>NC_083405.1:130440445-130807945 GCF_020745735.1 Hemiscyllium ocellatum
TGTTAAATCTGCACTGCACTCCCTGTCTGAGATTTTCCCGGGTTCTGGTGCCTAGGATCTGGACACAACTGAGGAACAATTGGTCCCTTGAGGCCGAATGACTAAATGCCTAAAGATTCTGGAATCGGAGGGTAGAGGAGGGGCAGAGAGCCATTTGGTGGATGGGAGGTGATGGATGAAGGTGATCTAGACAAAGTCCGAGCCTATCCAAGGATTCAGGAATTCTGGGGAGCCAAGAGAAAGGAGTTGTCCACCACTGAGGGTCAGGATAAGACCAGGAGGTGGTCACTCTGCCCTTCAATAGGGTGATGGCTGGGTGTGCTGGTCACCTTCTAAACCTCGCCTCACTTCCCAATCCACTCAGCCTCGAATACTGAGTGGTTGAGGCTTCCAGGGAAGTGATCGTGTTAGTTGGTTAGCTCAGATGGTTAGAGCGTGCTGCTTATAACGCCAAGGTCGGGGGTTCAATTCTCGCACTGATCAGATATAGGTTTGGAATTTGCAAGTGATAGGTTTGCACTTGCAGGTACTGTGTTGGTCGTTGCTTTGGGTATCCCAGTTTCCTCCCACAGTCCAAAGATGTGAAGGTTAGGGTGGATTGGCCATGGGTTATAGGGATAGATCTAGGTGGGATTCTTTGGATGGGCAGTGTGGACATGATGGGCTGAATGACCTGCTTCTACCTTCTTAGGGCAAATTATTGAAGTGGCTCAGTGGTTAGCACAGCTGCCTCACAGCGCCAGGGACCTGGGTTCGATTCCAGGCCTCAGGCAACTGTCTGTGTGGAGTTTGCACATTCTGCCCGTGTCTCTGTGGGTTTCCTCCCACAGTCCAAAGATGTGCGGGCCAGGTGAATTGGCCATGCTAAATTGCCCGTAGTGTTAGGTAAGGGGCAAATGTAGGGGTATGGGTGGGTTGCGCTTTGGCGGGTCAGTGTGGACTTGTTGGGCCGAAGGGCCTGTTTCCACACTGTAAGTAATCTAAGCTTGCTTTCAAGAGACAGAGGGAGTTGCTATTGAGACAGCTCCCTCTGACTGTAACTGGGTGAATATGATGTGATTTCAGACACAGGGATGTCTTAGTGCGGGGATCCAGGGTGTTGGGGAGAGCATGCCTGGGGTATAGTGTGGGGTTTTGGGCTCTCTCCCTCAGAAAGGATACACTCACCATAGAGCGAGTGCAGTGGAGGTTCACTCGACCTGTAATGGGCATGGTGGGACTGTCTTGTTGATTTGTATGGACCTGCATTCACTTGAGTTTACAATGATGGGGGGGGGCAGGGAATCTGATTGAAACGTATACAACTCCATCAGGGCCTGGATGCAGGAAGGCTGTTTCCCCTGGGTGTGGGGTCTAAAATCAGGGCCACAGTCTCAGCTTACAGGGTAGTCTGGTCAGGACTGAGATGAGGAGAGATTTCTTCACTCAGAGAGGAGTGACCCTGAGGGATTCCCCACTATAGAAGCTTCTGGTAGCCAAGAATATATCCAGGATGTGGAGGTGTCAGTGTTGGACTGGGATGAACAAAGTCAGGAGGCGATTCCACGAGGAGGAACCATTAATGACGTAAATTAGGAAGAGAGGTCGGGTACCAGGGAATTGGTTTGGGGAGCAATATCTCTTGGACAAGCTGAAGAAGACATGAGAGGAGACAGGAGAGGAAGGTGTGAGCCTCAGGGCTAGCATGGGACGGGGCAGGGGGAATTGATGAGAGATTGGCCTGCTAGGGTAGGCTGTGGGAGATAGGGAGGGGTCTCAGATCCCCCACTGGCGAAATGAGCTGTTTACCCTCGAGGTTCAGAGGTGAAGAGGTGGATAGGCGAGGGATTGAAGCTGACATATTGCCATGGAGTAGTGTGATGCCCACCACGGGGGATGCGCCCTGTGGACTGGGGTTGCCAACTCCTGCGGGAAAGTCCTGGAGTCACCGGGATCTAAGGATTCCTCAAGCCTCATGGCCTCCATCCCAGGTTCTCAAAGGAAGTGGATGCAGAGATGATTGACGGTCCTGAACTCACTGGATTCCAAGACTGATTCAAGATGGCAGCTCACCAACAACATCCCCAGGGCAACTAGGGACAGGCAATAACAGCTGGCCCACATCCTAGAGTGAATAATTTTAAAAAATAGACAAAGCTGATTTGAGGTTTGCTTCTGGTGTGTATCAGACTCTACCCTCTAACCCCTTCCTGTCTGAGTAAACCTAGAACTATCGGAAATGGGGCAGGATTTTCACACCTGGCAAAGGCACTCAGGGGCAGGTACAATGGTGGAATGTTACTCCTCGACTAAGCCTGACGCAAATATCTATTCCGAGCCGATATCTGCGTGGTGCTGGAAGCAGGTATTCGAATCAACTTCATCTCAGAGGGCTCCGTCAGTGTGACAGGAATTGTCAAATTTTTCACCTCACTTGAACCGAGCCAGATCCAGAGCTGTCGGAGAGTCACTTCCAAGGGACACTCCCTGGCGTCCTGTCAGTGAACCCCGCAGCCAATCAGAGCTCAGGAAGATCCCACCAACACTGGGTGATTCAACCACTCTGTTCATCAGGACAGTGAAGGGTTCCCAGGCTGGTTCGAGGGATGGCAGGGAGATGAGGAGAGATTGAGGATTAGATTAGATTAGATTACTTACAGTGTGGAAACAGGCCCTTCAGCCCAACAAGTCCACACCGACCCGCCGAAGCGCAACCCACCCATACCCCTACATATACCCCTTACCTAACACTACGGGCAATTTAGCATGGCCAATTCACCTGACCCGCACATCTTTGGACTGTGGGAGGAAACCGGAGCACCCGGAGGAAACCCACGCAGACACGGGGAGAACGTGCAAACTCCACACAGTCGGTTGCCTGAGGTGGGAATTGAACCCAGGTCCCTGGCGCTGTGAGGCAGCAGTGCTAACCACTGTGCCACCGTGCCGTTTGCATTGGAGTTCGGATGGATGAAGGGGGGAAATATCAGAGACTTTTTAGATTACTTACAGTGTAGAAACAGGCCCTTCAGCCCAACAAGTCCACACCGACCCGCCGAAGCGCAACCCTACCTATACATTTATCCCTTACCTAACACTACGGGCAATTTAGCAACTTAGAAAATTCCAGCAGGACTAGACAGGGTGGATGCAGCGAGGGCATTCCCGATGGTGGGTGTGTCCAGGGGTCACGGTCTGAGGATTTGGGGTGGACCATTTAGGACGGAGCTGAGGAGGCATTTCTACACCCAGAGAGCGGTGAGCCTGTGGGATTCATTCCCACAGGAAGGAGTTGATGCCAAAACATTGAATGTATCAAGAGGTGGCTGGATACAACACTTGGGGGGGATGGGATCTTCGGTTCTGGGGAGGAAGGAGGATTAGACTATTGAATTGGATGGTCAGCCATGATGATGATGAATGGCGGACCAGGCTCAAAGGGCCGAATGGCCTCCTCCTGCTCCTATCCTCCATGTTTCCGTGAATAACCAGGGCCTTTTCCCTGGGGTGTGGAGACCAAAACCAGACGGCATAGGTCTAGGATGAGAGGGGAAAGATTTAAAAGGGACCTAAGGGGCAACTTTTTCACACAGAGAGTGGTACGTGTATGGAATGAGCTGCCAGAGGAAGTGGTGGAGGCTGGTACATTTAAAAGGCATCTGGATGGGTGTATGAATAGGAAGGGTTTGGAGGGATATGGGTCGGGTGCTGACAAATGGGACTAGATTGGGTTGGAATATCTGGTTAGCATGGACGGGTTGGGCCGAAGGGCCTGTTTCTGCGCTGGATGACTCTATGAAGTGAAGGGGCTCAGTGGTTTGCCTTATTGGTGACATTTTGGCCGCCACTATAACCTCGACCCCTGACCCCACTCTGAAACTGATTTGATCCCCCTGACCCCACTCCCTGGCACCCAATCTTCTTTTCCTTGACTTTCTTGCTAGTTCTGGCTGTTGTAAGGGACTTGAAGGGTTAATGCCAAGCAGTGCCCACTCTGATGATGTTGCTATTGAATGGAGGGGTTTAATGGCGTGCTCCTTGTTCTCCCGTTGTCATGGCTTCATGGGGATTGGCTGGAGAACACCCTATAACATTACAGGAGTCAATCCTTCCTGTAGGCGCTACCTGATAGTCTCTGTGCTGCTGTTGGTCACCTTCACCCAAAGGGTACTCTGTCCTCGTCATGTTATAAACTCTATCTCATTAAAGATGAGAGTCTTTTCTTACCCAAGTGGTCTTCTCCACCCCATCCCTGGAAGGTCAAAGTGAACCGTCCAACAGCAACAGTCAGTACCCACCTTCCAGTTAGACACACCCGCTCCAGGATCCAGGCAGGCAATATCCGAAAATATTCCGACATCAGCCCTAACCCCTCCTCCCTCGCCCCCTTCTGCACTTGCCTGAAAATGGCCGCTCTGGAATTTCGAGACGTGCAAGCACAAGAGCGGCCTCCTGTTTTTGTGAAAGGGTTCGGAGGATGTGGATGTCATCGGCTGGGTCAGCATTTCCTGTCCATCCCTCCTGGCCACTGGAACTGGGTGGTGTGCTCTCGGGTCTTTGCAGAGTGCGGTTTAGAGTCAGCCGCATTGCTGTGTGTCTGGAGTCGGCCCATGTAGGTCAGACCCAGTCAGGACGGCAGATTCTAATCCCCTTATTTGAGAAAAGGCATCATTTCATTGGAGGGGCTTCAGCAAAGGTTCACTAGAATGATCCCTGGTGCCAAGGGATTGTCTTATGGGCAAAAATTAAACAGGTAAGGACTGTACTCACTGGGAGACAGTGAGGACTGCAAGTGCTGGAGATCAGAGTTGAGAGTGTGGTGCTGGAAAAGCGCAGCAGGTCAGGCCGAATCCGAGGAGCAGGAGAATCGACTTGTCCAGCCAGATCCCTTGATGAAGGGCTGTATCCCGAAACGTGATTTTCCTGCTCCTCGGATGCTGCCTGACCTGCTGTGCTTTTCCAGCAGCCACTCTCTTGACTCTGTACTCACCAGAAGAATGAGAGGGGGTCTCTTTGAAACATATCAGTTTCTTAAGGGGCTTGACAAGGTCAATGCTGAGAGGATAGTCCCCCTCATGGGAGAGTCTTGGGAACAGTCTCAGAATAAAGAGGCACCACTTAAAGATTGAGCTGAGGGGAATGTCTTGTTCAGAGGGTTGTGTGTCTCTGGAACTCCTTGCCCCAGAGAGCTGTGGGGGCAGAGTCCTTGTGGATATTTAAGGCTGAGACAGGGAGGTTCCTGATCAGTCAGGGAATGAAGGGTTACAGAGAAAGGACAGGAAGGTGGAATTTCACATCAGCTGTGATCCCGGTTTTTTAAATTCATTCCCGGGATGTGGGTGTTGCTGGCCTGGGCATCATTGACTGTCCATTCTTAACTGCCCTGGACCCTTGATCTTCAGAGCGTAGTGGAGAGGTAACCCCCATTGCTGTGGGTGTGGAGTCACATGTAGGCCAGACTAGGTAAGGATGGCAGATTTCCTTTCCCTGAAGGACATTACTGAGCAGAGGGGAGGTGATAGCTCAGTGGTCCTGTCACTAAATGTTGCCCCTGATAATGTTCTGGGGACCTGGATTTGAATCCTGCTACAGCAGAGAGTGGAATTAGAATTCGATTTTTTTTAAAAATCAGTAGTTTAAGAGTCCAATGATGACCATGAATTTATTGCTAATTGTTGGGAAAACCCATCTGGTTCACTAATGTCCTCCAGGGAAGGAAGCTTTGCCTGGTCTGGCCTACATGTGACTCCAGACCCACAGCAATGGGGTTGATTCCTAACTGCCCTCAGGGTAATTAGGGATGGGCAATAACTGCTGGGCCTGGACAGAGGCATTTATATCCTGTGAATGAATTTTAAAAATGGCGTTTTCCAACAATTGGAAAGGTTTCTTGGTCAACAGTAGATTCTTAATTCCTGGTTTTTTTCTTGAATATGTGCCAGGATTTGAACCTGGGTCCTCCGAATACTAGATTAGATTACTTACAGTGTGGAAACAGGCCCTTCGGCCCAACAAGTCCACACCAACCCGCCGAAGCACAACCCACCCATACCCCTACATTTACCCCTTCACCTAACACTACGGGCAATTTAGCATGGCCAATTCACCTGACCCGCACATCTTTGGAATGTGGGAGGAAACCGGAGCACCCGGAGAAAACCCACGCAGACACGGGGAGAATGTGCATACAAGATAATACATGGCTTGGAAAGGGTGGACGCTAGGAAATTGTTTCCGTTAGGCGAGGAGACTAGGACCCGTGGACACAGCCTTAAAATTAGAGGGGGTCGATTCAGAACAGAAATGCAGAGACATTTCTTTAGCCAGAGAGTGGTGGGCCTGTGGAATTCATTGCCGCAGAGTGCAGTGGAGGCCGGGACGCTAAATGCCTTCAAGGCAGAGATTGATAGATTCCTGATGTCACGAGGAATTAAGAGTTGTGGGAGAATGCGGGTAAGTGGAGTTGAAATGTCCATCAGCCATGATTGAATGGCAGAGTGGACTCAATGGGCCGAATGGCCTTACTTCCACTCCTACGTCTTATGGTCTTATGATCCACACAGTCAGTCGCCTGAGTCGGGAATTGAACCCGGGTCTCTGGCGCTGTGAGGCAGCAGTGTTAACCCCTGTGCCACCGTGCCGCCCACTATTGAATGGGGGAAACAGGCTTAAGGGACTGAATGGTCTGCTCCAGTTCCCATTCCCTTCCTTAAAGGAGATTGTATGAACCAGACGGGTTTTTACACTGGGAGAAAGTGAGGACTCCAGACGCTGGAGCTCAGATTCGAGAATGTGGTGCTGGAAAAGCACAGCAGGTCAGTCAGCGTCCGAGGGGCAGGAGAATCAATGTTTTGGGCATGAGCCCTTCATCAGGAATGGGTTTTTACACTGGGTTACCATTAGGCGGGCATTTAATTCCAACATTTCATTGTTTCAAACTTCACTGTCTCCTCCTGGTTAGGATTCGAACCCACACCCACGACGCACTAACCTGGGTCATCGGATTACCAGCACCGTGACAATACCACTGTCTCTGCTTTAACCTGCTGTGGGTGGCAGGTATCCTGGGCCTACTCTTCCTTGGAAGAAGTCAGTCCCAGTGAAGCAGGTCTGGAATTGGACAGAAATGTAGCCCGTGGGATCGACCGTCCCCACCCCTAACCTCACACCCAACCCCACCCAGCGCAGTTTCCAGGTACACATCTCTCCCTCTTGTGAGCCTGTGCTGTACACTGCCTTTTCATGTAATCGCACGCAATAATAATGGCCTGGAATGAGACACCGGGCCCGTGTGCATTTTGGAGCTGGAGCCCAGAACAATCCATACATGGGGAGGGGGGAGGGGAGGTGTTAAGGAAAGCCTGATTGGCTGCTTGCCTTCGTGCTGCTGCAGGCACAGAGCTGAAGGGATCCCATTGGAAGGTTATTAATCAGAGCAGGTTGTGTTGACATGTCTCAGCAATCAGCTGTGCTCAGGAAACTGGACCAGAGCGTTCTTCAGCAAATGGCTATCTTCAGTTCATTTGAAAACTCCCAGGCGAGGAGATTATTCAAGGGAAGATCGGAATGCTGCAGGAGGCTGGTTTGGTTCATACATATCAGCAGCTCACATGCTGAAAACCCCCCAACACTCAGACACGGCTGACCATCCCATAATGTACTGTCACACTGGAAACCCAGCGAGCTACTGGCCAGGGCAACTGCATAAACAGTGTGTGTGTGTTTGTGTGTGTGTCTGTGTCTCTGTGTGTGTCTGTGTCTCTGTGTGTGTCTGTCTGTGTCGCTGTGTGTGTCTGTGTCTCTGTGTCTATTTGCGCGCACGTGTGTGTGTCTGCGTCTCTGTGTCTGTTTGTGTCTGTGTTTGTGTGTCTGTTTGCGTGTATGTGTGAGTCTGTCTGTCTCTGTGTGTGCGTCTGTGTCTGTGCATGTGTATGTGTTTATGTGTCTGTGACTGTGTGTGTGTCTGTATCTGTATATGTGTCTGTGTGTATGTGTGTCAGTGTTTGCGACTCTGTGTATGCGTGTGTGTGTGTGAGAGAGTGTGTGTGAGAGAGAGAGTGTGCGTCTGTGTGAAGAGAGTGTGTATCTGTGTGTGTGTGTCTGTATGTCTCTGTGTGAGTTGTGTGTGCTTGTGAGAGGGGTGTGGGTGCCATTGACTGGGCCCAGCATTTAGTACCTGTCCCTAGTTGCCCCCTTGAGAAGGTGGGGGTGAGCTGCCTTCTTGAACCGCTGCAGTCCACCTGCTGTGGGTTGACCCACAATGCCCTTAGGGAGGGAATTCCAGAATTTTGAACCAGCGACGCTGAAGGAACGGTGATATATTTCCAAGTCAGGATGGTGAGGGGTTTGGAGGGGAATCTGCAAGGGGTGGTGTTCCCATGTATCTGCTGCCCCTTGTCCTTCTGGATGGAAGTGGTCGTGGGTTTGGAAGGTGCTGTCTGAGAATTTTTGGTGAATTTCTTGTGGATAGTACACACTGCTGCTACTGAGTGCTGGTGGGGGAGGGAGTGGTTGTCTGTTAAGTACAAAACCTAATGAGTGTAATGTTTTAACCAGGCTTCATCAGTTGGGTAAATTGGATTGTTTAATTAAATCTGATGACTCTGGGAGTAACGGGACTGGATTTCCAGTAGACTGCTCCAATGAGCTGTGACTAACTTCTGCAGCCTCGTCTGGATAGTTTTTACTCACAAACCAGAATGTTGCTGAATTTAAAAAAATAGGTGAATTGGCCATGTTCAATTGTCCATCGTGTTCACGGGTGTGTAGGTGGGGTGCGTTAATCAGAAGTAAGAGGGTAAGGAGAATGGGTCTGGGTGGGTTACTCTTCAGAGGGTCAGTGTGGACTTGTTGGGCCAAATGGCCTGTTTCCTCACTATAGGGATTTATGATTCTGTGATATCTATATGCTTTATCAAGTCAGGTTTCATTCTGACTTGCCCAGTATTATTCAACATTTATCATCTTCTCAGTCATTTATTCTGCAAAAAAATGTGACAACATTGCCCCCTTTTCACTGAGAGAAAGTGAGGGCTGCAGACGCTGGAGATCAGAGTCGAGAGGGCGGTGCTGGAAAAGCACAGCAGGTCAGGCAGCATCCGAGGAGCAGGAGAGTCGACGTTTCGGGCTACAGCTCTTCATCAGGGATGTGTGGGGGCGAAGGGGGCAAGGTTGCCTAGCCATCCCGCCTTCTGGAGGAAGTACGTCTCATCTTCCACCTTGGGACCCTCCAACCACATGACATCAACATCAACCTCACCAGTTTCCTCATCGCCCCTCCCCTCACCTCATCCCAGATCCAACCCGCCGACTCGGCACCGCCCTCTTGACCTGTCCGACCTGTCCATCGCCCATCCCATCTATCTACTCCACCTCCGCTCCAACCTATCACTATCACCCCCCCACCTGCATCTACATATCACCTTCCCAGCCACCTCATCCCCAGCCCCACCCCCACCTTCTTATTCATCCCTCAGCCCCTTCACCCTCCACCCCCACCCCCCCCACCCCCGCCTCCCACATTCCTGGTGAAGGGCTTATGCCCAAAAAGATGATTCTCATGACAGAGTCAGAGACTCACAAGGTCACAGAGACTCATACAGTCACACAGTCCCAGAGTCACACAGTCTCAGAGACACACTCACACAGTCACAGAGACACAGACTCACACAGTCACAGACTCACAGACTCACACAGTCACAGAGACACAGACTCACACAGTCACAGATTCACACAGTCACAGATTCACACAGTCACAGAGACAGAGACTCACACAGTCACAGACTCACACAGTCACAGAGACACAGACCCACACAGTCACAGAGACACAGACTCACACAGTCACAGAGACACAGACCCACACAGTCACAGAGACACAGACTCACACAGTCACAGACTCACACAGTCACAGAGACACAGACTCACACAGTCACAGAGTCACAGACTCACACAGTCACAGAGACACAGACTCACACGGTCACAGACTCATACAGTCACAGAGACAGAAACTCATACAGTCACAGAGATAGAGACCCACACGTTCACAGAGTCACAGACTCACACAGTCACAGCGTCACAGACTCACAGTCACAGAGACAGAGAGTCATACAGTCACAGAGTCATACAGTCACAGAGTCACAGACTCACACAGTCACAGAGACAGAGACTCACAGAGTCACAGACTCACACAGAGACAGAGAGTCACACAGTCACAGCGTCACAGACTCACACAGTCACAGAGACAGAGACTCACATAGTTACAGAGACACAGACTCACACAGTCACAGAGACACAGACTCACACAGTCACTGACTCACACAGTCACAGAGACAGAGAGTCATACAGTCACAGAGACAGACTCACAGAGTCACAGACTCACACAGTCACAGAGACAGAGAGTCACACAGTCACAGCGTCACAGACTCACACAGTCACAGAGACAGAGACTCACATAGTTACAGAGTCACAGACTCACACAGTCACAGAGACACAGACTCACACAGTCACAGAGACAGAGACTCACAGAGTCACAGAGACAGAGAGTCATAAAGTCACACAGAGAGAGACTCACACAGTCACAGAGTCACTGACTCACACACTCACAGAGACAGAGAGTCACACAGTCACAGCGTCACAGACTACAGTCACAGAGACAGAGAGTCACATAGTTACAGAGTCACAGACTCACACAGTCACAGAGACAGAGACCCACACAGTCACAGAGTCACAGACTCACACAGTCACAGAGACAGAGAGTCATAAAGTCACACAGAGAGAGACTCACACAGTCACAGAGTCACTGACTCACACACTCACAGAGACAGAGAGTCACACAGTCACAGCATCACAGACTCACAGTCACAGAGACAGAGACTCACACAGTCACAGAGACACAGACTCACACAGTCACACAGTCACAGACTCATACAGTCACAGAGACAGAAACTCATACAGTCACAGAGATAGAGACCCACACGTTCACAGAGTCACAGACTCACACAGTCACAGCATCACAGACTCACAGTCACAGAGACAGAGACTTACATAGTTACAAAGTCACAGACTCACACAGTCACAGAGTCACAGACTCACACAGTCACAGAGACACAGACTCACACAGTCACACAGTCACAGACTCATACAGTCACAGAGACAGAAACTCATACAGTCACAGAGATAGAGACCCACACGTTCACAGAGTCACAGACTCACACAGTCACAGCGTCACAGACTCACAGTCACAGAGACAGAGAGTCATACAGTCACAGAGTCACAGAGTCATACAGTCACAGAGTCACAGACTCACACAGTCACAGAGACAGAGACTCACAGAGTCACAGACTCACACAGAGACAGAGAGTCACACAGTCACAGCGTCACAGACTCACACAGTCACAGAGACAGAGACTCACATAGTTACAGAGTCACAGACTCACACAGTCACAGAGACACAGACTCACACAGTCACAGAGTCACTGACTCACACAGTCACAGAGACAGAGAGTCATACAGTCACAGAGACAGACTCACAGAGTCACAGACTCACACAGTCACAGAGACAGAGACTCACATAGTTACAGAGTCACAGACTCACACAGTCACAGAGACACAGACTCACACAGTCACAGAGACAGAGACTCACACAGTCACAGAGACACAGACTCACACAGTCACAGAGACAGAGACTCACAGAGTCACAGAGACAGAGAGTCATAAAGTCACACAGAGAGAGACTCACACAGTCACAGAGTCACTGACTCACACACTCACAGAGACAGAGAGTCACAGCGTCACAGACTCACAGTCACAGAGACAGAGAGTCACATAGTTACAGAGTCACAGACTCACACAGTCACAGAGACAGAGTCACACAGTCACAGAGTCACAGAGTCACACAGTCACAGAGACAGAGACCCACACAGTCACAGAGTCACAGACTCACACAGTCACAGAGACAGAGAGTCATAAAGTCACACAGAGAGAGACTCACACAGTCACAGAGTCACTGACTCACACACTCACAGAGACAGAGAGTCACACAGTCACAGCATCACAGACTCACAGTCACAGAGACAGAGACTCACATAGTTACAAAGTCACAGACTCACACAGTCACAGAGTCACAGACTCACACAGTCACAGAGACACAGACTCACACAGTCACAGAGACACAGACTCACACAGTCACAGAGACAGAGTCACAGAGTCACAGAGTCTTAGAATCATACAGCATGGAAACAGCCCCTTCGCTCCCCTCAGTCTCTGCCAAACATAATCCCAGACTAAGCTCGTCCCAGTTGCCTGCTCCTGGCCCATGTCTCTCCAAATCTTTCTGATTTGTGTACTTATCCAAACGGCTTTGCAACGTTGTGGTTGTGCCCACATCCACCACTTCCTCAGGAAGGTCATTCCACACACGAACCCCTCTCTATGTAAAGAAATTGCTCCTGATGTCCTTTATAAATCTTTCTGCTCTCACCTTAAAAATATGCCCCCTAGATTTGAGCTCCCCCATGTTCGCCATTCACCTTATCTAAGCTCCACATGATTTTATAAACCTCTGTAAAGGTCAATTCTTCAACCACCTACACTCCAGGGAAAAGAGTCTCAGTTTATCCAGCCTCTCCTTATAACCCAAACCCTCCAGTCCCAGCAACATCCTGATAAATCTTTTCTGAACCCTCTGCAGTTGAATAACATCCTTCCTGTAACAGGGCCACCAAAGGTGGACACTGTATTCGAGGAGAGGCCTCACCAATGTCCTGTCCTGTCTTTAATTAGCTGGAGTGCACAGAGGAACATGCCATCCAGAAAGTGATTGGTTGTGGTTCCTAGCGTGGGGTCACGTGGATAGAAGAGGATTATCCCCTCCCTCCAATACCACCCCCCCAACACCCCACCCAATCCCAGCACAGAGTGTTTCCTGTCAAACCACAGCCCAGCGACGAGGAGAGAGCAATCCAATTCTGTCCAATATGACCGAGATCCGTGCTATTGTTTTAGTTGCTTTAATGTTTTGTGATTAAGCTGCATTGTGTCCACGTTTAAAGTCGATTTAAGCATAACGAGCGATACTACTTCCTGTTTTTTAAAACAAAATTCATTCACCTGATAGGGGCATCCAGCATCTATTACCCATCCCTAGTTGCCCAGGGGGCAGTTAAGAATCGATCCCATTGGTGTGGGTCTGGAGTCACATGTAGACCAGACCAGGTAAGGATGGCAGTTTCCTTCCCTAAAGGGCATTAGTGAGCCAGATGGGTTTGTATAACAAATGACATCATTACACTTCTAATGACAAATTATGTTTGATTAAACTTAAGTTTTACCAAGGCAGGATTCGAACCCAGGTGCCCGAAGCATTACCCTGATTAATAATCTAAGCTAAAATACCACTAGGCCATCACCTCCCTCAGCCAGTTCAAGCCTCTCTAAGGTGGTCAACAAATACTGGCCTTACCAGCCCTCCCCACGTATCACAGAACTGTAATAGTTATTATGAAGTTAAAAGTGTGCGCTGTACCTTTAAGGGAGAGTGAAGGCTGTCTTGCACTGAGAGCTTGTCATGTGACTGACAGGCAGTCGCAGAGTTTCCTGAAAAATTGAAAATATGTAACATTTGGCTGTAAACTAGACACCTCAATTGTTTTGACAACCATTTGAATGTAACCCATCCATTTAAATTATGCCCCAGGATACTAAAACCCAATTGAATTGGAATTTACTGTTTTGATAACATTGAAACAATGAGACGATCTGATTAGATTAGACTTACAGTGTGGAAACAGGCCCTTCGGCCCAACAAGTCCACACCGACCCGCCGAAGCGAAACCCACCCATACCCCTACATTTACCCCTTACCTAACACTACGGGCAATTTAGTATGGCCAATTCACCTGACCCGCACATCTTTGGACTGTGGGAGGAAACCGGAGCACCCGGAGGAAACCCACGCAGACACGGGGAGAACGTGCAAACTCCACACAGTCAGTCGCCTGAGTCGGGAATTGAACCCGGGTCTCAGGCGCTGTGAGGCAGCAGTGCTAGCCACTGTGCCACTGTGCCGTGATATTTGGGGTATCAAGAAGACTTGAGACTTAGCCAGACAGTGCGACCAACTACATCACCAATGTAACTGCCAGCAAAAACACTCTCTGTCAAAGGTACCTTTTTCATGTGAAACATCTTTTCAGCAAAAGACTGAAGATGACCCAAGGAGATCTATAGTGAGAGGAAGGAGAACACTGGAGAGTTTTGAAAATGAAGTTGATGCAATTCGAATTGGGGTTTTTATTGGATCAGAACATTGTTATAGAGTTTTTTTTTAAAGATTAGATAAGAAACCCTACAGTGTGGAAACAGGCCCTTCAGCCCAACAAGTCCAAACCAACCCTCCGAAAAGCAGCCCACCTAGACCCATTCCCCTCCCCTATATTTACCTCTGACTAATGCACCTAACAACATGGGCAATTTACCTGACCTGCACATCTTTGGACTGTGGGAGGAAACTCACATAGACATGGGAAGAATGTGCAAACACCACACAGGCAGTCACCCGAGGCTGGGATTGAACTTGCGACGCTGGTGTTGTGAGACAGCAGTGCTAACCACTGAGCCACCGTGAAGGAAGATAACAAACAGTTAGGGGAAAGGAGGCTCTGAGTTGTAAATAGTAGTTGCTTAATGTTCACTTTTAGAGTTAAAGAATAAATTGATATTATTTTCTTTAAATAGTGGAATGTGGGAGTTCTCTGTCACTCATACTTTACCAGATTACAGGGAGAGGTGAGCTTTTCTGGGTGTATGGGTTCATTAGCAAAAGGATTCACCACCGTGTCGTACACTGTGCAGA
This sequence comes from Hemiscyllium ocellatum, assembly GCF_020745735.1. Classification (NCBI taxonomy): domain Eukaryota; kingdom Metazoa; phylum Chordata; class Chondrichthyes; order Orectolobiformes; family Hemiscylliidae; genus Hemiscyllium; species Hemiscyllium ocellatum. The sequence goes on from NC_083405.1 coordinate 130,455,276, forward strand.
ATGAGGCCATTTGACCCATCATATACTGGCTCTCTGAGTGAGTAATCTCTGTGAAAAATGTTTAAAGGAGGCCTAGGAATCTTTGGCCATCCCTTTGAGAATCCAACTGACTGAAGGTTACCAGGAGACACTGTGAGTTTTGTTGAGGGGCTGTGCCAAGGCTGTATTGGTCTTCCTGCCCCCTCCATCATCGCCTTTGAGCCATGATCGCGTTCTGAAGCTCGATGGTTGTGGGAGCACCGTGCCAATGCTAAATGCCACCCATGGATGGTGGTGTCGGGGCTGAGTAAGGGGGTGCGCAAAGCTGGAAAGGGGAGGGGTAAGAAAGAGAGTGACACAGTGAGAGAAAAGTGATTGTGATGGTACAGCTGGTACGGATGCACTGCTTTACTGGCAATGATTCTTGCTAAATACTTTACACATGAAAGAGGTTAGAAAATTGGGATCTTAAGTGTAAGTGCTTATTTTAGGCTACCTACAATTTACTTGGATGCATCTTGGCTTTGTATGGTACTGCGCGGCCCCCCAGGACCGCAAGAAACTACAGAGAGTTGTGAACACAGTCCAGTCCATCACACAAACCAATCTTCCATCCACTGATTCCATCTGCACTTCCCACTGCCTCGGTAAGGCAGCCAACATCATCAAAGACCCCTCCCACCCCAGTTAGAATCACCACCAACCTCTTCCATCAGGCAGAAGATACAAAAGCTTAAACACACGAACCAACAGATTGAAGAACAGCTTCTTCCCCGCTGTTATTAAACTTCTGGATGAGCCTCTCCAATTTCAAATCTAATATTGATCTCACTCCTTGTGCACTTTCTCTGCAGCCATAACATTGTGTTCCTTGTTCTGTTCAATCACCCTGCAATCTTTGTACAGTATGGTCTGCCTGTACCGCACGCAAAACAAAACTTTTCACTGTGCGGAGGTACATGTGACAATAATAAATCAAATCAAAACTGCTACCTTGGTATAAGAGTTGAAGGAGCTCTCTCTTAAAAGGCCTCTTAAAATGGCCGCTCTTATCCATAAGGTCCTGCACGTTATCTCGTGGTTGATGTTGCAGCCAACACTAATTGCAGACCCGTTCGGGACGGAGATGAGGAGACATTTCTTCACCCAGAGAGCGGTGAGCCTGTGGGATCCATTCCCACAGGATGGAGGAGTTGATGCCAAAACACTGAATGTATCAAGAGGTGGCTGGATACAGCAATTGGGGGGAATGGGACCTTCGGTTCTGGGGAGAAAGGAGGATTAGACTATTGAGTTGGATGGTCAGCCATGACGGTGATGAATGGCAGACCAGGCTCGAAGGGCCGAACGGCCTCCTCCTGCTCCTATCCTCTATGTTTCTATGAACAGTTGTAGGCCATTGATGGCTGATGCATGGCCTGTCCCTGTACACCTGCATTTGGCCCACATCCCTGATATGTTTTGCTTAACAGCAGTTTCTCTCTCTCAGATTTAAAACTGCTATTTTGGGGAAGAGAGTTCTGAAACTTTGGGTGTCGAAGTGCTTCCTATCACCTCTCCTGGATGGTCCGGCCCTAATTCTCAGACTATATCCCCACCCCCAGTTCTAGATCCAAAACTCTCCCCTTATCCATTTATTCCCCCTACCCCCACCCCCAGTCCTGAGGAAGGGCTACACCCAAAACGTTGACTTCTCCCCTTCCTGATGCTGCCTGCCTTGCTGTGTTCTCCCAGCCTCCTGCCTGCCTACTTTGGATTCCAGCATCTCCCGTGTTTTTGTTCCTGATCTTTACCTACCCTGCCTTTTCATAGAAAATCACCGAACCTCGACAGTGTGGAAACAGGCCATTTGGCCTAACAAGTTAGCACTGACCATCCAAAGAGTAACCCAGCCAGAGCTGTTCCCCTACCCTATTACTCTACATTTACCCCTGACTAATGCATCTAACCTACACATCCCTGAACACCATGGGCAAGTTAGCGTGGCCAACCCCCCTAACCTGCTCATCTTTGTGACTGTGGGCGGAAACCAGAGCACCCGGAGGAAACCCACGCAGACACGGGGAGAATGTGCAAACTCCACACAGTCTGTCCCCAATGGGTTGGAATCCTCAGGGCCAGGGGGTTGAGGTGGTGAGTTGGTGGTAGTCATGGAGCTCCCTTACCAATGGACCCACCCTCATTCACCCACTGTCTGTGCAGAGGTGTGCAGTGAGGATCCCTGGTGCTGTGAGGTAGCAGTGCAGACCACTGCTGTCCATTTTTAACAAAATTAGACTAGATATTTTCCTTGCTGATATCTTGAAGACTTCAACTGGATCACCCTTAACCTTCTAAATTTGAGAAAACAAGCTGATCTCTCCTCAGTCTTTTACCCCCTGAAGGCCAGGTTTCATCCTGTGGCCCCGTGTTACCCTCCCTCCAAGGTCGGAATATCCTGATATTGTTTTCAAGTGCTCCTTAAAGGGGCTTTCGCTGTTTAAAGGGATGCTCGCCATTTTCTGGTCTTGTCCCTGCAGAGAGTCTGAAGGGAGACCTCACCAATACCTGGGAGACATCCTTTCTTGAAATTCATGAACTGGGCGGGGGAGCAAGGGGTAAATTTCACCGGAAACGAGGAAGCGTGCTACTGCACTTACCTCACTGGACACCTCATACCCCCTGGTCCTGAGGAAGGACCAGGCATCATGGCAACATACAATGGCTGACGCAGGAGAGAGAGACACACACAGAGACAAAGACAGAGAGAGAGAGAGAGACAGAGAGACAGAGAGAGAGACGGACAGACACAGAGAGAGAGAGACAGAGGGAGAGAGAGACGGAGAGAGAGAGAGAGACAGAGAGAGAGAGAGACAGAGGGAGAGAGAGAGACAGAGAGAGAATGAGAGAGAGACAGGGAGAGAGAGAGGGAGAGAGAGACAAAGAGAGAGAGAGATAGAGAGATGGAGAGAGAGTGAGAGAGAGACAGAGAGAGAGAGACAAAGAGAGAGAGAGACTAAGAGAGACAGAGGGAGAGAGAGAGAGACGGAGAGAGAGTGAGAGAGAGCGAGAGAGAGACAGAGAGAGCGAGAGAGAAAGAGAGACAGGGAGAGAGAGAGAGAGAGACAGAGAGAGTGAGAGAGAGACAGAGAGAGTGAGAGAGAGAGAGAGAGAGGGAGAGAGAGACAAAGAGAGGGAGAGACAGAAAGAGAGTGAGAGAGAGAGAGAGAGACTGAGAGAGAGAGAGAAAGAGAGACAGAGAGAGAGGGGGAGAGAGAGAGAGAGAGAGAGAGAGAGATGGGAGGTCCTGGAGGAGGGGCAGCCTTGTATGGCTGTAGAATCACAGAGATTTGTCAGCACATAAAAAATGACCCTTCGGCCTATCACGTTCATGCTGGTCATCCAACATCCATCTCCTCTAATCCCATTTTCCAGCACTTAGCCCATATCCTTGTATGCCCTGATGTGCCAAGTGATCATCTCAGTAGATCTTGACTATCTTGATGGTTCTTCGTTCAGGCAGTGAGTTTCAGATACCAACCGCCCTCTGGGTGGAAACATTTTTCTTGAAATCCCCACTAAATCCCCTGCCCCTTACTCTAAATCTGTGTGCCCCTGGTTAGTGAACCTTATACTAAAAGGGGAAAGGTATCTCCCTATCTACCCTGTCTACAGCCCTTGTACACCTCAGTGATGCCCCCTCTGTGCCACATCCTCTGGGAGTCCTCTACCAAGACATCAGTGCCCCACCCAGGAAGTTGTGCCCTCACTCTGAGGTGTGTTGCTGTGTCCCAGCCTGAGTATCCTTAATGGAGAGGAGTGTGAGGGACTCTGGGATACCACTGTGCAAACATTCCCCAAACACGTTCACACCACATCAACAGGACCACAAGCGAATGAGTGAGTTTTGCATTTGCACATTTAGTGTGACGATGATGTCACTTTAAAAAAGTCATTTTGTTCTTGAGGTCATAAAGGCAGAAGTGCCAAAATGTCTGGATCGACCCTGCTTTAACAATGTCAGGGGTGTGGCCCGTTCTCCTAGTTCAGGATTTTTAAAGTTAAAAACTGCATTTGACCAACTGGATTCGAAACTGGGCAAGATTGCAAAGGTAAAAGTGAGGGCTGCAGATCCTGGAGATTAGAGTCTAGATTAGAGCGGTGCTGGAAAAGCACAGCAGGTCAGGCAGCATCCGAGGAGCAGGAAAATCAACGTTTTGGGCAGGAACCCTTCATCAAGTATCACCATTCCTGATGAAGGGCTTATGCCCGAAACGTCGATTTTCCTGCTCCTCAGATGCTGCCTGACCTGCTGTGCATTTCCAGCACCACTCCAAGATCGCAAAGGTGTGGATCTCTAATATTTTCCAGTTGTGCTGTGACTAGTCATGATGAACCCAGGATAAAAACGCTAAAATCTGTCTGTGCAGCTCCTGAATAAATGAGAAATCAAACATGGCGCAGAGTGTTAGTGAATTGTTACAGCAAAGTGTTTTCGACACTAATATTCCTTACAGTTTCTACAGTGAGCAGACTAATAGCCACAGTGCTGTACATTACCAGATTGCCGGTGTTCCTGTGTGAATCCTTAATCTACTCCCAATATATTTCTGTGTGAATTTATCTGTACCACTTGCAACTGGAAACAGAAATGATTCAACAAAACTCAGAAAGCACTTTGTTCAATAACATCATCCCACTGGTGCACCGTCAGAATCCTCCTGCTGGGGAGTTTATACAAAAACCCTAATCCATTCCTAAAGAAGGGCTTATGCCCAAAACATCGATTCTCCTGCTCCTCGGATGCTGCCTGACCTGCTGTGCTTTTCCAGCACCACACTTTATGACTCATATTTACAAATCCCATCTATGCTATTAAACTAGAAAAGGTGCCAAAAGAGATTTACGTTCTGGGTAATCCAAGATGGAGGATGGGAAAAATTTCTGGCTGTCAGAGCTGCTCCTTGTTTTGAGGTATTTTAGGTGATGGTGGTGATTTCCTCAAGTTCCAGGAGCAGCAATTACTGATTTATATGGTGTCGCATTGTGTTAGAACTTTGGGGAAAAAAAATCAAAACAACAGCAGTTTAAAAGGGAGTAGAGCAGACAAAGGAAGCACATGGTGAGGACAGTGCAGGAGAGAGAGAGAGAGAGAGAGAGAGAGAACCTGCACAGTTACTGCCTTTTCTGTTTGAATTCATGTATCGCCGGACATCAGAGTGCACCCGGGAAAATTAACAAACAGTGAAATTCACAACTAATCTTGGAGGAACCGGTTTGGGCGAAGTTCACAGCACAGAATCAGATAAGTTAATTGTTGTTTTAAGTCTGTCCAAGAGAAAGGCTGCAGTAGTGGGTACAGTGGGTTCTTTCTGGATTATATGTTTTTAGAGATAAGTCTCTTGATTAAACTTAAAATATAAGCCATAGCTATTAATTTAACCTGGGGCAGTGCTTGTAGAGGAATAAGACGGTGTTATTTTCTGGGTCCGTAGATTGTGAAGGAGCAAAAATGGCCTTTGCAGTGAGATGTACTTCTTGTCAGATGTGGGAGTTTAAAGAGAGTTTGAGGGTTACTGCAGATTATATCTGTCATAACTACTGTTGAATACTGTTGGGTACCGAACTTAGCTATCAGCCTCTGCTCGGCCACTTTCCTCTGCTGCCTGTCCCGAAGTCCACCTTGGAGGATGGTCACCCAAAGGTCCGAGGCTGAATGTCCTGGACCACTGAAGTGTTCCCCAACTGGGAGGGAACCCTCCTGTCTGTTGATTGTTGTGCGGTGCCATTCATCCGTTGCCGTAGCCTTTGCTCGGTTTCCCCAATGTACCATGCCTCCGGGCATCTTTGCCTGCAACGTATAAGATAGACAACGTTGTCTGAGTCACATGAGTACCTGCCATGTTCAAGGTGGGAGGTGTTCCCACGCGTAATAGTGGTATCTATGTCCACAATCTGACACGTCTTGCAGCGTCCACCGTGACAGGGTTGTATGGAGTTGTCCTGAGAGCCTTCGGGTGACCATCCTCCAAGGTGGACTTTGGGACAGGCAGCAGAGGAAAGTGGCCGAGCAGAGGCTGATAGCTAAGTTCGGTACCCATAGGGAGGGCCTCAACCGGGACCTTGGGTTCATGTCACATTACAGGTGATCACCATTGCACTACACACACACACAGATATTCCTACACACACACACACTCTCACATACACACGGACACAGGTACACACAGACACGCACACACCCTTATAGACACACACACTCCCACACTCACACATGCACCCCCTCACAGACACTCTGCACTCACTACACACACACACTTTCTCACACTCACAACCCCCACCCCAGACAGACACACACACACACAGACAGACAAAGACCCACATGCACACACAGATATTGTGTGGGGTGAATTTGTACTTGCAGAGTTACATTGCACTTTGCTCAAAAACTGCATACATTCATGTAGAACTCTGAGCTCAAAAACTGCAGGAATTTATGTAAAACTCTGTTATCTCACTTTTTAGATTAGAATCAATCTAAACATCAGGTCATAGACAGAGAACACAGGGGACTAACACCTTCAACATATTGTCTAGCTATCACCATTGTTAACAGCTAACCCGAGAATGCAACTTTTAAAAAAAAGGTTTTGTGATTTACACATGAAAGAAGTGAAACTATCACTGTATTCTAACAGATGAAAGGCTTAACAGACAAACAATTTTTCAATGTATAATTTCAGTTACATCACACTGCAAATTTTTGCTATAAATTCTGTGTTACGATCGAGCCCTCCATTATCACTTGATGAAGGAGCGTCACTCCGAAAGCTAGTGTGCTTCCAATTAAACCTGTTGGAGAATAACCTGGTGTTGTGTGATTTTTAACTCCATTAATGATGACCGACTTGACACTGACATTTTTTACAAACCCACCAACTCCCACAGCTACCTGGATTACACCTCTTCCCACCCTACCTCTTGCAAAAATGCCTTCCTGTATTCCCAATTCTCCCGCCTTCGTCATGTCTGGTCCCAGGAGGACCAGTTCCACCACAGAACACACCAGATGGCCTCCTTCTTTAGAGACCACAATTTCCCTTCCCATGTGGTTAAAGATGACCACCAACGCATCTCGTCCACATCCCGTACCTCCGCCCTCAGACCCCATCCCTCCAACCATAACAAGGACAGAACGCCCCTGGTGCTCACCTTCCACCCTACCAACCTTCACATAAACCAAATCATCTGCCGACATTTCCGCTACCTCCAAACGGACCCCACCACCAGGGATATATTTCCCTCCCCATCCCTTTCCGCCTTCCGCAAAGACCGTTCCCTCCATGACTACCTGGTCAGGTCCACGCCCCCCAACAGCCCACCCTCCCATCCTGGCACCTTCCCCTGCCACCGCAGGAACTGTAAAACCTGTGCCCACACCTCCTCCCTCACCTCTATCCAAGGCCATAAAGGAGCCTTCCACATCCATCAAAGTTTTACCTGCACATCCACTAATATCATTTATTGTATCCGTTGCTCCCGATGCGGTCTCCTCTACATTGGGGAGACTGGGCGCCTCCTAGCAGAGCGCTTTAAGGAACATCTCCGGGACACCCGCACCAATCAACCACACTGCCCCGTGGCCCAACATTTCAACTCCCCCTCCCACTCTGCCGAGGACATGGAGGTCCTGGGCCTCCTTCACCGCCGCTCCCTCACCACCAGACGCCTGGAGGAAGAACGCCTCATCTTCCATCTCGGAACACTTCAACCCCAGGGCATCAATGTGGACTTCAACAGTTTCCTCATTTCCCCTTCCCCCACCTCACCCTAGTTCCAAACTTCCAGCTCAGCACTGTCCCCATGACTTGTCCGGACTTGTCCGACCTGCCTAGCTCCTTTTCCACCTATCCACTCCTCCCTGACGTATCACCTTCATCCCCTCCACCACTCACCTATTGTACTCTATGCTACTCTCTTCCCACCCCCACCCTCCTCTAGCTTATCTCTCCACACTTCAGGCTCTCTGCCTTTATTCCTGATGAAGGGCTTTTGTCTGAAATGTCGATTTTACTGTTCCTCGGATGCTGCCTGAACTGCTGTGCTCTTCCAGCACCACTGATCCAGAATCTGGTTTCCAGCATCTGCAGTCATTGTTTTTACCCAGATGAATGCATGGCTGAGGAGCTGGTGTATGGGAGAAGGATTCACATTTTTGGATCATTGGAACCTCTTTTGAGGTAAAAGTGACCTGTACAAGAAGGATGGATTGCACCTAAATTGGAAGGGGACTAATACACTGGCAGGGAGATTCGCTAGAACTGCTTGGGAGGATTTAAACTAGTAAGGTGGGGGGGGGGAGGGGTGGGACCCAGGGAGATAGTGAGGAAAGAGATCGATCTGAGATGGGTACAGCTGAGAACAGAAGTGAGTCAAACAGTCAGGGCAGGGAGGGACAAGGTGGGACTAATAAATTAAACTGCATGTATTTCAATGCAAGGGGCCTAATAGGGAAGGCAGATGAACTCAGGGCATGGTTAGGAACATGGAACTGGGATATCATAGCAATTACGGAAACATGGCTCAGGGATGGGCAGGACTGGCAGCTTAATGTTCCAGGATACAAATGCTACAGGAAGGATAGAAAGGGAGGCAAGAGAGGAGGGGGAGTGGCGTTTTTGATAAGGGATAGCATTACAGCTGTGCTGAGGGAGGATATTCCCGGATATTCATCCAGGGAAGTTATTTGGGTGGAACTGAGAAATAAGAAATGAATGATCACCTTATTGGGATTGTATTATAGACCCCCTAATAGTCAGAGGGAAATTGAGAAACAAACTTGTAAGGAGATCTCAGCTATCTGTAAGAATAATAGGATGGTTATAGTAGGGGATTTTAACTTTCCAAACATCGACTGGGACTGTCATAGTGTTCAAGATTTAGATGGAGAGGAATTTGTTAAGTGTGTACAAAACAATTTTCTGATTCGGTATGTGGATGTACCTACTAGAGAAGGTGCAAAACTTGACCTGCTCTTGGGAAATAAGGCAGGGCAGGTGACTGAGGTGTCAGTGGGGGAGCATTTTGGGGCCAGCGACCATAATTCTATTCGTTTTAAAATAGTGATGGAAAAGGATAGACCAGATCTAAAAGTTGAAGTTCTAAATTGGAGAAAGGCCAATTTTGATGGTATTAGGCAAGAACTTTCAAAAGCTGATTGGAGGCAGATGTTTGCAGGTAAAGGGACGGCTGGAAAATGGAAAGCCTTCAGAAATGAGATGGTAAAAACAATGACTGCAGATGCTGGAAACAAGAGTCTAGATTAGAGTGGTGCTGGAAAAGCACAGCAGTTCAGGCAGCATCCGAGGAGCAGTAAAATCGACGTTTTGGGCAAAAGCCCTTCATCAGGAAGGGTCTGTTTCCATACTGTACGTCTCTATGACTCTGACTCTAACGATGTTGCCAGGGTTCGAGGGTTTGAGCTACAGGGAGAGGCTGAACAGGCTGGGGTTGTTTTCCCTGGAGCGTCGGAGGCTGAGGGGTGACCTTATAGAGGTTTATAAATTCTTGAGGGGCCTGGATAGGTAAATAGGCAAGGTCTTTTCCCTGGGGTGTGGGAGTCCAGAACTACAGGGAATAGGCTTAAGGTGAGAGGGGGGAGATTTAAAAGGGGTGTAAGGGGCAACTTTTTCACACAGAGGGTGGTATGTGTATGGAATGAGCTGCCAGAGGAAATGGTGGAGGCTGGTACAATTACAGCATTTAAAAGGCATTTGGATGGGTATATGAATAGGAAAGGTTTTAGAGTGATATGGGCCAAGTGCTGGCAAATGGGACTTGATTAATTTAGAATATCTGTGGAGGAGTTGGACTATGTTGGATTGTCTACTCTGTGTAACTATATGACTCAAAACTGATTATTGCATTACTGTTTGGGAGTACGGAGGTGGTGGAAGGCACTATATGAATGCAAAACCTGCCCTCTGTTCCTGGCTGCATGGATTTCTTTAATATTCTGCAGGAGAAACATGAACAGAGGCCGAAATAATGTGATTACGGGCACCAAATCATTCCCTTTTCAATTCAGTTTTCACCTATGCCAGGGCGTTTGGCATGCAGAGTATGATAGGAGATGGGCAAGTGAGCGTGCCGACTAAGTGAGCATCTGCAGCAGAGATATGAGCAAACCAGGGAGTCAGGACGGTTACTGGCAACTGTTTAGCAAGCTCTCCAAATCTTATCTGCATTACTCACAGGGGAAAGTGAATCACATCAGGGCAATACCATCAAAGCAGTGCTTCTGAATCACTTCAGCATGTAGGCGGCTGAGGGTGAGATGGGGAGGCGGGGAAAGTAATCTACAGTGACAGCAACATGAGCCAGAGGTAAGAAAAAATCCCACCCTGTTTCCTCCCTTAGCTCCTAACCACCTTCTCCGTCGCTGGGTCAAGGGACCCAGAGTTTGATCGAAATCAGATTCGTGATGACATCTCCTGAGAGACCGCAACTCAGTTCAAGGTCCTGTGCAATGTCCATGAAAGGAACAATGAGGAGTGGCCATTCGGCCCCTCAAGAACGTGGTGCTTATTTAAGAAGGTCATATTTTGATCTTCAGTCACACCCGACCTATCGTTACAAGAGCAGGTCAGAGGCTCAGCAGATGATACAGAAACCTGACCACATGCAGCAGCAGGTTCAGGAACAGCTTCATCCCAGCTGCTATCAAACTGAGGAATTCTAACCTCAAACAATGCTGATCTTTCTAATCACTCTCACTAGTATCCTTCCACGCAGATGACAAAGGACACCATTTCGACTGGGACAACACATCCATCCCAGGACAAGTCAAACAGAGACATACGTGAGAATTCCTAGAAGCCTGGCATTCCAAACACATCGAGTTAGACCCCAACTACCACCCCTCAGAAAAAGAACAGGAAATAGCATCACCAACACAGAAAATGATATCAACACAGGAAATCAACACAAGGAAGCCTAAACACATAAATAGAAAGTGGGTCATAACACCAGCGCTTCACCAGAGGGTCACTGATGATGTTACCTGATATGGTGATGAAACATCTGAAAATGAGTCTTCCAGCTCAGTGAGCAAACTTATATCCAGAACTTCAACCTGAGCTACAAATCTTCTCAAAACTCGTTGATCTCCCAATCATTGATCTTGCCCAGTACATGCCCTGCGCGACATAACCTGTGTGCCTCTGTCTTCTCCTTCACCCTTTGATCTGTTTGCCCTTGCTTCCAAGGATCTGTCTGTATACTGCTTATAAACAAAGCTTTTCACTGTACTTAGGTACATGTGACAATAGATAATTCTAATCAAATCCCCTCCTGACTCCCCCAAACCTGTCCACCATCTACAAGGCACACGTCAGGAGAGTGACGGAATACTCCCCCCTTGCCTGGATGGGGGCAGCTCCAACAACACTCAAGAAGCTTGACACCATCCAGGACAAAACAAAAACTGCGGATGTTGGAAATCAAGGGAGACAGCAGGAGGCTGGAAGAACATAGCAAGCCAGGCAGCATCAGGAGGTGGAGAAGTCAACGTTTTGAGTATAATCCTTTTTCAGGACTGGGGGTGGGTGTAGGAGGAATTAGCCAGGACCAAGCAGCCCACTTGATTGGCCCCACATCCACAAGCATCCACTCCCTCCACTACCAACACTCAGTAGCAGCAGTGTCTACCATCTACTGCATTAGTCAGAGGGAAATGGGTCTGGGTGGGTTACTCTTCGGAGGGTCGGTGTGGACTGGTTGGGCTGAAGGGCCTGTTTCCACACTGTAGGGAATCTAATCTAATCTAACCTCCATTTTTCAGTCTGATCCCAGACCTCATGATTCTCCCAACTGTCCAGACGCCTGTTGGACTCCATCTTCACTGAGAACCCAGAGGGAAGATATTTCTCTTCAACTCAACCATAAGTGATTGTGGTCCCACCACCCCCATACCCCCCAGTCCCCGATCCTGAAATGAGGCTGGTCCCCCTTACAAGTTCAGGACTCTTCAGGAATCAAATTGGAGAAACCCAGTAGATCTGACATCCCCACGGAGAGAGAACAGAGTTACAGTTTGGAATTGGATGATCACCCGGCTCCCCTCCCCGAAGGCACTGAGGACAATTCCATATCTTCCCCCCCCGAAGGCACTGAGAACAATTCCATATCTCTCTCCCGAAGGCACTGAGAACAATTCCATATCTCCCCCCTCTGAAGGCACTGAGAACAATTCCATATCTCCCTCCCGAAGGCACTGAGGACAATTCCATATCTCCCTCCTGAAGGCACTGAGAACAATTCCATATCTCCCCCCTGAAGGCACTGAGAACAACTCCATATCTCTGTTCCTACCCTGTCTCTGATCAGCTAATTCAGCACAGATCATGCAGCAAAGATCACACCCATTCACAGCAGGGAAGTCGATGGCCTAATGGTATTATCGCTGGGTTGTTAATCCAGAAGCACAGGCCACGTTCTGGGGACCTGGGTTCAAATCCTGCCATGGTGGAATTTGATTTCAACTAAAACATCTGGAATTAAGAGTCCAATGATAACCACGAATCCATGGAATGTTTCCCATTGTCGGGGAACAATCTCATCTGGGTCACTAATGCCACTTCAGGAAGGAAGCTGCCATCCTTACCTGGTCTGGCCTACATGTGACTCCAGACCCACAGCAATGGGGTTTGGCTCTTAACTGCCCTCTGGGGAACTAAGGATGAGCAATACATGCTGCTGAGCCAACGACACCCTCATCCTGTGAGTGAATGAACAAAAACTGCACAGCAGGCCTGGCTGAGGAGAGTAAATCAGAGTCTGGTGTAACTCTTCCCACAATCTGGATTATTTGTCAGTGTTTTCCATGGACAGAATCCCATCCAATGGTGACAGTACCTTCCTCAGGCCCGGGCAGGTTCAGTGTTGGCGAATGTGAAATGTTGATGGATCCATTCTGACACTCATTAAAACTGATTGATTAATAAATTAATTAAGAATAGCATCAAAGTGGAAAATTGAACAATTTTAGACCATAACCTCCATCATAAGCAATTTCTTTTCATTTTCCACAGCTGCTATTGGTGATAATTCTGCTATCGCCATTCACACCTCATCCAGACCCATTTTGAGATTCTTAATTTCTCCCATTATTATTTAAGTAATGCTTAACCTCTTAACTCTTGTTCCTACAGTGTGGTAACAGGCCCTTCGGCCCAACAAGTCCACACCGATCCTCTGAACAGTAAGAGCTGGGAGTGTGGTGCTGGAAAAGCACAGCAGGTCAGGCAGCATCTGAAGAGCAGGCGAATCAACGTTACAGGCATAAGCCCTTCATTAGGATTGCCTGAAATGTCAGTTCTCCTGCTCCTCAGATGCTGCCTGACCTGCTGTGCTTTTCCAGTGCCACACTCTCAACTCTGATCTCCAGCCCTCACTTTCTCTGTCTGAAGAGTAACCCAGGCAGACCCATTCCCCTATATTTTCCCCTGACGGATGCACCTAACCTACACATTCCTGAACACTATGGGGCAGTTTAGCATGGCCAATCCACCCTGACCTGCACATCTTTGGACTGTGGGAGGAAACCCACGCAGACATGGGGAGAATGCACAAACTCTACACAGTCACCTGAGGTGGGAATCAAACCTGGTGCTGTGAGGCAGCAGTGCTAAGCACCCCTTACTTGCTTGTTTCTAAGCTTTTCTTGTACCTCAGTAAAAAGTGAGGTCTGCAGATGCTGGAGATCAGAGCTGAAAATGTGTTGCTGGTTAAAGCGCAGCAGTTCAGGCAGCATCCAAGGAGCAGGAAATTCGACGTCCTGATGAAGGGCTTGTGCCCAAAACGTCAAATTTCCTGTTCCTTGGATGCTGCCTGACCTGCTGTGCTTTAACCAGCAATACATTTTCAGCTTGTACCTCAGTACCTAAGCCGACGCTATGTGGGGCAACATTATACACTTTTCACTGTAATCCAGTACTCCTGTACTTGAGTACACGTCACAAGAAAATCTAAAAAAAATCTAAATTCTGATTGGCTTACAGTGTGATTATTTATTTTAACATCTCTTTGTTTTCCACAGACTATCCCTTTAACTCTAACCCCCAATGTCCCTCTCTTCTGTATAACCATCCCCCAGCACGCTCCCTCCCAGTTCTACTCTCCTGTTGATTCACTCGGGTTTTTTTTTATCTCTCTCTCTTCACAGATGCTATCCCGGCTATTTCCACCTTTTTTCCATTTTTTCTTTCCAGTTGATGGACAGATGCTGGGAATCAAGTCATCCAAAGGCTCAGGACACTGCTCCAGGGTCAGGGGTACAAATCCCACCGTCACGGATGGTCAAATGTCGATATGGTTAATTGAGAAAACTGATTTGAGAATTGAAAGCTAGTCTTGGTGATGGTGACTTTGTTAGTGGGTAAACGTCTATTTGACAATAGACAACAGGTGCAGGAGTAGGCCATTCTGCCCTTCGAGCCTGCACCACCATTCATTATGATCATGGCTGATCATCCTTAATCAGTGTCCTGTTTCCTGCTTTATCTCCATAACCCTTGATTCCACTACCCTTGAGAGCTCTATCCAACTCTTTCTTAAACGAATCCAGAGACTGGGCCTCCACTGCCCTCTGGGGCAGAGCATTCCACACACCCACCACTCTCTGGGTGAAAAAGTTTCTCCTCATCTCTGTCCTAAATGGTCTACCCCTTATTTTTAAGCTGTGTCCTCTGGTTTGTGACTCACCCATCAGCAGAAACATGTTTCCTGCCTCCAGAGTGTCCAATCCTTTAATAATCTTATATGTCTCAATCAGATCCCCTCTCAGTCTTCTAAACTCAAGGGTATACAAGACCAGTCGCTCCAGTCTTTCAACATAAGATAGTCCCGCCATTCTGGTTCACTAATGCCCTTCTGTGGGGAAAAAAAAACACCTGCTGTCCTTACTTGGTCAATAGAATCACAGAAACTAGGAGCAGGAGTAGGCCAGGAGTAGGCCAGGAGTAGGCCATTCAACCTTTCAAGCCTGCCCCACAATGTGATCATGGCTGATTGTTTATGTCAATTGTTTATTACTACTTTCTCCACGTATCTTTTTACACCTTTAAGATCTATAATTGTACCAATCTCTTTCTTGAGTATATTCAGTGACTCCGAATCCCTATAGTGTAGTAACAGGTCATTCGGCCCAACTAGTCCACACTGACCCTCCTAAGACCATCCCACCCAGACCCACTCCCTTACCCCATCCCTGCATTTCCCACGGGCCAGTTCTCCGAGCCTGCACATTATGTGTAATTTAGCCCGGCCAATCCCCCCTGACCCGCACATCTTTGGGAGGAAACCGGAGCACCTGGAGGAAACCCACGCAGACATGGGGAGAATGTACAATCTCCACATAGTCACCGAAGAGTGGAATCGAACGCGGGTCCCTGGTGCTGTGAGGGCAACAGTGCTAACCACTGAGCCACGGTGCCATGCTTGGTCTCCATAGCTTTCGCTGGTAGAGAATGCCACAGGATTATTACCAGCTGAGTGTCATAGAATCATAGAGATGTACAGCACGGAAACAGACCCTTCGGTCCAACCCGTCCATGCCGACCAGATATCCAAACCCAATCTAGTCCCACCTGCCAGCACCCAGCCCATAGCCTTCCAAACCCTTCCTATTCATATACCCATCCAAATGCCTCTTAAATGTTGCAATTGTACCAGCCTCCACCACTTCCTCTGGCAGTTCATTCCATACATGTACCACCCTCTGTGTGAAAAAGTTGCCCCTTAGGTCTCTTTTATATCTTTCCCCTCTCACCCTAAACCAATGCCCTCTAGTTCTGGACTCCCCCACCCTGGGGAAAAGACCTTGTCTATTTACCCTATCCATGCCCCTCATAATTTTGTAAACCTCTATAAGTTCACCCCTCAGCCTCCGATGCTCCAGGAAATACAGCCCAGCCTGTTCAGCCTCTCCCTACAGCTCAAATCCTCCAACCCTGGCAACATCCTTGTAAATCTTTTCTGAACCCTTTCAAGTTTCACAACATCTTTCCGATAGGGAGGAGACCAGAATTGCACGCAATATTCCAACAGTGGCCTAACCAATGTCCTGTTCAGCCGCAACATGACCTTCCAACTCCTGTACTCAATACTCTGACCAATAAAGGAAAGCATACCAAAAGCCTTCTTCACTATCCTATCTACCTGCGACTCCACTTTCAAGGAGCTATCAACCTGCACTCCAAGGTCTCTTTGTTCAGCAACACTCCCTAGGACCTTACCATGAAGTGTATAAGTCCTGGTCCTAAATGGTCTACCCCTTATCCTGAGATAGTGTTGTCTGGTTCTAGACTCCCCACCCAGGGGGAACACCCACCCTGTGTCTAATCCAGACCTGTTAGAATTGTATACATTTTAATCAGATCCCCCCCCCCACCTCATCATTCTAAATTCTGATGAATACAGGCCTAACCAAACCAACCTCTCCTCAGAGGACAGTCCCACCTGTCCCAATATTGGCCCTGTCCTCCTCCACTGCAAACCCACAGCAACATGGTTGACTCAGACTATTCAGGATTGAATTTACGTAGCACCTATCGCAGAGGCGATCATGAAGCTCACTCCCCAAGAAGAGACGAAATGGTTGAGAGAAGATTTGATGGAACCATTCATTCTCATGTGGGGTCCAGAGATCAAGACAGCAACTAGTCCCATTGACCCGAGTGCTGACTATCCGGGGGCATCAGATCACCCAGTCTAACCATCACCCTGGTTAGACAGGGTGACGAGAAGGTGGCATGATTGGAAATCTGTTACCACTCTGAGTGGTTAGGGTCTGGAATACACAGTCTGAGAGGCAGGTGAAGGCAAATTCGATCATGGCGTCAAAATTACACAACTACAGACTCAGTATAGTGTGGGAGATGGCCATTCAGCCCAGGATGCCTGTACTGGCTCTCCAGAGAATAGTGCTGAAAATGTGTTGCTGGAAAAGCGCAGCAGGTCAGGCAGCATCCAAAAAGCAGGAGAATCGATGTTTCGGGCATGAGTCCTTCTTCAGGGCTCATGCCCGAAACGTCAATTCTCCTGCTCCTTGGACGCTGCCTGACCTGCTGCGCTTTTCCAGCAACACATTTTTCAGCTCTGATCCCCAGCATCTGCAGTCCTCACTTTCTCCTTCAGAGAATAGTGCCAATTTCCTGAGCTTGTCTCACAACCCCACAGTTTGTTCATATTCAGATAACCATCCTTCCTCACTGCCTCCCATGAACCTGACTCCACCACATTTCCAGACATTAGCGTTAGTTCTTAATCCCTTTTAAAACAGGAACAGTTTCTCTTGATCTATTCCATGCAACTCCACCTTAATATTGACAATTTCTAACGTCCCATTAGCCGTCGTCTTTACATGTCTACATATCCATGCTCAGGACGTGGGGATGGTCAAGACCTTTAGGTTCCTGGGAGCAAATATCACCAATGATCTGTCCTGGTCCATCCACGTCAATGCTACAGTCAAGAAAGCACAATAATGCATCTATTTCCTCAGAAGGCTAAGGAAATCCAGCATGTCTACAATGATTCTTACCAATGTTTTATAGATACACAACAGAAAGTATCCTATCGAGATGCATGACAGTGTGGTACAGCAACTCTCTGCCCAGGACCACAAGAAATTACAGAGTGTTGTGAATACAGTCCAGTCCATCACACAAACCAACCTTCCATCCACTGACTCCATCTACACTTCCCACTGCCTGTGGAAAGCAGCCAGCATCATCAAAGACCGCTCCCACCCCGGCTATACTCTCTCCCACCCTCTTCCATCGGGCAGAAGATACAAAAGTTTGAAAACACATACCAACAGATTCAAGAACAGCTTCTTCCCCACTGTTATCAGACTTATGAATGTTCCTCTCATATATTAGAGTTGATCTTTCACTGCACCTTCTCTGTCGCTGTATCACTATATTCTGCGCTATTACCCTGATGTACTTATGATTTGTCTGGTTAGCATGCAAAGCAATACTTTTCACTGTACCACGGTACATGTGACATAATAAATCGAATCAAATTCGCTCTTGGATGAGAACAGTTCTCAACCTCTTTAATCTGAGGTTTCCCGTCTCTGAAATTATTCTGAGAAATCCCTTCTGCACTCTCTCCAATCATTCACATCTTTCCGAATATGTAGCACCCAGAAGTGGTCACGGTACAGCAGCTGTGGTCTCACACATATTGTGCAAATCTATATACGTTTGCAAGAATTCTGCAAAAACCTGCAGAATCACATTTGCAGAGGCATTCTATTCTGTTCAAAAGCTCTGCAGGCAGTCAATCCATGTAAAATTTGTAAATTCCACTTTGGAAATAGCACCAGTCTGGCTCAAGACTGGGATACAGACAGACTCTAACCTCACACCTTTAATGCATTGCCTGAACTGAGATGTCACCTTTTGGTATAAAACCTTAAGTTATCTCGAGAAGGTGACTTAAAAGAGGTTTTGTGATTTACATATTAATGAACCAAAACCTGCAACCCATTCTAAAAGATGAAAAACTTAACAGCAATCTAGGTTTTTTCAATATATCAGTTTAAATTGCACAAACACTGTGATCTTTTGCTCTAAATTCTGTGTCTTATGATCCTGTTCCACAACCACCTGATGAAGGAGCAGCGCTCCGAAAGCTAGTGCTTCCAATTAAACCTGTTGGACTATAACCTGGTGTTGTGTGATTTTTAACTTTGCAAAAACCATTACAAGCCTTTACAAGCTCAAAACGACCTCCTTGCTCCTATACTCTATGACCATATTAATAAAGCCTCAGGTACTGACTGCTTTATTAACTTCTCCCTTCCTCTGAGCTGCCACATTCTGCACATAAACATCTTGGTCCCTCTGTTCCTGCACCCCTAAGAATTGTACCCTGGACTTTATCTTGCCTTTCCCCATTATTTGTCTAAATATGTACCACCTCACACTTATCCGCATTGAAATTTGTCTGTCACTTACTCTGCCACTCCGCCCAATTGCCTCACATGGTCAAGAGAATTCGATGAGGATCATGAATGAAAACAATTTCAGGGGTATGGATCAAGGACAAGGGGGATGGAAGTGATCACTGCAGAGAGGCGGCACGGTTCTGATGGGCAGAAAGGCCTTCTTCTGTGCTGTGGCCGTACTCTGCAAATGGCTTTGTAAAGTATTGCCAGGACAGTGAATCAGAGATGGGCGGATGTTACTAAGGTACGTGGTGGAGCAGGTTGGTGGAGATGAGTAACCTCCTACTGTCACAAGAGCCTTTCTGTTACAACCAGTGGAGTGGGATGACACAAGTTTACAGGAATCATCTGCAGTTCAACATCTGAACCGACAGACATGCGCGAGTCAGAAAATGTTGGTTTGCAGGTGCAGAAGGCAACAAGAAGGCAAATAGAGCATTGTCCTTCGTTGCCAGGGAGATGGAGTTTAGATATAGGGAGGTTATGTTACAGCTGTACATGGTGCTGGTGAGGCCACACTTGGAGTACTGCATGCTGTTTTGGTCTCCTTACTTGAGAAAGGATGGACTGACAGTGGAGGGAGTGCAGAGGGGGTTCACCAGGTTGATTCCGGAGTTGAGAGGGTTGGCTTATGAGGAGAGATTGTGTAGGCTGGAATTACATTCAGTGGGGTTTAGAAGAATGAGAGGTGATCTTATGGACACATATGAAGTAATGAAAGGAATAGATAGGATAGAAGCAGGGAGGCTGTTTCCACTGGAGGGTGAAACTAGAATGAGGGAGCACAGCCTCAGATTAAGGGAGGGGAAAATTTAGGACTGAATTAAGGAGAACATCTTCACCCAAAGGGTTGTGAATTTGTGGAATTCCCTGCCCAGTGAGGTGAGGTGAGGTGAGGTTGAGGCGACCTTACGGAGTGTTTTTAAGGCATAGATAGATTTTTGACCAGTAAAGGAATTAAGGGTTCCAGTGAGAGGGCGGGTGAGTGGAGCTTACATGGACAGATCAGCCATGATCTGATTAAATGGTGGAGCAGGCTTGATGGGCCGAATGGACTCCTCCTATTTCTAGTGTTCTTATGCTAAGATAGGGCACCCAATAACTCCCAGCAGTGGTAACATAGAACATAGATCGAACATAGAACAATACAACACAGAACAGGCCCTTCGGCCCTTAATGTTGTGCTGACCTGTGAAATATTCTCGGCTCATCCCCCTACACTATCCCATCATCATCCATCTGCTTATCTAAGGATTGTTTAAATCTCCCTAATGTGGCTGAGTTGACTACATTGGCAGGTAGGGCATTCCACGCCCTTACCACTCTCTGTGTAAAGAACCTGCCTCTGACATCTGTCTTAAATCTATCACCCCTCAGTTTGTAGCTATGTCCCCGCGTACACGCTGACGTCATCATCCTAGGAAAAAGGCTGTCACTGTCTACCCTATCTAATCCTCTGATCATCTTGTATGTCTCTATCAAATCCCCTCTTAGCCTTCTTCTCTCCAATGAGGACAGACCCAAGTCTCTCAGCCTTTCATAAGACCTTCCCTCCCGACCAGGTAAATCTCCTCTGCACCTTTTCCAGAGCTTCCACATCCTTCCCGAAATATGGGGACCAGAATTGTACACAATATTCCAAGTGCGGCCGCACCAGTGTTTTGTAACTTTGATATTTCCTGATCAACCTGTTCAGAGATGTTCTTCTGCCCCTGTGGAGTTGGTGAGCCTAGAATCTGGGCTTTCTGGATCAGTGGCAGGGACACTACCACCCCACCGGAGGGTCCTTCCTGATAACTTCGAAGCCGCAGTGAAATCCTGCTGCTGTTTTATTCCCATCGTTCCAAAGTGAGTCAAATTCATGTTTATTTTTCTCACAGCACAAGCAGGAGATGATTGATTAGCCACTGGCAATCAGATTCCAAAATCTAATCTAACAGTGACAAAGTTAAAAATTACACACAGCACCAGGTTATAGTCCAACAGGTTTATTTGGAAGCACTAGCTTTCGGAGCGACGCTCCTTCATCAGATGGTTCTCAGGTCACAGCTACCTGATGAAGAAGCGTCGCTCCGAAAGCTAGTGCTTCCAAATAAACCTGCTGGACTATAACCTGGTGTTGTGTGTGATTTTTAACTTTGTACACCCCAGTCCAACACCGGCACCTCCACATCAACAGGAACAAAGACAGAGTGACTTACTAACAAGCATGCCAATTAGCTGCCGGGTGGACAGGGATATCGTGAGAAAGAACAAATTGGGATTTATAGAGCCGTCAAACCCTTTAGATGCAATGGATTTATTTTGAAACATATGCATAACTCTGATGAAAGCATCCAAACACTGTACAGTCCTCCAAACAACAAAGAACAGCAAATCAAAGTGAAATGTTGGACATCTGAAATAAAAATGTCAGGTTAACAGCAGCTCTGGTAGCATCAGTGGAGAGAGAAATATAATTAACATTTCAGTTTGTTGGAACTAATATCTCAATTGAAACATTAACCGTTTCTCTCCGAGTTCCTCCAGCACTTTGTGTTTTAATTAAAGAAGGAAGGAGAGTCTCCTCTCGACTGAATGAAGAGTATTTTGGAATACAATGGTAATTGTTTTCAATTGTATATCTCAGGAAACTAATTACTGAAGGCCAATCGGTCCAGGCAAGGACCATCTCCAACAAGAAATGATCTAACCACTGCCCCTTGACATACCATCACTGAGTCCTGAACGATCAAAGACAGGTCATCAAACAAAAATTGATTGAGCTGTACAAAAAGGATGGATTGCGCCTAAATTGGAAGGGCACTAATATACTGGCAGGGAAATTTGCTAGAACTGCTTGGGAGGATTTAAACTAGTAAGGTGGGGGGTGGGACCCAGGGAGATAGTGAGGAAAGAGATCGATCTGAGACGGGTACAGCTGAGAACAGAAGTGAGTCAAACAGTCAGGGCAGGCAGAGACAAGGTAGGACTAATAAATTAAACTGCATTTATTTCAATACAAGGGGCCTAATAGGGAAGGCAGATGAACTCAGGGCACGATTCGGAACATGGGACTGGGATATCATAGCAATCACAGAAACATGGCTCAGGGATGGGCAGGACTGGCAGCTTAATGTTCCAGGTTACAAATGCTACAGGAAGGATAGAAAGGGAGGCAAGAGAGGAGGGGGAGTGGCATTTTTGAGAAGGGACAACATTACAGCTGTGCTGAGGGAGGATATTCCCAGAAATATATCCAGGGAAGTTATTTGGGTGGAACTGAGAAATAAGAAATGAATGATCACCTTATTGGGATTGTATTAAGGTGCAAAACTTGACCTACTCTTGGGAAGTAAGGCAGGGCAGGTGACTGAGGTGTCAGGGGGGAGCACTTTGGGGCCAGCAACCATAATTCTATTCGTTTTAAAATCGTGATGGAAAAGGATAGACCAGATCTAAAAGTTGAAGTTCTAAGTTGGAGGAAGGCCAATTTTGACGATATTAGGCCAGAACTTTCGAAAGCTGATTGGAGGCAGATGTTCGCAGGTAAAGAGACAGCTGGAAAATGGGAAGCCTTCAGAAACGAGATAACAAGATTCCATAGAAAGTATATTCCTGTCAGGGTGAAAGGAAAGGCTGGTAGGTATAGGGAATGCTGGATGACTAAAGAAATTGAGGGTTTGGTTAAGAAAAAGAAGGAAACATATGTCAGGTACAGACAGGATAGATCGAGTGAGTCCTTAGAAGAGTATAAAGGCAGTAGGAGTATACTTAAGAGGGAAATCAGGACGGCAAAAGGGGACATGAGGTAGCTTCAGCAAATAGAATTAAGGAGAATCCAAAGGGTTTTTACAAATATATTAAGGGCAAAAGGGTAACTAGGGAGAGAATAGGGCCCCTCAAAGATCAGCAATGCGGCCTTTGTGTGGAGCCACAGAAAATGTGGGAGATACTAAATGAATATTTTGCATCAGTATTTACTGTGGAAAAGGATATGGAAGATATAGACTCTAGGGAAATAGATGGTGACATCTTGCAAAATGTCCAGATTAGAGAGGAGGAAGTGCTGGATGTCTTGAAACGGTTAAAGGTGGATAAATCCCCAGGACCTGATCAGTTGTACCCTAGAACTCTGTGGGAAGCTAGAGAAGTGATTGCTGGGCCTCTTGCTGAGATATTTGTATCATCGATAGTCATAGGTGAGGTGCTGGAAGACTGGAGATTGGCAAACGTGGTGCCACTGTTTAAGAAGGGCGGTAAAGACAAGCCAGGGAACTATAGACCGATGAGCCTGACCTCAGTGGTGGACAAGTTGTTGGAGGGATTCGTGAGGGATAGGATGTACATGTATTTGGGAAGGCAAGGACTGATTCGGGATAATCAACATGGCTTTGTGCGTGGGAAATCATGTCTCACAAACTTGATTGAGTTTTTTGAAGAAGTAACAAAGAAGATTGATGAGGGCAGAGCAGTAGATGTGATCTATATATATACTTCAGTAAGGCGTTCGACAAGGTTCCCCATGGGAGACTGATTAGCAAGGTTAGATCTCATGGAATACAGGAGAACTAGCCATTAGGATACAGAACTGGCTCAAAGGTAGAAGAAAGAGGGTGGTGGTGTAGGGTTGTCTTTCAGACTGGAGGCCTGTGACCAGTGGAGTGCCACAAGGATTGATGCTGGGTCCACTGCTTTTTGTCATTTACATAAATGATTTGGATGCGAGCATAAGAGGTACAATTAGTAAGTTTGCAGTTGACACCAAAATTGGAGGTGTAGTGGACAGCGAAGAGGGTTACCTCAGATTATAACAGGCTCTGGACCAGATGGGCCAATGGGCTGAGAAGTGGCAGATGGAGTTTAATTCAGATAAATGTGAGGTGCTGCATTTTGGGAAAGCAAACATGAGTAGGACTTATACACTTAATGGTAAGGTCCTAGGGAGTGTTGCTGAACAAAGAGACCTTGGAGTGCAGGTTCATAGCTCCTTCAAAATGGAGTCGCAGGTAGATAGGATAGTGAAGAGGGCGTTTGGTATGCTTTCCTTTATTGGGCAGAGTATTGAGTACAGGAGTTAGGAGGTCATGTTGTAACTGTACAGGACATTGGTTAGGCCACTGTTGGAATATTGGGTGCAATTCTGGTCTCCTTCTTATCGGAAAGATGTTGTGAAACTTGAAAGGGTTCAGAAAAGATTTACAAAGATGTTGCCAGGGTTAGAGTATTTGAGCTATAGGGAGAGGCTGAACAGGGTGGGGCTGTTTTCCCTGGAACATCGGAGGCTGAGGGGTGACCTTATAGAGGTTTACAAAGCTTTGAGGGGCATGGATAGGATAAATAGACAAAGTCTTTTCTCTCGGGTCGGAGAGTCCAGAACTAGCGGGCAGAGGTTTAGGGTGAGAGGGGAAACATATAAAAGAGACCTAAGGGGCAATCTTTTCACACAGAGGGTGGTACGTGTATGGAACGAGCTGCCAGAAGATGTGGTGGAGGCTGGTACAATTGCAACATTTAAGAGGCATCTGGATGGGTATATGAATAGGAAGGGTTTAGAGGGATATGGGCTGAGTGCTGGCAGATGGGATTAGATTGGGTTGGGATATCTGGTCAGCATGGACGAGTTGGACCGAAGGGTCTGTTTCCATGCTGTACATCTCTATGACTCTATGACTGATTGATTTTGTTGTTGTCACCTGTACTGAATTACAGTGAAAAGTGTTGTTTTGCCAGCTATCCAGGCAGATGGCACCATACAAAGTGCATCAGGGTAGCAGAACAGAGTGCACAATACAGTGTTACAGCGACAGAGAAGGTGCAAAGAGAGAGAGATCAGAATTAATATTTGAGAGGTCCATTCAAAAGTTTAATAACAGTGGGGAAGAAACTGTTCTTGAAGCTGTTGGTGCGTGTTTTCAAACTTTTGTATCTTCTGCCTGATGGAAAAGGGTGGGAGAGAGTATAACTGCGATGGGCGGAGTCTTTGATGGTGTTGGCTGTTTTCCCTGGGCAGTGGGAAGTGTAGACGGAGTCAATGGATGGAAGGTTGGTTTGTGTAATGGACTGGGCTGTGTTCACAACTCTCTGCAGTACCTCCTGATGGATCAGGAAGCCAGATGAAGGGTTCTCGCACTGAAATGTCGATTCTCCTGCTCCTCAGATGCTGCCTGCCCTGCTGTGCTTTTCCAGCACCACACTCTTGACTCTGATCTCCAGCATCTGCAGTCCTCACTCTGTGTAGTAAAGTAATTCATTGCGTGCGAAGAGGTTGTTGGATTTATGAACGTAATTGACTCTTTCTCACGACCAATGCACCAGTCAGTTAATGTGCAAGGAAAGTAGGGATGCAAAATAATTGTGCAGTTACGACGAGACAGCTTTAATTATCTGAATACAGACTGGGATAGTAACAGTGGAAGAGGAAGATGGAGCAAGCATTCTTACGGTGTGTCCAGGGGATGTATTTGTTTGCAACCCAATAACTAAGGGAACACTGCTCAACTGAACCAGCATCAGTAAGTGTGCTCCAGGGTAGAGCATTCAGCAGACTTCATCACAGAGTGGTGACTCAGTTGGACTTATTCAAATCTCCCCTTCGTGGGAGGTCCTATAGAGCTATCCAAAACCACGAGGTGCCTGCACAGGGTAGATATGGAGAAACTGTTCCCACTCACAAAGGATACACGACCAGGTGGCACCTCATCAAAAGGAATTCGAAAAGACAGAAAAATGGATGTGGGAGAAATCCTTTCTCTTAATTCACTGAGCAGCTTTGATGCCGGAATAGACACTTGGAAGTGGGTGGAGCAGGATCCAATCAAAGCATCTGAGGAATCCATCTGTGGCGTGGGGAAAAACAGAGAGGAGCAGGAGTAGTCCATTCGGCCCTTCGAGCCTGCCCGGCCATTCAATGTGACCATCCAACTCAGCATCCCGTTGCCACTTTCTTCCCTTTTCCTTTGATTCCTTTGATCCCTAAGAACGGTATCCAACCCCTTCTTGAAAGCACAATGTTTTGGCCTCAGCCGCTTCCTGTGGCAGAGAATTCCACCGGCTCCCCACCCTCTGGGGAAAGCTATGCCTCCTCATCCCTGTCCCAAATAGCTTACCCTGTATCCTTAAACCATGACCTTCATCCTGGGAGTGCCCAGTTATCAGGAACATCCTACATTAACATTTACGTAGCCCTGTTAGAATTTTCTAGGCTGCCATCAGAATCCCCTCTCATTCTTCTAAACTCTGGTGAATACATTGCTGTTAAAAGAGAGAATGTGCAAAGTTATGGGGAGAAGGTGGAAGAAGGCTCCTAAGTGGACTGCTGGTGCAAACACGATGGGCTGAATGGCCTCCTTCCTCCCAGTAACAATTCGGTGCTTGTACATGTTGCACGACCTGGATTGATGGTGTTTGCATCTGGGGGTTTGCTCATGAGGTAAGGGCATCTGTCCTTGTGCTGGACAAGGTGGGGCTGAGCTGCCTTCTTGAACCGCTGCAGTCCACCTGCTGTGGGATGACCCACAATGCCCTTGGGGAGGGAATTCCAGGATTCTGACCCAGCAGCAGTGAAGGAACGGCGATATATTTCCAAAGTCAGGATGGTGAGTGATTCGGTGGGAACTTGCAGGGGGTGGTGTTCCCATGTACCTGCTGCCCTTGTCCTTCTGGATGGACGTGGTCATGGGTTTGGAGAGTGCTGTCCACCATTTTCTTTGGCAGTTCACTCCACACACTCTATGTCAAAAAGAATCCCCTTTGTGTCTTTTTAAAATCTTTCTCCTCTCACCTTAAAACTATGTCCCCTAACTTTGAACTCTCCCACTCCAGGGAAAAGCCATTCACCTTGTCCATGCCCCTCATGACTCTATAAGGTCACCTTTCAACCTCCAATGCTCCAATAATAGAAGTCTCAGCCTGTCCAGCCTCTCCCTCTAACTGAAAACCTCCAGTCCCGGCAACATCCTGGTAAATCCGTCTGAACCCTCTGCAGTGTAATAATAATATCCTCCCTATAACAGGGTGACCAGAACAGGGCACAGTCTCCAGAGGAGGCCTCACCAATGTTCTGTACAACCTCAACATGACAACCCTATCCTCAAACATCTGAGCAATGGAGACAACTTGCTGAGAACTTTCTTAACCACCCTGTCTATATGTGATACAAACTTCAAAGAATTCTGTGTTTGAACCCTTAGCTCTCTCTGTTCCATCACTCTATCCTTCTGTAGCTCGGTTTCACAATTTGTTTGACCCAGAACTCATGAGAAACAGGAGCAGGAGGAGGCCATACAGCCCACTGAGCCTAGTCCACCATTCAATAAGCTCACCCTCACCCCACTCTGGCCTCAACTCCACAATACCCCGACAGCTCTTAAACTTATCGTTAATTGGAAATCTTTCCAAATATTGTCACAGTTTTAAAGTGTTTCCTCAAAATTAGCTAAATCAATACATTTGTAAGGTACTGCGTGTATTCAATATCATTGCAATGACTGTGGTAACCTGAACTACCCCAAGAGCCGAGCCTTGGGCTCTTAAAATAGGCAAAGCTCACTTTATTTTTCACATCTGTGCTCTGGGGTTTACTAAGAAACCACATTTCTCCCACTCTCTCAATCACACTCTCAAAAACGTACCCAAACGGGTTGAAGATAACCATAAAAAACAGTGTTAAAAATCACACAACACCAGGTTATTGTCCAGCAGGTTTATTTGGAAGCACTAGGTTTTGGAGTGCTGCTCTTTCATCAGGTGGTCCTCAGGTCACAGCTACCTGATGAAGGAGCGTCGCTGCGAAAGCTAGTGTGTTTCCAATTAAACCTGTTGGACTATAACCTGGTGTTGCGTGATTTTTAACTTTGCTCTCCCCTCCCCCCAGTCCAACAACGGCATCTCCAAATCATAAAAACCAGACACTTTGCAAAATGGAATAGAACGTGCAGCCTCTTATTTTGCTTTGGGCTTTGTTTTGAAGGTTTGATGTTCCGTTGTCACAACATTAAGCTTTGGAATTGTGGAAGTGCCTCTGTTGTTGTGATGCCTTCCAAAGTTGATCAGTCGTTGTGGGCTTTAGTAAGGCCTTCGGTAAGCTTCCATATGGTCGACTGGTTAGCAAGGTTAGATCACATGGGATCGAGGGAGAGCTAGACAACTGAATACAAAATTGGCTCAAAGGTAGGAGGCAGAGGGCGGTGGGGGAGGGTTGCTATTCTGACTGGAGGCCTGTGACCAGCGATGTGCTTCAAGGATCGGTGTTGGGTTCACTGATGTTCGATTTGGATAAGGAGAGAGGAGGCAAGATTAGTACGCTTGCATATGACGCCTGACACTGAGTCAGAACCATGGGAGAGTGGTCAGTGAAGGAGGTTATCTAACAGTACAGCAAGACCTTGATCAGCTGAGTCAGTGGGCCAACAAGTGGTAGATAGAAGTTAATTTAGATAAATGTGAGGTGTCGCATTTTGGTAAAGCAAATCAGAGCAGGACGTACGCAGTTATTGGGAAGGCCCTAGGGAGTGTTGTCAAACAGAAAGACCTAGGGATACTGGTACACCATTCCTTGAAAGTAGAGTTGAGGATTGACAGCAGGGTGAAGAAAGTATTTGGCACACTTGACTCCATTGGTCAGAGCATTGAGTACAGGAGGTGAGATACCATGTTGCAGCTGTACAGGACATTGGTGAGGCCACGTTTAGAAGGTCTCCCTTCTATCGGAAAGATGTTGTGAAACTTGAAAGGGTTCAGAAAATATTTACAAGGATGTTGCCAGGGTTGGAGCTATAGAGAGAGGCTAAACAGGCTGGGGCTGTTTTCCCTGGAGCATTGGAGACTAAGGGGTGACCTTGTAGAGGTTCATAAAATCATGAGGGGCATGGACAGGATAAATAGACAAGATCTTTCCCTTGGGTGCGGGAGTGCAGAACTAGAGGGCATAGGTTTATAGTGAGAGGGGAAAGATATAAAAGGGACCTGAGGGGCAACCTTTTCACACAGAGGGTGGTACGTGTATGGAATGAGCTGCCAGAGGAAGTGGTGGAGGCTGGTACAATTGCAACATTTAAGGGGCATTTGGATGGGTATGTGAATAGGAAGGGTTTGGAGGGATATGGGCCGGTTGCTGGCAGGTGGGACTAGATTGGGTTGGGATATCTGGTCGGCATGGACAGGTTGGACCGAAGGGTCTGTTTCCATGCTGTACATCTCTATGACTCTATGACCTATTTTACATCTCAATCGCTCCTTTAGCTCCCAGCCACACACCCCTTTGTCTTTAGCTCTGGGAATCCTCACAATCTTTTCCATTTGCTCCTTCTCAGTCAATAGGACAAAACAAATCCACCCTCTCAGTTCTGAAGAACAATCATCTCAGACTCGAGAGGTCAACTCTGTTTCCCTCTCCCCAGATGCTGTCCGAGTCAGTGGTCACTTGCGATTAAATTGGTGGTCACCATTGACCGTGATCAATACTAGGAGTGGTGATGGACCCAATTTAGCACACAGCATTGCCCTAGTAAATGCCCATTGAAGCCAAGTTAGATTGTGCTGGGCTGAAGGAGATGGTTAAACGTGAGTCTTTAACTCACTCTATTGCTGAATCCACCACAGAACGCCTGTGATGTGAAAGTTAAAGCTTTTTGTAATTTGCATCAACCCCCACGCACAAACATCACTGAAAGGTAAAGCACAGTAGCTATTAAAGTCAACAGCAGGGAAGAGAAGGTGTAATTTCAGACTCATTGGGGAATTAATTACTGGTGTTTAATCAGTCGCCCATTTACGTTAACCTTACCCAGAACAACAATGCAATATCTGAACTGGGCTGATTTCACCCCCTGCTCCCACTATGTCATCCACCGTCTCTGCTTACTCGGAGCATTTGTAACAAGTCACAGGTGACTGTATTGGGAAGGTTATTCTGGTGGCTCAGTGGTTAGCATTGCTGCCTCCCAGCACCAGGGACCCGGGTTCGATTCCTACCTCAGGCGACTGTCTGTGTGGAGTTGGCACATTTTCTGTGTGGGTTTCCTCCCACAGTTGAATGATGTGCAGTTTAGGGTGGATTGGCCGTGCTAAATTGTCCAGGGGTGGGTTAGCCATTGGAAATGCAGTGGTACTGGGATGGGATAGGATGCTCTTCGAAGGGTCAGAGTGGACTCAGTGGGCCACATGATCTACTTCCACAACAGACAGAGTCTGTGACATTTCACAGGGGAGAAAATCTTCTCTCTGGTACCCTAAACTGTGGAGTTTAAAATGAGACCTCCTGACCCATTCTGGCTCCACACAAAAGGGAGTTCGGAGATCAGCTGGGAGAGAGTTTCAAAACTAAAGCTGAATTGTATTGTCCTCTAACACCAAGGTCTGAAAAGTGACAGAACCGAGGGTGCAGGAGGAGTTAAGGCATGGATCAGCCAAGAAGGATTGGAACAATCCGAAATGTGGCTCTTGATTTTGATCTTGGGTTTCTACAGAACAGGCCTTTGATTGTTTTTATGACAGGAATCTGTGAAAAGCAGAGAGGTGTGCGTGGATTTTACAGAATCATCGAATTGTTACAGTACAGCAGGAGGCCATTTGGCTCATCATTTCAGCACTGATACTACCCCCTGGAGCCAATCTCCTGCCCTTTCCCTCAGACACCAGGTAATCAGCCAATGCCTCAGTTTTAGCTCTTGTGTCAGAGGGACAGAAATACTGGAGGGCAAAGACGCACGTTCCAGCTTCAGCACATCCCTGGGACAGATAATCCACCAAAACCCGCGTCACTACTAATCACAAACAAACAGCTATCAAACCCCACCAACCTCTACACACACACACACACACACACTAACACACACACTCTCTCACACACACACACACACACACACACTCACACACACACACTCTCATACACACACACTCACACACACATACACACACTCTCTCTCTCACACACACACTCTCAAACACACACACACACTCTCATACACACTCTCATACACACACACACTCACACACACACCCACACAATCTCACACACACTCACACACACATTCTCTCACACACACACACATGTACACTCTCTCACACACACACTCTCACACACTCACACACTCACACACGCACACTCTCTCATACACACACAGACTCTCATGCACACTCAAACACATGCACTCTCACACACGCACACTCTCTCACACACACACACACTCTCACATTCACACACACACGTACACTCTCTCACACACACTCACATACACACTCACATATACACTCGTACACACTCTCGCACACACACACTCTCTCACACACACATTCTCACACACACTCTCACACACACTCGCAAACACACTCACACTCTCACACACACTCACACACACTCTCACACACACCTGCACACTCTCTCACACACACACACACACTCTCACACACACACCACACACACACTCTCACACACACTCTCTCATACACACACAGTGTCATACACAGACACACTCACACACACATACACACTCACACACTCACACACTCTCACACACATTTACTCTCTCACACACACACACTCTCACACACATTCACACACATTCACACACATACTCTCAAACACACACTCTCACACACAAACTCACTCAGTCACACACGCTCACTCACACACACTCTCACACACATACGTACACACACACTCACACTCTCAAACACACACTCTCACACATAAACTCTCTCAGTCACACACACTCTCACACGCTCACACACACACATTCTCACACACACAAATTAAACTCCATCTGCTGCTCTATTTGCATTTTAAAAGCTCACACGGATAACGGTGCAACAATGGGCTCCTTACTCTGGTTTGATGCAGTCAATTTGTGAGTTCAACTCCACAAGAATCTCCTCAACTCCCCAGTCTCCACTGGAATGGCCGAGGGAACCCCACTTTAAGACATAAGAACAGAAGTGGGCCATTCATCTCATTGAGTCAGCTCCACCATTCAATGAGATCATGGCAGATCTGAAATTCCTCAACTCTCACCTTTCCTGCCTTTCCCCATAACCCTTTGGTTCCCGCACCGATTAGGAATCTGTCTGCCACAACTGCGTTGATTATGAATTGGCCATTACCGACCCTACAGTGTCGAGACTGAGCCTCCTCGGCTCCAGATGTATTTGGATGCAAGGGGCAGGGGATGTCGTTCAGATTAACAGCTGGGTACAACACAATGGCGACATGAGAACATGGCCTTTCAGCCCATTGAGTTTGTCCTATCCCTCAGTTTACATCCCTTTTGGACTCCGCTAATCTTTACTCACGCTCAACAAAGGAATGGTAAAGAACTACAGAGGCTAGAAATCTGAAACAGTAAACAGAACTCACTGGAGAAACCCAGCAAGTCTGGCAGGGTCTGTGGAGAGAGAGACGTGGGCGGTACAGTGGCACAGTGGTTAGCACTGCTGCCTCACAGCACCAGAGACCCGGATTCAATTCCCGACTCAGGCGACTGACTGTGTGGAGTTTGCACGTTCTCCCCGTGTCTGCGTGGGTTTCCTCCAGGTGCTCCGGTTTCCTCCCACAGTCCAAGACGCACAGGCAGGTGAATTGGCCATGCTAAATTGCCCCTAGTGTTAGGTAAGGGACAAATATAGGGGTATGGGTGGGTTGCGTTTCGGCGGGTCGGTGTGGACTTGTTGGGCCGAAGGGCCTGTTTCCACACTGTAAGTAATCTAATCTAAAATCAGAGTGAATGTTTCAGGTCCAGCGACCCCATCTTCAGAACAGCCTGTGGTGAGGAAAAGCTTGGGATATTTGCTGAAGACCAGAGGTGGGGAGAGAGAGGGAGGTGGAAGGGGGTAAGTGATAGGTGGAAATGAAGCTCGGAGGGAGAGGGGGAGAGGGGGGGAGAGAGAGAGAGAGAGAGAGAGAGAGCAGTCGGACAGTTAATGGAATGGGTAATGATGAGCTGGGAAGAATGAAGTATCGCAAAGGAGGACCATTATTGGGTGAAAAAGGGTTGGCTGTGCTAAAAGCAGCCCTGATGTCCAGGACTGTGGTGTGTGGAGGTTGGGGTCAGGACATGGGGGAAGGTGCTCAGACCCTAATGTTGTTGAACTCGATATTGAAGGCTGCAGGGTCTCCCGAGGGGAAAATGAGATGCTGCTCTTCCAGCTAGTGCTGAGCTTCACTGGAGCACTGCAGCAAGCCTGAGACAGAGACATTGGCCGGGGAACAGGGTGGGCTGATAAAGTGGAAGCCCAGGATCTTTTATATGACAGAACGAGGGTGTTCTGCAGAATGGTCTCCGAGTCTACACATTGTCTCCCCCAGTGTAGAGGAGAGCGCAATGTGAGTAGCGAGTGCAGTAAATCAGATTGTGGGGGAAGTGCAGGGTAAAGTGCTGCTTCACCTGGAGGGTGTGTTTGGGCCGTTGGATAGTGAGGGGGGGAGGGAAATGGGCAGGTGATTTACCTTTGGCAGTAGCAGGGGAAGGTGCTGTGGGGAGGGGGGTGGGTGAAGGAAGAGTGGAGCAGGGTGTCCCAGAGGGAGGGGGGTGCCTGCGGAAGGCTGACAAAGGGAGGGGAGGGGGATATGTGTCTGGTGGTGACATCTCACTGGAGGTGGTGGAAATGGCGGCTGATGAGCCCCTGGATGTGGATGGGGGTGGGATGGTCGGTGAGGACAAGGGGAACCTTATCGCTGTCGTGGGAGGGAAGAGAGGGGGGTGAGGGCGGAAGTGTGGGAGATGGGGCGGATACAGCTGAGGGCCCTGTCAACAACGTGGTGGGGAATCCTCGATGGAGGAAAGAGGACATTTCTCAAGTTCCGTTCCAGAAGGTGGCATCATCAGAATCAATGTCACGGAGACAGAGAAACTGGGAAAGTCCACACACCTTGCCCCCAGCTCCCTTCATGAACTCGGACAGCAAAACAAAAAAATTGATCCTAGATTTGATCTTAACCGTTGACCTACCTGTTTTGGGGAGAAAGCGTTCCACCCTGCCATTGCCTTTTGGCAGAGCCCTCTGGGGTATTTGAAGATGGTTTTAATCAAGTCAGAGGGCAGTGGGCTTAGACCTTGACAAAAAGTGAAGACCGAGCCAGAATGACCTGTGGTTAGCCATCCTTCCCACCATCGACTGAGGCCCTTACATGTGCAGGCAATGGCCTTTTGGTTAATTTATACTGCTACTGCCTGTCATAACCCAATAATTGAGTGTGCCAGTCACAATGTGGGCAGCACAGGCTGCCAATGGTATCCCATATCGCCTTTATGCAAAAGCACTTGACACCTATTCATGGGGGGGGGG
The DNA here is from genome assembly GCF_020745735.1 of Hemiscyllium ocellatum. Taxonomy (NCBI): domain Eukaryota; kingdom Metazoa; phylum Chordata; class Chondrichthyes; order Orectolobiformes; family Hemiscylliidae; genus Hemiscyllium; species Hemiscyllium ocellatum. The sequence continues at coordinate 130,489,513 of NC_083405.1, forward strand.
TGAAGGAAATGAGGTTGGGGTGGGGTCGGTGCAATGTTGCCGTGCAGGAATCTCTCTGAGGTCCTGCTGCTGTGGAAGGCCTTCAGCTGGCCTCTCAAGTGCCTGATCCACTTGTGACCCGGGGGGCTCTCTCCAAGGGAATCAACGCAGGTCTCTCTGTGATTCTCCAGCCAGCGAGACTCTCCAAGTCCCAGGACAAGGTTTCGATCTTTGATCGAAGAACTCTTTCTTAATTTCTCTTTCAAATTTTGAGGTCGTGTCCCTTAAACACCTCAGCACAGGAAGGAGGTCTCACTCTATCTGCCATGTTTCAAAACCTTCAAATAAATTCAATCAAATAAACTTTAACTTTTTATCTTCCAGGGAAATGCAGGCCTAGTTTAATCACTTCTTATAATCTAACCCTTCAGAACACTGTTAATATTCCAGTTATGTACGAATGTTCTTACAGCAGTGTTTGTTATAGTTAACAGCATTCAAACTAGTGGACCTACTAGATTAGATTACTTAGTGTGGAAACAGGCCCTTCGGCCCAACAAGTCCACACCTACCCGCCAAAGCGCACCCACCCAGACCCATCACCCTACATTTACCCCTTCACCTAACACTACGGGCAATTTAGCATGGTCAATTCACCTAACCTGCACATCTTTGGACTGTGGGAGGAAACCCACGCAGACACGGGGAGAATGTGCAAACTCCACACAGTCAGTCGCCTGAGGCGGGAACTGAACCCGGGTCTCTGGCGCTGTGAGGCAGCAGTGCTAACCACTGTGCCACCATGCTACCATACCGCCCACTGTCCGGTCTATAAGGTAACTGGGTATCTGAAAGAGTTAGTGAGTGTTTGCCCATCTGGACATAAATGGCCTGTCCCTGGGAGGAGCTAAGCAGTGTTGTACAGTGTGTGTGTTTTACAAATTCTTTGTGCGTTGACCAGAGAGGGTGAGAGGCCGCAGGCGATTTTCTGTGTAATAACGGAATGTAGCTCATGGAGAAATGGATACTTATTCTTGAATCGAGCCTGAAGTCTCACAAGTGGCAGTTGTGTATCTTAGCCCTAGCTACAGCGTATAACCGTATGTAAGAAACTATTTGCTGTTGAGTTAAGTCCGATCCGAAGGCGTTATGTGAGCATCATTTCCTACATGGTATCAGTCGGAAGAAATATTGGTTGAAGCAACGTATGCAGGAGACTCCAGATACTCAGGTAGATTTGGTTCAAACCAATGCTTTCCATGAGCTGCCAACTCGCTAATGCAACATTATAACAGGTGCCACTCTCGTTCTTCTCTCATCTTCTGGATAGACATTAAATTGAGACTTCCGCCCACCCTTTCACGTGAACATTAAATAGCGATACTGGCATAATTATGAAGCAGAGCGGGTGTGATCTCTTGTGGGTCCGGGCCAACCTTTAACCCTCAGCCAAAACAACAGAGACTGGCTATTAGTCTCATTGTCATTGTGTGTAAATTGGTTGCTGTGTTGTACAGTGACTGCACTTTGTAAGTATTTCATTCACCAGGAAGCATCCTGAATGTACGATAAAAACAAGACAGTCTCCTGCTCTCATTCCTGAACTTCTCTAGAATTCCGTGTTTATAATTCAGAGGCACATTGCCAGGCACACTGTGTGCTGACTGGCCTTTCACTATAACAATCAAAAGCTAATCTTGCACTCCTACTTACAGCCCCTGAACCTTCATCTGTGTCAAATATTTATCCAGTCTTTTCACTCAAAGATATAATCACTGCCAAACGGTTCACCTTGGCTACTGTGCTCCTTGATGACATTTTTCACAGTAGTCCCTCGTATTTTTCACTGCACTCAATCAGAAAATATACCAGCCACCGCTTTGAGGTGATCTTCTCCCATCAAGCTACCAGCTTTCAGAGTGAGACAGCCCAGGCAGGAGGCTGGAGGAACACAGCGAGCCAGGCAGCATCAGGAGGTGGAGACTTCGCTGTTTCGGGTGGAACCCTTCATCAGGACAGGGAGTGGGTGTAGGGGGAGCTGCAGGGTGGTGGGGAGCAGGGTGGTGAGGTGGGGAAGGGTGAAGACAGGTAGAGGGTATGACCTGGTTGGTCCATGGGAGGAACGAACCCAGTTGGGGTGGCAGTGGAAGGGAGGGGGAGGGGCTGGGAAGGGAGTCGGGGGGATGGGGAGGGAGGGCATTGGAGAACTCAGTGTTGAGTCCTCCTGGGCTGGAGGCTGTCCAGGTGGTTGATGAGGTGTTGGTCCTCCAATTTGTGGTGTGGTTTGTTGTGGCAATGGAGGAGGCCAAGGATGGTCATGTCGGAAAGGGAGTGGGAACGGGGGAATTAAAATAGGTCGTGAGGTAAGGCAGGATTAGCTACAAGACATTGTAACAGGTAAATCAGATGGAATTCTCACTCTTTCTTTGTTCCTGCTTATCACCTGAAATTCATCGCAAAAATAAAATCGAGTGCAGTAACTCTGAAAAGTACCGCTTTACTTTTTGAGTCTTTTTCGTTTCCCACGTCACATCCCAAAGTTTCACCACCTTTTTTTCTCCCGGAACAGAATGCCGCATCTTTCCGATGAAAATGACAACAGCTGCTGTTAGCAAATCAAGTTCCCGTCCCTGTGAGAGACCCGGAGATTAAAATAGTCAAATTCACTGACCGACCCTCAAATGAAGAAATTGCAAAGGAAAGAGCTGATGTTTTGCGGCGTTTACTTTAACACGAATCCAAACCGGCAGCAATTCCAAGCAACTCCATCTTCTTGGGAAATGGGTGGCTCAATAGAATCATTGAGCCCTCCTCATTGCTTCCCAGGTTTTAAATCATTTTAGACAGTTCGCACAATATCTCCAAGAACTCTCCTCTACTTTTCTGCCAAACAGACAGAAAATTCATTTCCTCTCATTGCATGAACTTTACTGGGTTTACCTTTCTTTATGTGTCTTCACTTTCCATCCATAGGTGGGCTGGCACCCTCCAGCACCCCTGCTCATAGCTCCCATAAAATCTGGACACAGCATCCATATCTTAATTTCTTCCTTGTTGGCACTGCTTCCAGGTCAAGGGTCACCCCAGGTCCTTGCTCTTATCCAAGGATATTAGATACCAACCTTTTACAGCTGAAACATCCTTCTCCATTATTCTTCAAAACAATTATAGATTCATAGAACATAGAACATTCCACAAGCATTCTTTTTTTCAAATGATACGAAAGTCAGTGGAGTTGTGGACAGCGAGGCACTTGGGGCTGTTCTCATTGGAGAAAAGAAGGTTTAGGGGAGATTTGATAGAGGTGTACAAGATGATTAGGGGTTTAGATAGGGTAGACAGTGAGAACCTTTTTCTGTTAATGGAGTCAGCTGTTACTAGGGGACACAGCTTTAAATTAAGGGGTGGTAAGTATAGGACAGATGTTAGGGGTAGATTCTTTACTCAGCGGGTTGTGAGTTCATGGAATGCCCTGCCAGTAGCAGTGGTGGACTCTCCCTCTTTATGGTCATTTAAGCGGGCATTGGATAAGCATATGGAGGTTATTGGGCTAGTGTAGGTTAAGTAGACTTTGGTCGGCGCAACATCGAGGGCCGAAGGGCCTGTACAGCGCTGTATTTTTCTATGTTCTATGTTCTATATAAAGTTATCTCAGTGTCCAAGGTCACCACATTTCCGACAATGCAATGTCACCTGTAGGAAATACCCAGAGAGTGACGAGTCTGTGGAGTTCATTACCACAGGAAGTAGTTGATGCCGAAACATTGAACGTACGTATTCTAGATACAACACTTGGGGTGAACGGGACCAAAGGTTACCAGGAGAAAGCAGGATGAGGCTATTGAGTTGGAGGTCAGCCATGATGGTGATGAACAGTGGAGCAGACCCGAAGGGCCAAATGGCCTGCTCCTGCTCCTCTATGTTTCTATGTTTCACTAAATGTCCTTTAGGGAAGGAAACTGCCATCCTTACCTGTTCTGGTCTACAGGTGACTCCAGCCCCACAGCAATGTGGGTGACTTTTATCTGTCCTCTGGGTAATTGGGGATGGGCAATAAATATCACCTGGCCAACGACACCCTCACCCTGCGGACTAATAAAAAAAAACAGCAATGACACTTTAAAATGTGTCACTGGGTATAATGCCTATTACAGTGCCTGGAGGTTGAGAAAGGTTTATTCATAAAGTACAGATGTACAGAAATTCTTTCATTATTGTATTGACTCTACACTTCATAAAGATATTTCTGAATAGCAATTGAGAGCAAGAGATCCTTGAAATCCACGCTTGGAGATATTGAGATAATGATGAATTCATATGTTTGCTCAATACGATACTTTCTCATATGATTCAAGTCTCCCAACAATAACCTGCGCATTCAAAGCTATTCATGTGTACGGGAGTCTTTTGGTCATATCTTGACAATGTGGAAAGCTAAGTTCAAGTCTGATCACAGTCACAAAACAAACCCACACTGTTTCTCCATCTACCAGTCACGTTCAGATACAGGCTTCCCTGGAGAGTTGCATTTATTGTAATTTACAATGCATTTTAAATGGGAAGCGGGGGCAAAGACATTGTCTATTAGCCAGCTGCATGGGGAACAGTAGCCTGTGTGTAAAACAGCACTGAGTCTGAGTGACTGGAAACCTGAGTGTGACTAGCAAGCTGCCAAGCCAGGACCCAAGTGGCAGAACCAATCTGCCGCTCATTGTGACAACCTATCCGGAGATTACTGTGGAATTAGAAATCGTGATGGATGGTGCAGTGAGAGCTTACAGAGGCATGTTAACCAAAAGAGAAAATCCAGGAATTAACCTTATCACACACACAGCCCACAGGCAAATTCAGCCCACACCGTTTCTCACAGTAAAATTCAACAGGAGTCTCCCTCCAATCCTCCTGTTGTCTTTATCACTGAGGAGACAGCAATCCTGATGAAGGGCTTATGCCTGAAGTATTGACTCTCCTGCTCCTCGGATGCTGCCTGACCGGCTGTGCTTTTCCAGCACTGCACTTTTTGACTGAGAGGGAGATCCCAACCTGATGTGTGCTGAATATCTGTCACTTGAGGCACTGTGTGTTTGTGTGTGGATTTAGGGTTCTACAGCGACCCTCTGCCAGGGAACATGAACAGGAAGGGTTTGGAGGGATATGGACCGGGTGCTGGCAGGTGGGACTAGATTGGGTTGGGATATCTGGTCAGCATGGATGGGTTGGACCGAAGGGTCTGTTTCCATGCTGTACATCTCTATGACTCTCTCTTTCTCTCTCTCTCTCTCTCTCTCTCTCCCCCCCCCACTGTCACCCCATCTCCAGTTGAATTGCCCCAACTCCCCTCTGCTCCTTAGCATCAGGGGTTTAGATAGAATTGACCATGAGAACCTTTTTCCACATATGGAGTCAGCTATTACGAGGGGGCATAGCTTTAAATTAAGGGGTGGTAGGTATAGGACTGATGTTAGGGGTAGATTCTTTACTCAGCGAGTTGTGAGTTCATGGAATGCCCTGCCAGTAGCAGTGGTGGACTCTCGCTCTTTTTGGGCATTGGATAGGCATATGGAGGATAGTGGGCTAGTGTAGGTTAGGTGGGCTTGGGTCAGCACAACATCGAGGGCCAAAGGGCCTGTACTGCGCTGTATTTTTCTATGTTCTATGTTCTATGTTCTATGTTCTATGTCACTGGTTCATTAGGGCAGAGAGGGAGACCATTCTGGCCATCAACCCCAGCTCGCTCTTTGGAGACCACCCCCAGAATCTTGCTAATGAAAAAAATCTCTTGATCTTTAAACTGCAAGGCTTCTCATTCTCCGGGAATCCCTTCCCAAAGAATGCCCATCCCTAACTGCCCAGAGGGCAGTCAAGAGTCAACCACATTGCAGTGGGCCTGGAGTCACATAGAACAGGACAGCACAGGAACAGGCCCTTCGGCCCACATGTATGCACTGATGATGATGTCATTTGTTTGCACATGGTCCATATCCCTCTATTCCCAACCAGTTCACCAGTCTAAATCAGTGTGGTGCTGGAAAAGTACCGCAGGTCAGGCAGCATCCAAAAAGCAGGAAAGTCGATGCTTCAGGCAGGAATGAATGGACCCCTTGGATGCTGCTTTTCCAGCACCACTCTCATCTAGACTCTGATTTCCAGCATCTGCAGTCCTCACGTTTGCCTCGTTCACGTGTATGCCTAACTGCCTCTGAAACACTGCTATTGTATCTGCTTCCACCACCTCTGCTGGTGTCACATTCCAGACACCTACCACCCTCTGTGTGAAAACACCCCTTACATGTCAAGTTCAAACTTTCCCCATCTCACCTTAAACCTCACCCTCGTATTTGACGCTTCCACTCTGGGAAAAAGACTCTGACTAACCACCCTGTCCATGCCTCTCATAATGTTATACACTTCTAACAGGCACCCCCTCCCTCAGCCTCCAATGCTCCAGTGAAAACAATCCAAGTTTGTCAGACTCTCCTAATAGCAAATACAACCCATTCAAGGCAACATTCTGGCAAATCTCTTCCGTACCCTCTCTAAAGCCTCTCCATAGTGTGGGCATCAGAAATACACATAATACTCCAAATGCAGCCTCATTAAAGTCTCATTCAGCTGCAGCATGACTGATCAACTTTTATTCTCAATGTTTGACCAATGATGCCAAGCATGCTCTCTGTCTTCTTTACCATCTTATTCACTTGTGCTGCCTCTTTCAGGGGGCTATGGACTCGCACTCCAGGATCCCCCCTGAATTTAAATGCTCCTAAAGGTCTGGCCAAGCATATTGGCCTCTTGCATTGGACCTCCCAGAATGCATCACCTCACATTTCTCTGAATGAAACCCAATTTGCCATTTCTTCAGACAGCCTCACTGTCTACTGATAGACTTTTCAAACATTCTACATCCCACTGTTCCTACCCTGCTTCCTGAAGAAAGATCATTGGACCCGAAATGTTAACTCTGCTTTCCCTCCTGAGATGCTGCCAGACCAGCTGAGTTTTGCCAGTAAATTCTGTTTCATGTCCGGATTTCCAAAAACCACATGGCTGTCGGGGTTTTTGATGTCTGTACCTTCTGAAAACCTTCCTCACTCTCCACAACTCCACCAATTTATGTCAAGGACAGACCGGGAGAGGATGGCAGTTTTCCCCTCCCTCACGGCCATGAGTGAACCAGATGGGTTTTCCCAAAAATCAGCAATGATTTCATGGCCATCGCGGGACTCTTTAATCCCAGAAATTTACTGAATTCCAATTCGGCCATCTGCCATGGCAGGAATCGTACCTGGGTCCCCCCAAACCAATGATCAGGATTTCTGGATGAAAAATCACTGTCACTAGACCAGCCCCTCCACTTTCATACATTAATACCAATGGGATCTTGCTGTGCACTAAGTTTGCAGCTGGTTTTCTACCTAACATCTTGAGAGGAGCAGTGAGCTGACTAGATAATGGTGTGGAGCTGGTACCCAGGGTGACAAACTACCCGACTGACACAATTGACAATATTGTAACATAATTGACACCCAAGGTCCTATTTGGGTGGGGGTGGGGAGTGCAAAGAGGAGGGACTTAAGGGGATCCGGGTGCTGAATTGTTCCATTGATTTTCTGCTCCACAACCTGTCAGGCTTTGGAGACATCACAACTCTGTCTGATTGACGGAGTCTGGATTAGGGTGGTGCTGGAAAAGCACAGCAGTTTCGGGCAGCATCCAGGGAGCAGGAAAATCGACGTTTCGGGCAAAAGCCCTTCATCAGGAATACAGGCAGAGTGCCTGAAGGGTGGAGAGATAAACGGAGTGAAAACTCTGGCCCTGGGAGGGTGGATCGAGTGTGGAAAATTGATTTTTCTCCTGGAGCAGATTAGATTAGATTACTTACAGTGTGGAAACAGGCTCTTCGGCCTAACAAGTCCACACCGACCTGCCGAAGCACAACCCACCCATACCCCTACATTTACCCCTTACCTAACAATACAGGCAATTTAGCATGGCCAATTCACCTGACCTGCACATCTTTGGACTGTGGGAGGAAACCCACACAGACACGGGGAGAATGTGCAAACTCCACACAGAGAGTCGTCTGAGGCGGGAACTGAACCTGGGTCTCTGGCGCTGCTAACCACTGTGCCACCGAAGGTATAAGAAGGAGCAGGGCCTGACCCCTCAGGAGGGTGCTGTCATTGGGCTCACAGTCTAGTAGTAGACAGTGAGGCTGTTTGAAACACAGAGAAAGGAGCTCAAGCCATTAACTAACAGCTTAGGTTATGGTTCAGTGGTTCTCCAACAGCAATACAAATGAACACGTCAAGGATTGGCTGGAGGTGGAGCTCAGAGCATGGCTGGGGTTTAGCATCTCCCTAGCTCTCCCATTTCTTCCCACATCACAGATAGAGTCAAAGAGCTCAGAAACAGACCCTTCGGTCCAACCTGTCCACGCCGACCAAATATCCCAGCCCAATCTAGTCCCACCTGCCAGCACCTGGCCCATATCCCTCCAAATTCTTCCTATTCATAAACCCATCCAAATGCCTCTTAAATGTTGTAATTGTACCAGCCTCCACCACATCCTCTGGCAGCTCATTCCATACATGTACCACCCTCTGTGTGAAAAAGTTGCCCCTTTAGGTCTGTTTTATATCTTTCCCCTCTCACCCTAAACCTATGCCCTCTCATTCTGGACTCCCCCACTCCAGGGAAAAGACTTTGTCTATTTATCCTATCCATGCCCCTCATAATTTTGTAAACCTCTATAAGGTCACCCCTCAACCTTCAATGCTCCAGGGAAAACAGCCCCAGCCTGTTCAGCCACTCCCTATAGCTCAGATCCTCCAACCCTGGCAACATCCTTGTAAATCTTTTCTGAACCCTTTCAAATTTCACAACATCTTTCCAATAGGAAGGAGACCAGAATTGCACGCAATATTTCAACAGAGGCCTAACCAATGTCCAGTACAGCCGCAACATGACCTCCCAACTCCTGTACTCAATATTCTGACCAATAAAGGAAAGCATACCAAACACCTTCTTCGCTATCTTATCTATCTGCGACTCCACTTTCAAGGAGCTATGAACCTGCACTCCAAGGTCTCTTTGTTCAGCAACACTCCCTTGGACCTTACCATTAAGTGTATAAGTCCTGCCCTGATTTGCTTTCCCAAAATGCATCCCCTCGCATTTATCTAGTCTGAAGCACAACATGATTGAGAAAGAAATGACATTCAGTGGTGGGTGTGACATGGGTTGGTGTTGGGAGAGAGCGAGGACTGCAGATGCTGGAGATCAGAGCTGACGAGTGTGGCACTGGAAAGGCACAGCAGGTCAGGCAGCATCCAAGGAGCAGGAGAGCCGGCGGTTCAAGTAATAAGGTCTTCATCAGAAAGAGCTTCCCGATGAAGAGGTTATGCTCGAAACGTCGATGGGCTGATGTTGATCACATACTGGGGCATCTGAGGAACTCTGTTGCCAATAGCCATCCCCCATAACCATTGCGTCAGTCCAGGTTCAACACAGAACAAGCTTGCCCTCTCAGTCAGCTGATTATGTCGCCCCCTTGAGCCTGGAGTTTGCAAATACAGAGCTGCACTCGATTGGCAGAGAACAAGGGTGCTGGGCAGTGGGAGGTTCAGATGTGATGTTAAACTCTTCTCTCTGGCCAAAGTAAAACATTCTTCAACACTATTTCACAACATCAGTGACCCCTCCATCAAGGGGAAATATCCCTTCCCATCTATCCCATCTGTTCCTCATTATTTTAATACATCGCAATCATGTCCTCTCTCAATCTCCTCTTCTGCAAGGAAACCAATCTCAGTGGACCCAGTCTCTCATCTTCATAATCATAGAATCCTTACAGTGTGGATGTAGTCCAATCGGCCTTTCGAGTCCATACTGTCCCTCCAAATAGCATCCTCACCCAGACTCACCACCATACACTATCCCTGTAACCCTGCATTTCCCAGACCTAACTAACCTAACCTACACATCCCTGGACACTATGGGCAATTCAGCATGGTCAATCCACCCTAACCTGCACATCCCTGAACACTATGGGCAATTTAGCATGGCCAATCCACCCTAGCCCGCACATCCCTGGACACTATGGGCAATTCAGCATGGCCAATCCACCCTAGCCCGCACATCCCTGGATACTATGGGCAATTTCCCATGGCCAATCCACCCTAACCTACACATCCATGAACACTATGGGCAATTTCCCATGGCCAATCCACCCTAACCTGCACATCTTTGGACTGTCGGAGGAAACCCACACAGACACGGGGAGAATGTACGAACTCCACACAAGCAGTCACCCGAGGGTCAATTTCTCTCAAAAAAACCTCAAGTCATAATTGAAGTCACAGTTTGATTGAAACCGGAGGAAGTCAATCAATTTATAAACCAGAATTTAAAAATATTTCAGATTTCCACTTTGTCCAGTGAAATATTTCCTGATGATTCCCTTAGCTCTATCTTTAAGATTTTGTCCAATTGATCTGAATTCACTCACCAGAGGAAATGTTCTCTCTATGTTTACCTGATCAACTGCTAATATTAGTTTAGACAAAGAAATGAGAAAATTTACAGCCCAGGCACAGGCCCTTCGGCCCTCCAAGCCTGAGCCGGTCCAAATCTACTGTCTAAACCTGTCGTCCGATTCCTAAGCCTCTGGATCCCTCTGCTCCCCACCTACTCATGCATCTGTCCAGACGCACCTACCGTGCCTGCCTCTACCACCTCTGCTGGCAATGCGTTCCAGACGCCACCCCCACCCCACCTCTGTGTGAAGTACTTATCGCATGTATCCCCCTTAAACTTTCCATTTGCATTTTTTCTAAATTGATCTTTTTATTTATTCTCTCCTTGGGATGTAAGAGTTGTCAGTCAGGCTGTCATTAGTTACACATCCCTAACTGCCCCAGAAGTGACTGGCTTCCTGGGCCATTTCAGAGGGACCCACATTGCTGTGGGTCTGGAGTCACATGTAGGCCAGACCAGGTAAGGATGGCAGATTTCCTTCCCTTAAGGACATTAGTGAACCAGATGGGCTTTTCCAACAATTGATGGTGCTTTTAGTGATGGTATCATTCCTGAGATTTGAATTCCAGATTTATTAATTGAATTTAAATTTCTGTTGAAGACCGCACGCCCGAAACGTCGATTCTCCTGCTCCTCGGCTGCTGCACCTGCTCAGCAATGACCTGCTCAGTGACCCCCAGTTTGGGTTCCACCAGGGTCACTCAGCTCCTGACCTCATTACAGCCTTGGGTCAAACATGGACAAAAGAGCTGGATTCCAGAGGGTGAGGGGAGAGGGACAGCCCTTGACATCAAGGCTGCATTCGACCGAGTGTGGCATCAAGGAACCCTGGCAAAACTGGAATCAATGGGTATCAGGGGGCAAACTCTCCACTGGTTGGGGTCATACCTGTTACACAGGAAGATGGTCGTGGTTGTTGGAGGTCAGTCATCTCAGCTCCAGGACACCTCTGCAGGAGTTCCTCAGGGGAGTGTCTAGAAGAATGATCCTTTTGGAATATATATGATCCCAAAGGGATTTGACAGAGTGGATCCTGAGAGAACATTGAATAAGTGGGAGAGACTACAACTAGGAAACAATGTTTAATTGTAAGACCTCTTTCATTGAAAAGAAAAATGAAGATAAATGTTTTTCTCTGAATCAGTTGCGAGTCTGTGGAACTCTTTCTCCCCAGAGAGGAATGGGGCGTGGGTCATTGAATATGTTTCAAGACAGAAGAAGGTGGACTTTTTTATTCACTTGTAGTATGTGGGTGTCACTGGCTGGGCCAGTTATTACCCGTCCCTAGTTGCCCCTTTGAGAAGGTGGGGGTGAGCTGCCTTTTTGAACTGTTACAGTCCACCTGCTGTAGGTAGACCCACAATGCCCTGAGGGAGGGAATTCCAGGATTGTGACCCCATGACAAGGAAGGAATATATTTCCAAGTCAGGATGGTGAGTAGCTTGAGGGGGACCTTGCAGGGGGTGGTGTTCCCATGTATCTGCTACCTTTGTCCTGCTAGGTGGAAGTGGTTGTGGGTTTGGAAGGTGCTGTCAGAGGATCTTTGGTGAATTTCTGCCGTGCATCTTGTAGATAGTACACACTGCTGTTACTGAGCGTCGGTGGGGGAGGGAGTGGATGTTTGTGGATGTGGGGCCAATCAAGTGGGTGCTGCTTTGTCCTGGATGGTGTCAAGCTTCTTGAGTGTTGTTGGGGCTGCCCCCATCCAGGCAAGTGGGGAGTATTCCATCACACTCCTGACTTGTACCTTGGAGATGGTGGACAGGCTCTGGGGAGGTAGAAGGAGTGTTACTCACTGCAGTAATCCCAACTTGTAGCCATTCTATTTGCGTGGTGAGTCCAGTTGAGTTTCTGTCAATGGTAACTCCAAGGACATTGACAGTGATGGTAACACTATTGAATGTCATAGAGTCATAGAGATATCCAGCATGGAAACAGACCCTTCGGTCCAACCTGTCCATATCCCAACCCAATCTAGTCCCACCTGCCAGCACCCTGCCCATATCCCTCCAAACCCTTCCTATTCACATACCCATCCAGATGCCTCTTAAATGTTGCAATTGTACCAGCCTCCACCACTTCCTCTGGCAGCTCATTCCATACACGCACCACCCTCTGTGTGAAAAAGTTGCCCCGGAGTTCTGCTCGCCTCACTTTAGGAAAGATGTGGAAGCTTTGGAGAGGGTGCAGAGGAGATTTACCAGGATGTTGCCTGGAATGGAGAATAAGTCGAACGTGGATAGGTTGAGAGTGCTAGGCCTTTTCTCATTGGAACAGAGAAGGATGAGGGGTGACTTGATAGAGGTTTATAAGATGATCAGGAGAATGGATAGAGTAGACAGTCAGAAACTTTTTCCCCAGGTACGACAGAGTGTTACAAGGGGACATAAATTTAAGGTGAAGGGTGGAAGGTATAGGAGGGTTGTCAGGGGTAGGTTCTTTACCCAGAGAGTGGTGGGGGCATGGAATGCGCTGCCTGTGGGAGTGGCAGAGTCAGAATCATTGGTGACCTTTAAGCGGCAATTGGATAGGTACATGGATAGGTGCTTAAGCTAGGACAAATGTTCGGCACAACATTGTGGGCCGAAGGGCCTGTTGTGTGCTGTATTGTTCTATGTTCTATGTAGGTATCTTTTATATCTCACCCCTTTCATCCTAAACCTACGCCCTCTAGTTCTGGACTCTCCCAACCCCAGGGAAGAGACTTTGCCTATTAACAGCAGTATTGGGTTGTCTCTTATTGGTGATGGTCATAGCCTGGCATTTGTCTGGCGTGAATGTTACTTACCACTTGTCAGCCCAAACCTGGGTATTGTCCAGATCCTGTTACATTTGAGCATGGGCCACTTCAGTATCTGATGGGACGTGAGTGATGTTGAGCATACAATACACAATAATACAGTACAGAAGAGGCCTTTTGACCCGTCAAGTCTGTACTATCAGAGCTAAATTAAATCAACACCAGTCCTATTTACCCACTGTTGAACTTTAACCTATGACACTTAGAGTGCTCTTTCAAGTTCTTCTTTAAAGATTGTAAGGCCTCCTGCCTCGGTTACCCTCCCAGGTAATGCATTCTCAGCACTCTCTGGGTGAAAACAGCTCTCCATGACTCCCCATTGAACCTATCCTGCCTTTCACCCACAATGAGGCCCCTTTGTTATTGACCCTGCGACTGAGGGGTAACAGCTGCTTCTTATTCACCCTGTCTATGCCCCTCATATTGTTATACACCTCCATCAGGTCCCCCCTCTCTGCTCCAAAGAAAACAACCTGAGCTTACGGGCAGTCTGGATCCTTTTCCCAGGTTAGAAAGGTCAAATCATAAGGGACTCTGAAAATGCCGGCTTACTGATACCCCAAACATCGAATCGTCTCATTGGTTCAATGTTGTAAAAACAGTAAAATTCAAATTCAGTTCAGTTTAGTATGTGCAACATAATTTAAACTGATTGGTTACATTCAAATGGTGTTCAAAACAATTGAGGAAGCTAGTTTATAGCTAAATGTTACATATTTTCAATTTTCGAGTAAACTCTGAGACTGCCAAAAGGGATATGGGCTGGGTGCTGGCAGGTGGGACTAGATTGGGTTGGGGTATTTGGTCGGCATGGACAGGTTGGACCAAAGGGTCTGTTTCCATGCTGTATGTCTCTATAATTCTATGACTCTGTAACAGCCTCCACTCTCTCTTAACGGTATAGTACATGCCTTCAACTTCGTAACACATGAGCCAAGACAGCATTTATCCACTTAATGGTAGGACCCTGGGGAATGTTCCTAAACAAAGAGGCCAAGGCCTACAGATGCATAATTCTTCAAAAGTGGAGACACAGATAGACAGTGTGGTCAAGAAGGCATTTGGTACGCTTATCTTTATTGGACAGAGTATTGAGTACAGGAGTTGGGAGGTCATGTTGCGGCTGTACAGGACATTGGTTAGGCCACTGTTGGAATATTGCGTGCAATTCTGGTCTCCCTGTTATAGGAAAGATGTTGTGAAACTTGAAAGGGTTCAGAAAATATTTACAAAGATGTTGCCAGGGTTGGAAGATCTGAGCTACAGGGAGAGGCTGAACAGGCTGGGGCTGTTTTCCCTGGAGCGTCGGAGGCTGAGGGGTAACCTTATAGCGGTTTACAAAATCATGAGGGTCATGGATAGGATAAATAGACAAAGTCTTTTCCCTGGAGTCGGGGAATCCAGAACTAGAGGGCATAGGTTTAGGATGGGAGGGGAAAGATATAAAAGAGACCTAAGGGGCAACTTTTTCACACAGAGGGTGGTGCGTGTATGGAATGAGCTGCCAGAGGAAGTGGTAGAGGCTGGTACAATTGCAACATTTAAGAGGCATTTGGATGGGTTTATGAGTAGGAAGGGTTTGGAGGGATATGGGCCGGGTGCTGGCAGGTGGGACTAGATTGGGTTGGGATATCTGGTCGGCATGGACAGGTTGGACCGAAGCGTCTGTTCCCATGCTGTATGACTCAATGACTATGACATAGGTTTAAGGTGAAAGGGGGTATGTTTAAAGGAGATGTGAGAGGCAGGGTTTTTTACGCAGAGGGTGGTGAGTGCCTGGAATGCGCTGCCAGGGAAGTTGGTAAACGTAGATGCAATGGCAACGTTTAAGAGGTATCTTGACAGATACATGAATCGAAATGGAATAGAGGCATACAGACTGTGTAGAGGCATAAGGTTTTTAGTTTAGAAAGGCATTGCGTGTCAGCACAGGCTTGATGGGCCGAAGGGCCTGTTCCTGTGCTGTACTGTTCCTTGTTTTCATTCTTTGTTTCTTTTTGGTTTTTTTTCCATCCTCTCTTCATCGCTGAAATACACCATCAGACCACCTTTGGAACATTGCGAGAGGTTTTGCGCCCCGTATCTAAGGAAGGCTGTGCTGATGTTGGAGGGGGTCCAGAGGAGATTTACAAGAATGATCCCAGGGATGAAAGCTTGACATGTGAGGAGCGGTTGAGGACTCTGGGTCTGTACTCGATGGAGTTTAGAAGGATGAGGGGGGGGGGTGGGATTTGATTGAAGCTTACAGGATACTGAGAGGCCTGGAGAGAGTGGAGGTGGAGAAGATGTTTCAATGAGTAGGAGAGACTAGGACCCGAGGGTACAGCCTCAGAGGGAAGGGGCAACCCTTTAGAGCAGAGAGGAGCAGGAACTTCTTCAGCCAGAGGGTGGGGAATCTGTGGGGGTTATTGCCACAGAAGGCTGGGGAGGCCAAGTCATTGAGGGTCTTTAAGACAGACAGAGATAGGTTCTTGATTAGAACAGAGGTCAAGGGTTATGGGGACAAGGCAGGGGAATGGGGTTGAGGACCATAACAGCCATGATCAAATGGTGAAACAGACTTGATGGGCCGAATGGCCTAATTCTTCTCCTGTATCTCACAGCCTTCTCGCAGGCAACATCCTGACGAATCCCCCTTCCTACAGTGTGGGGACCAGACGTGCACACAGTACTCCAGCTGTACTCACCAGAGCCCTGTATGGCTCCGACATACCCTCCCTGCTCTGACACTGACCGGATAGTTTGGGAGTCTCCTCATGATGGTGATTAAGGCACAATGTATTGAGAAGGAATCGAGGGAGAACTCTTCCCACCAAGGGCCACTGGGAGGTCTCAAATCCACCGGAGAGGAACCTCATTTGAACATTTCAGCCGGAGGACAGCAGTCCCAGTCATGGTTACTCACTCAACTGAAAGACCAATGAGGACAACATCTAATCTCAATCAACCCTGGCGTTCCTGCTCATCTTCCTTCTCTCACTTTGGGGGAAAGGCCCCAAACACACTGTCCATTGTCAATGAGTTTGTAAAAACCTTACTGAGCAGAGGAGAAAGTGAGGTCTGCAGATGCTGGAGATCAGAGCTGAAAATGTGTTGCTGGAAAAGCGCAGCAGTATCAGGCAGCATCCAAGGAGCAGGAGAATCAACGTTTTGGGCATAAGCCCTTCTTCAGGGCTTACTGAACAGAGCTAGACCATGCAGAATGTGAACGAGACATGGTCAGGCATTCCCATCCACTACACTGCCTCTTATAAACGCTTATTGATTAAATGCCAAATTATAAAGTTAAATTGGTCACCATTAAGTATTGATTTCAATTTAAGCAGCAGGCGATTGTTTATGAGAAGCATTGAATCAAGGCTCGCCTGAGTTTAAAATCACTGCCCAATTCATTGAGAGACCACGGGAGGACCGTCCCAGGCATCATCCCCAGGCTGGAGAGACTCTGCTAGATGCCCCAGTCAAAGACAGTGACCCAGTTCCCTCAGCTGGCACTTTGCTCCTGCCTTCCAGAAGCCTACTTTCCAAAGTGGTATGATATTGCCCCCGTCCCGTGGGCAGTTACCTTTGGACAGGGGGTGGAGCAGAGCCGCGACCTTCCACCTCCACCACCCCACCGCCCGGGACCACCAGAGGAGACCGCGGTACCAGACCCTGCCAATCCGGCCATCCTAGTCTGCCAACGCAGTCTCTGCTGTCTGGGGGTGTGGTTCACAAAGTCATGAGGGGCACGCATAGGGTAAATGGGCAATATCTTTTCCCCAGAGTAGGGGAGTCCAGAACTGGAGGGGCATGGGTTTAGGGTGAGAGGGGAAAGATATAAAAGGGACCTAAGGGGCAACTTTTTCACACAGAGGGTGGTATGTGTATGGAATGAGCTGCCAGAGGAAGTGGTGGAGGCTGGTACAATTACAACTTTTAAACGGCATCTGGATGGGTATATGAATAGGAAGGGTTTAGAGGGGTATGGGCTAAGTGCTGACAAATGGGACTAGATTAATTTTGGATATCCATTTTGGTCAGCATGGTCGAGTTGGGCTGAAGGGCCTATTTCCGTGCTGTACATCTCTCTGACCCTATGGATACCCGGTGCCATTTTCCCAGGTCTGTCAGTGTAAATGTCACTATATTTGCCCCAATATTTTACCCTCACTCTATCTCTGCTGCTCTGCCCACCTTCCACCAGGGCCTATGTTCTGCCATTGTTCACTACTGCCTGTACCATCTTCCCCACCTACCCCCCACCCCTACCATCACTGAGTCTGTGTGCCCTCTGCCCTGCCCACTCACTCACTTGAGACATCTCCCCATCTGCACTAGCACTGTTAGCCGTGCCAACCAGTTCCATTCCCTTAATGCCCACCTCTCCCTCAGTCCAGGAGAAAATGAGATGGCACGGTGGCTCAGTGGTTAGCACTGCTGCCTCACAGTGCCAGGGACCAGGGTTTGATTCCAGCCTCAGGTGACTGTCTGTGTGGAGTTTGCACATTCTCCCCATGTCTGCGTGGGGTGATTAGTCATGGGAAATTGCCCCTCAGCGTGCAGGGTCATCGCCCCTCGGAGTGCAGGGTCATCGCTCCTCAGAGTGCAGGGTCACTGTCCCTCGGAGTGCAGGGTCATCGCCCCTCGGAGTGCAGGGTCATCGCTCCTCAGAGTGCAGGGTCATCGCTCCTCAGAGTGCAGGGTCACTGTCCCTCGGAGTGCAGGGTCACTATCCCTCAGAGTGCAGGGTCACTGTCCCTCAGAGTGCAGGGTCACTGTCCCTCGGAGTGCAGGGTCACTGTCCCTCAGTGAGCAGAGTCACCGTCCCTTGGAGTGCAGGGTCACCGTCCCTCGGAGTGCAGGGTCACTGTCCCTCGGAGTGCAGAGTCACCGTCCCTTGGAGTGCAGGGTCACCGTTCCTCAGTGTGCAGGGTCACTGTCCCTCAGTGAGCAGAGTCACCGTCCCTTGGAGTGCAGGGTCACCGTCCCTCGGAGTGCAGGGTCACTGTCCCTCGGAGTGCAGAGTCACCGTCCCTTGGAGTGCAGGGTCACCGTCCCTCAGTGTGCAGGGTCACTGTCCCTCAGTGTGCAGGGTCACTATCCCTCAGAGTGCAGGGTCACTGTCCCTTGGAGTGCAGGGTCACTGTCCCTCAGAGTGCAGAGTCACCGTCCCTTGGAGTGCAGGGTCACTGTCCCTCAGAGTGCAGAGTCACCGTCCCTTGGAGTGCAGGGTCACCATCCCTCTGTGTGCAGGGTCTCTGTCCCTCAGAGTGCAGGGTCACTGTCCCTCAGAGTGCAGGGTCACTGTCCCTCGGAGCGCAGGGTCTCTGTCCCTCGGAGTGCAGGGTCACTGTCCCTCAGAGTGCAGAGTCACCGTCCCTTGGAGTGCAGGGTCACTGTCCCTTGGAGTGCAGGGTCACCATCCCTCAGTGTGCAGGGTCACTGTCCCTCAGAGTGCAGGGTCACTGTCCCTCGGAGCGCAGGGTCTCTGTCCCTCGGTGTGCAGGGTCTCTGTCCCTCAGAGTGCAGGGTCACTGTCCCTCAGAGTGCAGGGTCACTGTCCCTCGGAGCGCAGGGTCTCTGTCCCTCGGAGTGCAGGGTCACTGTCCGTCAGAGTGCAGAGTCACCGTCCCTTGGAGTGCAGGGTCACTGTCCCTTGGAGTGCAGGGTCACCATCCCTCAGTGTGCAGGGTCACTGTCCCTCAGAGTGCAGGGTCACTGTCCCTCGGAGCGCAGGGTCTCTGTCCCTCGGTGTGCAGGGTCTCTGTCCCTCAGAGTGCAGGGTCACTGTCCCTCAGAGTGCAGGGTCACTGTCCCTCGGAGCGCAGGGTCTCTGTCCCTCGGTGTGCAGGGTCACCGTCCCTCGGAGTGTAGGGTCACCGTCCCTCGGAGTGAAGGGTCACCGTCCCTCGGAGTGCAGGGTCACTGTCCCTCGGTGTGCAGGGTCACTGTCCCTCGGTGTGCAGGGTCACCGTCCCTTGGAGTGCAGGGTCACCATCCCTCGGAGTGCAGAGTCACCGTCCCTCAGAGTGCAAGGTCACTGTCCCTCGGAGTGCAGGGTCACTGTCCCTCGGAGTGAAGGGTCACCGTCCCTCGGTGTGCAGGGTCACTGTCCCTCGGAGTGCAGGGTCACCGTCCCTCGGAGTGCAGGGTCATTGTCCCTCGGAGTGAAGTAGAGGGGGTGACACCCCTTGGAGAGGTTGCACAGCCAGGCAGCTTTGACGGAACGCAGACCACATTCCCCCCCCCCCCTCACCATCAAGATGGTTTGACAGAGCTGCTCATAAACCACCAGGGGGCTGCACTGAGTAGGAACTGGTTCCATCGATGGAGGAACTGAGGAGCAAAGCGTGAAGCTGGGTCAACGTAACGTGATTGGCAGAAAAATTAACTGGGAATGCTTCCTGAGTGTGTACCATCAGGAAGGATGAATCCGGGATTTCGAGGGGGAATTGAATCAAGGGAGAATGTGCAGAGCTATAGGGAATAGGCCAGGGATTTTCCATTTACTGATAGCCCCCATTATCTAGCTTCTCATCAATGACTTGGCCTCCCCAGCCTTCTGTGGCAATAACCCCCACAGATTCCCCACCCTCTGGCTGAAGAAGTTCCTGCTCCTCTCTGCTCTGAAGGGTTGCCCCTTCCCTGTGAGGCTGTGCCCTCGGGTCCTCGTCTCTCCTACTCATGTTGTGAATCTGTGGAATTCCCTGCCCAGTGAAGCAGTTGAGGCTTGAATATTTTGAAGGCAAACTGAGATAGATCTTGAACAGTCAAGGAATTAAGGGTTATGGTGAGCAGGCGGGTAAGTGGAGCTGAGTCCATGAAAAGATCAGCCGTGATCTTATTGAACGGCGGAGTAGGCTCAAAGGGCCGAATGGCCGCCTCCTGCTCCTCGTTCTTATGTTTCTGACATAAGAACCAGACAGCCAGCCTCACTTCCCTGACCTCTCCCCGCAGCCTTGCCTCCTGATGATGAGCCAGATCCTGTCAGGAACCCCTGGCTGAGCAGCCCAGATCGAAGGAGGCCAATCGGCCCATCCAGTCTGTGCAAGGCTCTCCAAAGGTGTAATTGGCAGGGGGGAGAGTTGGAGTTTCTGAGGGTGTTAGCTGGTGGATAGGGGTGAGTGCAGACATGGAGTCAGGAGAGCGAGGAAAAGGGGAGGCAAACAAAGGGGTTGTTGAAAATAAATGAGGGGAGACCACTCCCACATCTTTGATATCTGTTGCATAGCCAGCACATGTTTGGACTGGAAACTGGAGCACCCGGAGGAAACCCACTCAGACACGGAGAGAATGTGCAAACTCCACACAGACGGTCGCCCAAGGCTGGAATCGAACCTGGGTCCCTGGCGATGCGAGGTAATGGTGCTAACCACTGAGCTACTGCCCCGCCACAATCTCTCGGCTGGAGAGCTGATTTATAGAACATAGAACAATTCAGCGCGGAACAGGCCCTTCAGCCCTCGATGTTGTGCCGACCTGTGAACTATTCTCAGCTTGTCCCCCTACACTATCCCAAAATCATCCATGTGCTTATCTAAGGATTGTTTAAATCTCCCTAATGTGGCTGAGTTGACTATCTTAGCAGGTACGGTATTCCACACCCTTACCACTCTCTGCATAAAGAATCTGCCTCTGACATCTGTCTTAAATCTATCAGCCCTCGGTTTGTAGTTATGCCCCCTCGCACAAGCTGACATCATCAAGCTAGGAAAAAGGCTCTCACTGTCTACCCTATCTAATCCTCTGATCGTCTTGTATGTGTCTATCAAATCCCCCCTTAGCCGCCTTCTTTTCAATGAAACAGACCCAAGTCTCTCAGCTTTTCTTCATAAGACCTTCCCTCCAGACCAGGCAACATCCTGGTAAATCTCCTCTGCACCTTTTCCAATGCTTCCACATCCTTCCTGAAATATGGGGACCAGAACTGTACACGATATTCCAAGTGTGGCCGCACTAGTGTTTTGTATAGTTGCAGCATGATATTGTGGCTCCGGAACTCAATCCCTCTACCAATGAAACCTAACATACCGTATGCCTTCTTAACAGCACTATCCATCTGGGTGGCAACTTTCAGAGATCTATGTACATGGACTCCAAGATCCCTCTGCACATCCACACTACCAAGAATCTTTCCATTGACCCAGTATTCTGCCTTCCTGTTATTCTTCCCAAAGTGCATCACCTCAAAATTTGAAGTTTAAATTCTGAAGTCATGACGTGGAGGTGCCGCTGTTGGACTGGGGTGGACAAAGTTAAAAATCACACAACACCAGGTTAGAGTCCAACAGGTTTAATTGGAAACACTAGCTTTCGGAACGCTGAACCACCTGATGAAGGAGCGTCGCACCGAAAGCTAGTACTTCCAATTAAACCTGTTGGATTATAACCCGGTGTTGTGTGATTTTTAACTATACTCTGAAGGCCAACTGATGAGGGAGGGAGGGAAGGACACTAAACTGAATGGTTAGAATATGGAGCAGCACGATCAATACCGATTTTCAAACACATGCTCCAGTGTGTGGTGATTCAGAGAATCCTGCAAAGCAGCACAGAACTCCACAGAGCTGTTTCTCAATGTACCTTCTCAATGCTGTCAGAACACTAATGAAAGCAACTTGTGTTTAAATGTCATTTTCTTAATTAAAAGTCACCACTGACTGTGCTGCTGCCTATTTTGCATTTATTTGCCTTTATTAATATTAGATTAGGCTAACTCTCTGCAAACAGAGTTGCAAATAGACCTGTGGCACAGATTTTGTCTTTTCGATCTATCAATTTGGGTTGCCTGGCAACCGCTGCTGCCACGGCATCAAGCACAACGCCGTTCCACAGCCTCAGGTTCTGGGTCAATCCGTGAGTGTACACATAGACCGAGGCTCAGCCATCTTCAGCACAGCAAGATCCCACAAACGGCCTGCAAGGGAGACGACCGGATTACCTGCTCCGGGTGACCGCGGCACGATAGGGCCCAGAGGGAGGCCGTTGGGCCCTTTTGTGCCAGCACTGGCTCCTTGAAAGAGCTGCGCAGTTAGTCCCGCCTAACCCCCTTCGCCAAGCCCAACATGTCACCCCCCCTTCCAGAAGGTGTTCAGATGGGGAAGGGGTTGGGTGAGGAATCCAGAGACCTGAGCCAATCCTGCAGGAGCATGGAATCAACCAATGGCAATGTAAAGCCAAACCCAACAAGGGTGACCATGACGACAAGCACACACCCCCCTCCCCCCCACCCACGGGAAGAGACTGAGATCATGGCTGATCTGACAATCCCCATCTCCACATTCCTGCCTTTATCCCATCACCCGGGATTCCCTTCCCCATTAAAAATCTGTCTGTCGCAGATTTGAATGTACATAAAGACCCAACCTCAACAATTCTCTGGGGTAAAGAATTCCACAGATTCACTCCCCTCTGAGAGAAGAAATTCCTCCTCATCTGTGTCCAAAATGGCCCCCCCATCTCATTCTGAGATGGTCCCCTCTGGTCCCAGACTCTCCCACAAGGAGAAAGAACCTTTAGATGTCTACCCTGCCAAGGTCCCCTAAGGATCTTGTACATGTCAGTAAGGTCACCTCTCATTCTTCTAAGTTCCAGTATGTACAGACCCACCCAGCCTAGAATTATAGGATTCCTACAGTGTGGGAGTGGGCCATTTGGCCCATCGACTCGCACCAACCCTCTGAACAGCGTCCCACCCAGTCCCATTCCTCTATCCCACATTTCCCATGGCTAATCCACCCTAACCTACACATCGTGGGAGGAAACCGGAGCAAACCCGCTCAGACACAGGCAGAATGTGCAAACTCCACACAGACAGTTGCCCGAGGTGGGAATCAAACCCAGGTCCCTGGGACTGTGAGGCAACAGGGCTAACCACTGAGCCACCACACAGCAGCGTGACTGTCAATTACCAAGGGGTGAATGAAAGATGACCAGGAATGTCGGGTTGAGGTTAAAATCAGATTGGCTGTGTTCCTGTTGAATGATGGAGCCGGTTGGAAAGGCTGAGAGATCTACTCTCAATCCTTGTTGCTATAAATGTCCAACTGTTAGGGTTCGATATTGGGGTCATGACTGAAACCTAGAGTGTTGTCCGAAACACTGCCTTCCCTCGGTTGCACTGTGCAGCCTGTGATGGTGTCAATCCTGACACTGTGCTGTGATAGTTGAAAATGCGTTGCTGGTTAAAGCACAACAGGTCAGGCAGCATCCAAGGAATAGGAAATTCGATGTTTCGGGCATAAGCCCTTCATCAGGAATGAGGAGAGGGTGGCAGGCAGGCTAAGATAAAAGATAGGGAGGAGGGACTTGGGGGAGGGGCGATGGAGATGTGATAGGTGGAAGGAGGTCAAGGTGAGGGTGATAGGTCGGAGTGGGGTGGGGGCGGAGAGGTTAGGAAGAAGATTGCAGGTTAGGAGGGCGATGCTGAGTTGAGGAAACCGACTGAGACAAGGTGGGGGGAGGGGAAATGAGGAAACTGGAGAAATCCGAGTTCATCCCTTGTGGTTGGAGGGTTCCCAGGCGGAAGATGAGGTGTTCTTCCTCCAACCGTCGTGTTGTTATGTTTTGCCGGTGGAGGAGTCCAAGGAACTGCATGTCCTCGGTGGAGTGGGAGGGAGAGTTAAAGTGTTGAGCCACGGGGTGGTTGGGTTGGTTGGTCCGGGCATCCCAGAGGTGTTCTCTGAAGCGTTCCGCAAGTAAGCAGCCCGTCTCCCCAATGTAGAGGAGGCCACATCGGGTGCAGCGGATGCAATAGATGATGTGTGTGGAGGTACAGGTGAACTTGTGGTGGATATGGAAGGATCCCTTGGGGCCTTGGAGGGATGTGAGGGAGGAAGTGTGGGCGCAAGTTTTACATTTCCTGCGGTTGCAGGGGAAGGTGCCGGGAGTGGAGGTTGGGTTGGTGGGGGGTGTGGACCTGACGAGGGAGTCACGAAGGGAGTGGTCTTTGGGGAACGCTGATAGGGGAGGGGAGGGAAATATATCCCTGCTGGTGGGGTCCGTTTGGAGGTGGCGGAAATGACGGCAGATGATACGCTGTATACGGAGGTTGGTGGGGTGGTAGGTGAGAACCAGTGGGGTTCTGTCTTGCTTATGCCCGAAACGTCGAATTTCCTATTCCTTGGATGCTGCCTGACCTGCTGTGCTTTAACCAGCAACACATTTTCAACTGTGATCTCCAGCATCTGCAGACCTCATTTTTTACTGTGCTGTGATATCAAACATCAGCCATCGAGGCTGCATCTCTTCAGATTTCCATTTATTTACAATTAATTTGCTGAGCCCAGGAGCTTCCATGTCTGTCCTTCCAGCATTTTCTATTTATTTCTGATCGCCAGCATTTTCAGCTTTTAGTAAAAATGAATCTCTAATGGTTCTTAATGGAGGTTTATTTTTCTCTGTAAAACACAACCCCTCAACCTTCACAAACTGCTGTTCCCGAGAAAAAAATCCTTTTCCACATCGATTGGGCATTTCACTAATTCCGCTGACCTTGTTACTCATCTCCCTCAGAGGGGGGCTTTTATAAATCGTTTAAATTTCAATATTTCAAAGGCAAACATGCAAAAAAAAATGACATTTAGGAATCTTAAGCGCTGCTGTGGTCTTATTAACCCTTCGTTGCACCCCATCCAGTCGATACTCAACTGAATGCGATGGTGTGCATAATAAATGGAAGAATCTGCCGAATGATGCTGGCCCAATCTCACTCCAAAACACTTCCACGGACTGACAAAAAACATCCACATACTGCCTAATGCCACCTGTGCTGCACTTTACTGACCTATACGTAGACTAGCCGACTTTAAGCGCATGTAAGTGGTCATTGGATAGACAAATGGATGAAAGTGGAAGGGTGTAGGTTAGATGGGCTTCAGGTTGCTTCCACAGGTCGGTGCAACATCGAGGGCTGAACGGCCTTTACTGCGCTGTCATCTTCTATGTTCTAAGTAATATCCTTCTGTTAGCTAAATGTAACAGAAATAGAGTTTGTAGATTTTGTAGTGAATGTTTTGTTTCCCAGCACATTTCAGAGAGGAGGTAAGAGTCACCCACATTGCTGGAGTCACATATAGGCCAGACCCAGGTCAGGACGGCAGGTTCATTCCCTAAAGGACATTAGTGAACCAAATTGTTTTTCCCTGCCACTCATTTCATGGTCATCAGTCGATACCTCACTCCAGATTTTTAAAGAAATGAGATTCAAATTCCACCATGACAGGATTCAAACTCAGCTCCCCAAAACATTAGCTGAGTTGCTGGAGTAATACTGTGGCAATAACAGCACGAAGCCTTCACCTCCTGGTACCACAGTGTGGGCTGACGAGTGGCAAGTAACATGTGAGCCACAAATAGGCCAGTCTGTGACCATCTGCAATAAAAGACAATCTAATCACCGCCCCTTGACATTTAATGGTGTTACCATCACTGAATCCCTGACTGTCAACGCCGTGGGGGTTATCACTGACTTAACTGGACTTGCCACATAATCACAGCGGCTACAAGAGCAGGTTAGAGGCTGGGAATAATGCCTCTGCTGGCAGCTCATTCCATACACGCACCACCATCTGTGTGAAAACGTTACCCCTCAGATCCCTTTTAAACCTTTCCCCTCTCACCTTAAACTTATGCCCTCTAGTTCTGGACTCCCTCACCCCAGGGAAAAAACTTTGTCTATTTACCGATCCATGCCCCACATGATTTTATAAATCTCTATACAGTCACCCCTCAGCCTCCGACACTCCGAGGGGAAACAGCCCCAGCCTGTTCAGCCTCTCCCAATAGCTCAAACCCTCCAACATCTTTGTAAATACTTTCCGTACCCGCTCAAGTTTAGCAACACCCTGCCTAGGGCGGCACGGTGGCACAGTGGTTAGCACTGCTGCCTCACAGCACCAGAGACCCTGGGTTCAATTCCTGCCTCAGGCGACTGTCTGTGTGGAGTTTGCACATTCTCCCCGTGTCTGCGTGGGTTTCCTCCGGGTGCTCTAGTTTCCTCCCACAGTCACAAAGATGTGCAGGTCAGGTGAATTGGCCATGCTAAATTGCCCGTAGTGTTAGGTAAGGGGTAAATGTAGGGGTATGGGTGGGTTGCGCTTCGGCGGATCGTTGTGGATTTGTTGGGCCGAAGGGCCTGTTTCCACACTGTAAGTAATCTAATCTAATCTATGCGTCAAATTCTGTCCAACGTTAGGAAATCCTCAAATTCCCTGCAGGTAAACAATAGCCCGTTCTCTGACCAATATGTCTGGGAGCCCAGGTATTGCAAAAGGTGCTCAATTTTTCTGCCCATGTTTGACGATGAACTCCAGGCATATTCAACCACCTTGAGTGACCAGGATTAATGTGCCCACAAAAGGGCCAATGTAGCCAACAGGTAACTGAGTGCCATTCCCGGCCATTCCCGCGAACATTTGAAGCAGTGGGAATTACTCCATGGCACTGTGATGCCAATTATTTATTTATGTGGTGCCTCATTGTTGCCGCGTGTCCCAGTTTTAACGTAACATTCGCCCCTGAGCCACACACGGATGTGTTAGAACAGATGACCAGAAACTTCACTTGTTGAAGAGGTTTAACCAGGGAGGAAAATGAAGATTAGAGAGGGGATTCAAGGTCCAAGTAGCCATCTGGATGCATCATAGCTCAGTATGGCAGCCCCTCTGTCTAAGACCACAGGAGTAGAGTACACACAGCCAGTCCATCACACAAACCAACCTCCCATCCAATCACCCCCATCTACACTTCCCACTGCCTAGGGAAGGCAGCCAACATCATCAAAGACCCTTCCCACCCCGGTGATACTCTCTCCCACCCTCTTCCATTGGATAGATGATACAAAAGTTTGAAAACACGTACCAACAGATTGAAGAACAGCTTCTTCCCCGCTGTTATCAGACTTCTGAGTGGACGTCTCAAATTTTAAATTTAATGTTGATCTCACTCATTGTGCACCTTCTGTGCAGCAGTAACACTATATTCCTCACTCTGTTCTGTTCCCCGGATGCAGTTTGTATGGTATGATCTGCCTGTACGGCACGCAGAACAAAACTTTGTACTGTACTGAGGTACATGTGACAATAATAGATTGAAACATTCAAATTCAGAAATTAAGATCAGAGACACTTAGGGGTCCAATATTAGAGAAGTGTCGAGATCTCGGAGGGTTGTGGGACTGCAGGAGATTACTGAGACAGTGAGGGAGAAAAGCAATCGGTGGTTTTGGAAATGGATGGCTTGAAATTAAGGTTTGCTGACTGAGTGCCAACGCAGGAAGAATGAGAGGCAAACAAATTAAAATGCATGAAATCTGAGGAGGATTTGATACGGTAGAGATGGAGAGATTGTTTCCGCTTTGTGGGAGAGCCAAGGGTCAGAGAGTATAATCTCAGAATGAGGGGTCAGACAGAGATGAGGGGTCAGACAGAGATGGGGGTCAGACAGAGATGAGGGGTCAGACAGAGATAAGGAGTCAGACAGATATGAGGAGTCAGACAGAGATGAGGGGTCAGACAGAGATGAGGGGTCAGACAGAGATGGGGGGTCAGACAGTGATGAGGGGTCAGACAGAGGTGGGGGGTCAGACAGTGATGAGGGGTCAGACAGTGATGGGGGGGTCAGACAGGGATGAGGGGTCAGACAGAGATGAGGGGTCAGACAGGGATTACGGGTCAGACAGAGATGGGGGGTCAGACAGAGATGGGAGGTCAGACAGAGATGAGGGGTCAGACAGAGATGAGGGGTTAGACAGAGATGGGGGGTCAGACAGAGATGGGGGGGTCAGACAGAGATGGGGGGGTCAGACAGAGCTGATGGGTCAGACAGAGGTGGGGGGTCAGACAGAGATGAGGGGTCAGACAGGGATGGGGGTCAGACAGAGATGAGGGGTCAGACAGAGTTGGGGGGTCAGACAGAGATGAGGGGTCAGACAGAGATGGGGGGTCAGACAGGGATGAGGGGTCAGACAGAGATGAGGAGTCAGACAGAGATGGGGGGTCAGACAGAGATGGGGGGTCAGACAGTGATGAGGGGTCAGACAGAGATGAGGAGAAATCTCCACTCTCAGACGTGAATGAACCTTTGAATTTTCTACTGCAGCGGGTTGTTGAGGCTGGGTCATTCCAGGCTGAGACAGAGAGATTTTGAATCTGGAATGGAATCAAGGGTTCTGGGGGAAATGGCAGGTAAGTGGAGTTGAGGATTATCAATGTTTTATTGAGGGGCAGTACAGGCTCAATGGGCTGAATGGCCTACTTCTGCTCCTATATTTTATTGACTTAAAACAGAGCACTTTGTTTTCATTCATTCACAGGATGTGGCGGTCACTGACCAGGTCAGCATTTATTGCCCATCCCTAATTACCCAGAGGGCAGTTAAGAGTCAACCCCATTGCTGTGGGTCGGGAATCACATGTCAGCCGGACCGGGTAAGGATGGAAGTTTCCACTCCTGAAGGGAATTAAATGGGCTCTTCCTGACAACGGATTCATGCTCATCATTAAATTTGTAGTTTCAGTCACTTATTGAATTCATCGTGGCGGGATTTGAACCCAGGTTCCCTGACCATTCTCTGGGTCGCTGGAGTGAACATCCCATGATAATACCACTCGGCTATTGGCTCCCCTCTCCCGTGGGTGTAGGGGAGCAGGATTCGGCCAGGGTCATGTATTGGCTGCAGGTTCTCTGATGGTCTCCGAGGGAGGCCAGCTGACAGCAGAGAGGAATTAGCAAGTGCGGACGCATCAAGAAGATGTAGAAAGTAAGGAGGCAAGCAACTGAGATTTCGAATGGCTTCAGGTTTACAGAGACCACAAGCTTGGAAGGGAGAGGTCACAGACGAGCCAAGCAAGAGACGCTTGGGGTTAATTTTCAAAATTCCCCAATCTACGCATCAGATGATAATCAGCATTCGATTGGACTGAAGCCTCACCAGCCTCATTACAATGAAATATGTGTTTGTATCTGGAGCTGAACATGTTCACTAACTGTAATAAACCTGATCATAACAGCTGGGATATTTCATTCAGTCCGCACAAATTAAATGCAATATATTTGATCCAACTGGTACAAACTGGCATTCAGCTTTCAGCATTACAGTCATAACAAAGCGTTCAAATGTTTATGACTGATGTCAAATCGCAGCCTGAAAAAGGCTTTTTGACCAGGTTCACGAAAATACCAGAATAGTCAAGAGCAATGGCAGGTTTAAAACGCACTAAGGTTGAAAGGCTGGATATTCTCAGAGCAGAGAAATGAGCTGCACGCAGTTTGTGGCTAGCAATACACCCCCTCTTTATCTCACTCCTAACTCAGTTAAAACATGGGGTGGCATTTTCCTGACTTGGAGGTAGCATGACGATGTCCCTACCTGCCCTCAATTGCCCCTGACAGCCCAAGGAATTGGCACAGGATGGGATTATTCCAATCCCATTCCCTCCCCCACCCCCTCCCCCACCCTGGCACGCCATTCCATGACCTTCCAACTCCTCATCCTCTCACATGTAGAAATGTTTAGAGCAATTCCACAGAGGAATCTCTCCAGGGTTCAGCTCCAAGCAAGGGTAATTGGACCTGAAGCTGATTTCTCTCCACAGATGCTGGAGACAGACCTGCCGAGCTTTTCCAGCAATTTCTGATTTCCAGCGTCCGCAGTTCTTTTCGGTCTTTAGAAACCTATCTGTCTCGAACAGGCGGGTTGATGGAACCTCTTGGGGTACAGAATTCTCAAGGTTCACACCACCATCTCTCCCCATTTCAATCCGTGTTCTGAGACAGTGTCCTGTGAATTGCCTCACAGCGCCTGAGACCCGGGTTCAATTCCCGCCTCAGGCGACTGACTGTGTGGAGTTTGCACATTCTCCCCGTGACTGTGTGGGTTTCCTCCGGGTGCTCCAGTTTCCTCCCACAGTCCAAAGATGTGCGGGTCAGGTGAATTGGCCATGCTAAATTGCCTGTAGTGTTAGGTAAGGTGTAAATCTAGGGGTACGGGTGGGTTGCGCTTCAGCGGGTCGGTGTGGACTTGTTTGGCCGAAGGGCCTGTTTCCACACTGTAAGTAATCTAATCTAAAAAAAAAGCATCTAGGCACACCTCAGGCAGGGGAGGACGTAACTTTCCTGAACCTATTCTGTCAATCGCTGACAGAGTGTTGCGTGTTAGAATTAGATCACCTCTCACCCTGGAGAGTATAGATCCAGCTAATTCAGGAGGTCTATGTGTTACCGGTGCACCCATACTGTTGTTTGACATGGCAATATGCACCCAGATCATTTGTATAATGATGCATGCATGCATTTTGTACAAAGGTGAGCAAAAGCAGAACAAGAACAATTGCAGAGGCTGTTATTAGCTGATGAGGGAAAAGTAATATTATTAAAATAATAGGGAAAATGATTTTCATTGATCAAATCAATCAATCAATGACTTTGATACAATAACTAACAGGTTATCCTTCCGAAGATGTTAAAAATATAATAGGAATGATTGTGCAGGCAATTTTTAGAGTTTAATTTGGCCATCAGATCAAAAAGGGGGGGTGATTCTGTGGAACTCATTACTACAGAAGGCTGTGGAAGCCAGGTCTTTGAGTGTGTTTACAACAGTGATGAGGGTGGCATGGTGGCTCAGTGGTTAGCATTGCTGCCTCACAGCGCCAGGAACCCAGGTTCGATTCCAGCCTCGGACGAGTGTCTGTGTGGAGTTTGCACATTCTCTCTGTGTGTGGGCTTGCTCTCTGGGTACTCCGGTTTCCTCCCACAGTCTGAAGATGTCCAGGTTAGGGGAATTGGCCATGCTAAATTGCAAATAGTGTCCAGTGTAGGTTAGGTGCATTAATCAGGGGTAAATATAGGGTTGGTGTCTGGGTGGGTTACTCTTCAGAGGGTTGATGTGGACTTGATGGGCTGAAGAGCTTGTCTCCACACGGTAAGGATTCTATAAATGAATAGATAAGTTCTTGATTAATAAGGGGATCGAGGATTACGGGGAGAAGGCAGGACGATGGGCTTGAGGAAACATGTCAGGCATGATCGAATGGCCTAATTCTGCTTCTATATATAATGGTCTTTCGGTAAGATCAATGTAGCAGCCTGGGATGTTGCCTCAGCGCCATCTATCAGCAGCGACAATGTGGTCATTGATTGATTCACTTACCTCGGCTCCACAGTAGCCAGCAATCTGTCACTTATTGCTGAAGTCTACACCAAGGGTTAACACTGTTTTATTCTAGCTGAGTGAGAGAGTGTGGAACAATAGCAAACTGATCTCAACAGCGATTGACACACCCTCAGCAGGAAAGGAAAGGTGGAAGACCTCCACCTTGCGACAACCAATGGGTATCCTTTGCATCTCTGAGAAGGACAGTGCCACTAGCTAAGAGATCCTGAGGCATGTACCCTCCACCAGAAGCGCACTCATTGTTAAGGTCAGCACTGTCCTGGCTACACTTACCAAACTGGTGAAAGCCATTTTATTTCATTCAAGGGATATGAGTATCGCTGGCTGGACTCAGCTGGTTGGGTGGCACGGTGGCACAGTGGTTAGCACTGCTGCCTCACAGCACCAGAGACCTGGGTTTAATTCCTGCCTCAGGCAACTCTGTGTTTGGAGTTTGCACATTCTCCCTGTGTCTGTGTGGATTTCCTCCGGGTGCTCCGGTTTCCTCCCACAGTCCAAAGATGTGCAGGTTAGGGTGAATTGGCCATGGTGTTAGGTGAAGGGGTAAATGTAGGGGAATGGGTCTGGGTGGGTTGCTCTTCGGAGGATCGGTGTGGACTTGTTGGGCCGAAGGGCCTGTTTCCACACTGCAAGTAATCTAATCATATATTACCCGTCCCTAGTTGCCCCCTTGAGAAGGTGGGGGTGAGCTGCCTTCTTGAACCACTGCAGTCCACCTGCTGTGGGTTGACCCACAATGCCCTCAGGGAAGAGAGGTTGCTGACCCAGTGACAGTGAAGGAACACTAACACTACCTCAATAACAGCCCGGTGATTAAAATTGCAGGCTCTCATGTTTAACATTACCCTGTGCTGCTCCTGGCATGCCCTCCTGCACTCTCCATTGAACCAGGGTTGATCCCCTGGCGTGATGGTAATGGTTGAGTGGGGGATATGCCGGGCCATGAGGTTACAGATTGTGCTGGAGTACCGTTCTGCTGCTGTTGATGGCCCACAGCGCCTCATGGATGCCCAGGCTTGAGTTACTGGATCTGTTTGAAGTCTGACCCATTTAGCACGGTGATAGTGCTACACAACACCATGGAGGATATTCTCAATGTGAAGGTGGGACTGTGTCTCCACTAGGACTGTACGGTGGTCACTCTTACTGATACTGTCATGGACAGATACACCTACAGCCGGCAGGTTGGGAAGGATGAGGTTGAATGTGTTTTTCCCTCTTGTTGGTTCCCTCCCCACCTGCCGCAGACCCAGTCTAACAGCTGTGTCCTTTAGGACCCGACCAGCTCGGTCAGTAATGCTGCTGCCCAGCCCCTCTTGGTGGGGGACAGTGAAACCCCACCACCCAGAGTACACTCTGTGTCCTTACCACTCTCAGTGTGGTTGTTAGGTGTGGTCAAGGTTAACAGAGACAGAATTGAATTGAATTCGCTTTATTGTCATATGTCCTCAAGTGAGTACAGTGAAGTCAGTTATGGCACCATCTTATGTACAAGATACAGATTCTTCACTGTAAATTCTTGGGGAAAAGTCATTTGAAAACTAAAGAAATAAAAGGTCCAGGGTTACAGATCATAAGTATGAATTAGAAGCGTAGAGAAATAAAAATACAGAATGGCAGACCTTCCAACCCAGTTCATGTCTCAGATCCACACTGGGCCTAGAATCACCGTGAGGCTGAGGTTCATACTGAGGCTACATCGGGCTGAGAGACCACTACAGGTCACCGAGAGAGACCACCACACCGAACCCCAAGATAGAGACAGCGACATTGAACCCACCGAGAGAGAGAGACAGACCACCACATTGAACCGCTGAGAGAGAGAGAGAGAGAGAGAGAGACCACCACATGGAACCCCCAAGATAGAGGCCATGAAATTGATCCCACTGGGACAGAGAGACCACCATATTGAAACCCCGAAAGAGAGAGAGAGAGAGAGACCACCATATTGAACCCTTGAGAGAGAAAGAAAGAGAGAGTGAGACTGTCACATAAAAACCCCCAAGATAGAGACTGCGACATCGAACCCCCCGAGACAGAGAGAGAGAGAGAGAGAGAGAAAGAGACTGCCACATTGATCCCCCTGAGACAGAGAGAGAGAGAGAGACTGCCACATCGAACCCCCTGAGACAGATTACCACTCTGCGCTGGGAGGTTGGTATCGAGGGTTGATGGGTTAAATAGTCTCGAACTCCTGCTGTGTTGCTGCAGACCTCAGATCAATCTTCCTGGGAATCAACCTAAGGGAAAGAGATGGACCCGGACAGAGTCCCCAGCTGAGCACTCAGATCCAGTGCGGACCGGCTGGTGAAGGTATTCACCGACATCTTCACCCTGTCCCTCCTACGAGGCAAAGGCCCTGCCTGCTTCGAGAAGGCCACCATCATCCCCATCCCTAAGAAAGCACATGCAGCGTGCCTTCATGACTATCGCCCAGTGACTGTGACCTCAATCATCATGAAGGGCTTCGTGAGGCTGGTCATGGCCCACATCAGCTCCACTCTCCCAGCCTGCCTCCATCCCCAAAATTGGCCTCCTGGTGTAACAGGTCCACTGCGGATGTGCTTTCCCCAGCCCCACACTCATTCCTGGAACATCTGGGCAACAAAAGCTGCTTATGTCAGACTCTGCTCATTGACTACAGCTCTGCCTTCCACACCTTTAACCCCTTCAGAGTGAGCTCAAAGTTCTGTGGCCTTAATCTCAGCTTCCTGACCCACAGGCCGCAATCAGTGAAGATGGACAACAGTACCCCCCTCCTGGATAACCCTCAACACTGGGACCCATCGAGAATGTGTACTCAGACCCCTCCTGTGCTCCCTGTGTGGCTGTGTAGCCAAATTATGAAGGAATGCCATCTACAGGTGTGCTGACGACACCAGCGTAGTAGAACAGATATCGAACAACGAGGAGTCAGCGTTGAGAGAGTGTTGCTGGAAAAGCACAGCATCCAAGGAGCAGGAAAATCGATGGTCCTGGATATCAAATGATGAGTCAGAGTACAGAAGGGAGATAGAGGGCTTGGTGACGTGGTGCAACGGGGACAACCTCTCTCTCAACATCGGCAAAACTAAAGAACTGATCATTGACTTCAGAAAGGAAGGAGGAGAATATGACCCCGATTTACATCAACAGAGCAGAGGTTGGGAGGAGACAATTGAGGAATCTGACTGTGTGGAGAGGGGAGACTGACAGAGGCAGGACCCGAACGGTGGACCCCAAAGGGGGCTGAGAGGCAGCAGAAAACTCTTGAATGGGGCAACGTCTCAGTCTTGCTGTACAGGAGAGACTGCCCCATCCCGTAGTGGGTCACAAGCAACAGGTGATCAACAAACCATCACCTAACGGGACAGGGAACTGGCACCGATTACAAGCATCGTCTGCCTGTGAATTTGCAGTGTCTCAGAGTGAAACATAATACCACTCACACAGTCCTTGGAACATCAGAGCCTGGAAATGTGGTGAATGGAATCTTTTTTTTAACACTGTCACAACGCTGGTGTTGTAAAAATGGTAAGAGTGTAAAATGAGTTGCAAAGCAGTGTGTGATGTGCCTTTAAGAGATTGTGAATCGTCTGTGTTTGGAAGTTTGCACTGACACTATCCAAAATAAAACATTTTGTGTCAACCAGCCAAGCAGTGCTTTTACCGGGCAGTAGTTTAAATTCCAGTCCTGAAGAAGGGTCCCACCTGAAAGGTTAACGTCTCCACCTCCTGATGCTGCCTGCCTTGCTGTGTTCTTCCAGCCTCCTGCCTGTCCACTTTGGATTCCAACATCTGCAGTTTTGTTTCTTGTCTCTCACAGTTTAAATTCATCCAATTAATTTAAAAGGGCACTTGGAGGCTAAAGACCAATTTAATTTAAAACGGATTGTTTTGACACCTGGATTAGAACGTTGGTAGCCTTCCATCTGCTAAGGAGATGTGGGAAAGCAGTAAGAGGGGGGAAGGGGTAGGTGGCATTTGTTCAGATGAACTGGGGACATCTGTTCTTAGTGTCAATGCATCAGTGTAAATAAGGTAATAACATTTGTTCACTTGTGGAGTGTGTGGCAGTACTTCCTTCGCACCCCCAGGGGCGGGAGGTGTGCATAGTTCAAACTAAATTGCTGGTTTATATCAAAGACTCTTAATGAAACTCATACTCAATAGGAAAAGAGCTAGTAATTTAATAAGCTGAGTGGAATATGCATGTAATAGGACAATCCTGATATGTTTTCACATATACCACACTGAGCAGGTTTGAAATTATGAAACTCAGCCCCCTCATTGTGACTGCTCTGGGAATGAATGCCTCCATACCCTTACAGGCTGGGAAAACACAAAGGCTAGAAGTTGGGAGATGTTTGTGTGTGAGTGAGAGAGAGAAAACATTCTTCTGTAAGTTACATTCACTGACTGAAGGCTTCAAGGGACTCAGAGAGAGAGAGGGACAGACAGACAGGAGAGAAGATGGTGGAAAGATTAACCCTTAATGGACTGATTCGAGTGAACCCTGGCTTGTCATGGATTGAATGTTTGTGCGTTGTTTCCTGGAGCTCGAGATCCGGGAATGTTATGAATTTAAGTTGCATTCTGGGAATCTTAGATGGTTTTAAAAGAAACAGCCATTTTGTAGGACAATAATAATGAGCATGTTAGCTGAGCGAGGTGACCCCATGACCTTTTCCACACAGTTGAGACTAATCTCTCACTATGATGTACTAGCCAAAGGAGTTGACCATTTGGGCCTGGCTGGTTCAGGGTTACTCACTTTGATGTACATGCAGCTTAATCAGCCCACCGTACCCAGACCTCTCAATGAGGTTCTCTTCCTCTACAAACATTTGCCATTTTATTACTGCTGATCTGATTAAGGACATGTGGTGTTTTTGTAATCTCAGTACCAATTTCTGTATAAAGACAGCTTATTTGTAGCAACAAGGGGAGTCGCCTGAGAGAGTTCTTAAGAGTACGAGCTAGAATCACTACTCTACTAACGGTTTTAAAACCTTAGCTCAAGCCTGGCTTGTAGGTATCCATATTATCGTGTAACATTAGTGCCATTGGTAGATAAAGGTAACAAATTAAACTAAACAGTCTGTAAGAGTTTTATACCACAGAGTACAATCTCCAGAACTAACCAAGAGAGGCTGACAGCTATAGTCTCTCAGGGGTTCCCTGAGCCGTCTCAGATAGGTACTTTAATGCGGAAACCAATCAAACTTTAAGAATTTAATGTGTACATGGAAGAGGGGGTGAGGGGGGTAGAATACAGCAGGAATGTTTGCAAATCGGAAGACAGCTACTTGCCGCCTGAAGTAAGGTCCACCATTCACTGAGCAAAAGCAAGGACACTACCTGAGAGATGAACTTGGCTTTCCCACTGAATTATTAAGGTCTGAGTTCTAGGGAGAGGTTGGACAAGCTCAGGTTGAGGGGGACTGAGGGGGACCTTATAGAAGCGTATAAGATCATGAGAGGCATGGATAGGGTGACTGCACTCAGTCTTTTTCTCAGGTTTGGGGAATCGAGGACTGGAGGGCATCAGTTTAAGGTTAGAGGGGAAAGAATAAAAGGGAACCCGAGGGGGAGCTTCCTTACACAGAGGGTGGTTAGGCTGCCAGCGGAATGAGCTGCCTGGGGAAGTGGTTGAGGCGGGTACATTAACAACATTTAAAAGGCGTTTGGACAATTACACGGATAGGAAAGGGTTAGTGGGCCAAGTGCAGGGGAATGGGGTTAGTGTGGGTGGACAGTTTGGACGGCACGGACCAGTGTGGGCCAAAGGGCCTGTCTCTGTGCTGTAGGACGCATTGGTTCTATAAAAAGACACAAGGTGCCACAGTATTTCCAGCTCAACATCCTCACGGAGGAAATTTCAGAGGAAATTTTGGAAGAGTGACGTGAGTTCAGCAGAAAGACATTTGAAGATAAAGCAAAGAAGACACTGACTGTGTGAACTGGAGAGATTAAGTTTTAATTTATTCTTCTTATTAATTGAATTTAAACAAGTGTGTGCTGTGTTATTGAAACAGCATACCTATTAGACTTTAGTTCAGTCAGGAATTAGGTGGTAGTTAGGAGAGATTTATTCTGTTTGTTAGTAATTCTGTTCATTTGTTCACTGTTGGAGTTAGATAAATAAATTGTTACTTGTAAATTGTAGAGTGAGTGAAAGGATTTCATTTTGCTTAACCACTACTTTACCACAGATTGTGGGGGTGAGACATAGATTATACCCTTGTCAGAGTTGAAAAGTGTGGCGCTGGAAAAGCGCAGCAGGTCAGGCAGCCTCCTAGGAGCAGAAGAGTTGATGTTTCAGGCATAAGTCCTTCATCAGGAATGTTGGGAAGGTAAAGGGAGCTGAGAGATAAATAGGAGGGTGGGGCTGGGGAGAAAGCAGTTGGAAAGGCGATACGTAGATGCAGGTGAGGGGTAATTGCGATAGGTCGGTGGGGAGAGTGGGATGGATAAGTGGGAAGGAAGGTGGACAGGTCAAGAGGGCAGTGCTGAGTTGGGGGGGTTGGATCTGGGATGAGGTGGGGGAGGGGAGATTTAGAAACTGGTGAAGTCAATGTTGATCCTGCGTGGTGGGATGGTGCTGCGGCTGAAGATGCGGTCTCCTCTACGCTGGGGAGACCGAGTGCCAACTTAGAGTGTTTCAGCGAACGTCTCTGGGACACACATCAACCAATCTCACTGCCCTGTGGCCAACCACTTCAACTCCCCCTCCCACTTCGCCAAGCGCAAGTTCTGGACTTCCTCCATCACCAAGGAGGAAAGATACCTCATCTTCCGCGTGGAGGAGTTGGACCAATGGGTCCTTTTCTGTGCTGTATCACTCAAGATGAGGAAATGTGTTTTCTTTCTGAGGGATGTGATTTGTAATTCCCTACCTCGAAAGGCAAAATCTTCAACTATTTTTATGGCAGAGATAGAGAGATTCGCGATGACCAAAGGGGATGAAAGATTATCGGTGGGTGGGGGGCGCAGACTATCTAGCTGCGGTCAAAATCAGGTCAGCCACGGTCTTTTTGGATGGGGAAAGTAGGTTGGAAGGGCTGAGTGGTCTACCCTTGTACCTTGTTGGTATGTTTGTAGCTCTTTTAAAGGGCCGGCATACACCCAATAGCCAAATAGCCCCTCTCTCTGGCATATCAACTCCCTGACAGTCCCTCCATCATTCACCCCCTCCGTCCCACAACACTGCCTGGGAACGTCAATCCCTACTCACTGGGTGGCTCACAATCTGACTTGAATCTCTCCGCGGCGCACCACTTTAATTATCCGAGTCATTACCTTGATGCCCTGCTCAATGAAGAACCGAGACATGGTACCAGGAGGATCACAAACTGGCTGCGAGATTCCCACAAGGCCAGGCCCATTACCACAGCAACCGCTGGGCTCTCAAGATGCAAGGGGCGAAATGCCCCCCTGCACCACCAAATGATTGATTTATAACTCTCTGCAAACCTTGAGCGTGTCTGTACTGGGACAGGACCCCTCAGTTATAAACAGGAAGCCAAGCCCCCTTCTAGGCCCAAGAGGTTCCTACTGACCTTCCCTCAGAGTCCAACCCTGTATCAGAGGAGCAATGCTTGGGTGCGTGTCTTGTGAGCAGGGAAGCAACATTCTCTGATCAGCGGGCTAGAATTAACGAGCCAAATCAGTGCATCCCATTTACTAATCCGTATCCCACTGTTGTCCAGACTGAGCAACCGAGACTCATCGGCCTATAAAATTAATGAGGCCTGCCAAGCAATGATCTGTTGTCAGGAACCTGTCAGTAACTTTATCAGAGACCTAACAAAGTCTGGCGCCCCTTTAGTCGCTTCTCACTACATGTTCAAGACACGCTAGGAGGCATGTTTGCAGGGTCAGGCTACAGAGACTGCAGGAATCAGATGTTGAGATAGAATCATAGAATTCCCTACAGTGTAGAAACAGGCCCTTCAGCCCAACAAGTCCACACCAACCCTCCGAAGAGTAACACGACCCTCTGAAGAGTAAAGCCATTGCTCTATATTTACCCCTGACTAATGCTCTTAACTTACACATCCCTGAACACTACAGGCAATTTAACTTGGCTAATTCACCCTAATCTGCACATCTTTGGACTGTGGGAGGAAACCGGAGCACCCGGAGGAAACCCACACAGACACGGGGAGAATGTGCAAACTCCACACAGACAGTCACCCGAGGCTGGAATCAAACCTGGGTCCCTGACGTTGTAAGACAGCAGTGCTAACCACCGAGGCACTGTGCCACCCCATGATGGGAGCAGAGTTAGCCATGATGGGAGCAGAGTCAGCCATGATGGGAGCAGGGCCGAATGGCCAACTCCTGCCCCTAGTTTCGATATGAGACCTATTATAGCAGATGGTCTCCTAAAATCAGAATGCGCAGCAATGTGTCAATGTTTGCAGTTATTACTTGAACATGAATCTGAATCAATAAAGGCTGAACATGAACTAACAGGCAGATTAATTTCTTTTTACTACACTGGCTGTTGCTGGCTGGGTCCAGCATTTATTGTCCGTCCCTAGTTGCCCCCTTGAGAAGGTGGGGGTGAGCTGCCTTCTTGAACCGTTACAGTCCACCTGCTCTGGGTAGACTCACAATGCCCTTGGGGAGGGAATTCCAGGATTTTTGACCCAGTGACAGTGAAGGAACGGTAATATATTTCCAGGTCAGGATGGTGAGTGGTTTGGAGGGGAACTTTCAGGGGGTGGTGTTCCCATGTATCTGCTGCCCTTGTCCTTCTAGATGGAAGTACTTGTGGGTTTGGAAGGTGCTGTCTGAGGGTCTTTGGTGAATTTCTGCAGTGACTCTTGTAGATAGTACGCACTGCTGTTACTGAGCGTCGGTGGTGGAGGGAGTGGATGTTTGTGGATGTGGGGCCAATCAAAATGCCTACTTTAGCCTGGATGGTGTCAAGCTTCCTGAGTGTTGTTGGGGCTGGCAAGTGATGCAGAATGATATTTCAAATAAAAAGATAAATTTCACTTTACTCACTGGTAAAACAGAGTCAGTGTGATCAAGACAAAAGATGGAAAATTATAGGCCAATTAGCCTAACCTTGGTTGTTGGTAAAATTCTAGAATCCATCATTAAGGATGAGGTTTCTAAATTCTTGGAAGAGCAAGGTCAGATTAGAACAAGTCAACATGGATTTAG
Source organism: Hemiscyllium ocellatum (assembly GCF_020745735.1). Taxonomy (NCBI): domain Eukaryota; kingdom Metazoa; phylum Chordata; class Chondrichthyes; order Orectolobiformes; family Hemiscylliidae; genus Hemiscyllium; species Hemiscyllium ocellatum. Next base: position 130,530,146 of record NC_083405.1, read on the forward strand.
TAAGGGGAGGTCATGCCTGACAAACCTGTTGGAATTCTTTGAAGAGGTGACAAGTAGGTTAGACCAGGAAACTCAATGGACGTGGTCTATCTAGACTTCCAAAAGGCCTTTGATAAGGTGCCACACGGGACGCTGCTGAGCAAGGTGAGGGCCCATGGTGTTCGAGGTGAGCTACTGGTATGGATTGAGGATTGGCTGTCTGACAGAAGGCAGAGAGTTGGGATAAAAGGTTCTTTATCGGTGTCCCACAGGGTTCAGTGTTGGGGCCGTAGCTGTTCACGTTATATATTAGTGATTTGGATGAAGGGACAGGGGGCATTCTAGCGAAGTTTGCCGATGATACGAAGTTAGGTGGACAGGCAGGTAGTACTGAGGAAGTGGGGAGGCTGCAGAAGGATCTAGACAGTTTGGGAGAGTGATCCAGGAAATGGCTGATGGAATTCAATGTGAGAAAATGCGAGGTTGTTGTGGTTCTGCTCGCCGAGCTGGAAGTTTTTGCTGCAAACGTTTCATTCCCTGGCTAGGGAACATCATCAGTGCTGTTGGAGCCTCGTGTGAAGCGCTGCTTTGATGTTTCTTCCGGTATTTATATTGGTTTGTTCCGGTATTTATATTGGTTTGAACCACAACAACGGATACCCGAGCTACAAATCTTCAATCAGATTTTAAAATGCGAGGTCTTGCACTTTGGAAAAAAGAATACAAGCATGAACTACTTTCTAAACGGTGAGAAAATTCGTAAAGCCAAAGTACAAAGGGATCTGGGAGTGTTAGTCGAGGATTCTCTAAAGGTAAACATGCAGGTTGAGTGCGTGATTAAGAAAGTGAATGCAATGTTGTCATTTATCTCAAGAGGGTTGGAATATAAAAGCATCGTTGTGCTACTGAGACTTTATAAAGCTCTGGTTAGGCCCCATTTGGAATACTGTGTCCAGTTTTGGTCCCCACACCTCAGGAAGGACATACTGGCACTGGAACATGTCCAGCGGAGATTAACACGGATGATCCCTGGAATGGTTGGTCTAACATATAAAGAACGGCTGAGGATCCTGGGATTGTATTCATTGGAGTTTAGAAGATTAAGGGGAGATCTAATAGAAACTTACAAGATAATACATGGCTCGGAAAGGGTGGATGCTAGGAAATTGTTTCCGTTAGGCGAGGATACTAGGACCCGTGGACACAGCCTTAGAATTAGAGAGGATAAATTTAGAACAGAAATGCGGAGACATTTCTTCAGTCAGAGAGTGGTGGGCCTGTGGAATTCATTGCCGCAGAGTGCAGTGGAGGCCGGGACGCTAAATATCTTCAAGGCAGAGATTGATAAATTCTTGATGTCACAAGGAATTAAGGGCTACGAGGAGAATGCTGGTAAGTGGAGTTGAAATGCCCATCAGCCATGATTGAATGGCGGAGTGGACTTGATGGGCCGAATGGCCTTACTTCCACTCCTACGTCTTATGGTCTTATGGTCTAACCTGCCAGTGTCTATCCTGTCTTCATATCCTTGTTGGGTCAAAACCTATTGACCTGAAAATCATTGAAGAGTCATCCCAACCTTAATTCTCTTTCTCTCTCTTCATGGATGACAATCCTGACGAAGAGCTTATGCCTGAAATGTCGACTCTCCTGCTCCTCAGATGCTGCCTGACCTGCTGCGCTTTTCCAGCAACACATGTTTCGACTCTAATCTCCAGCATCTGCAGTCCTCACTTTCTCCTCTTCATGGTTGTGGATGAATGAATTGAATTGAATTTATAATCACGTGTACTGAGGCACAGTGAAAAGCTTTGTCTTGTGAGCAATACAGGCAGATCACAGAGTTAAGTCGCATAGATAGTAAATAATAGGTAAACAGCGGCAAAAACCAAAACACAGGTACAGGTGAATGTGAAGAGTTTGTGAGTCCATTCAGTATTCTAACAACAGTAGGGTAGAAACTGTTTTGAAACCGCCTGGTGCGCGTGTTCAGGCTTCTGTACCTTCTCCCCAATGGTAGAGGTTGTAGAAAAGGGTGGGATGGATCTTTGAGAATGCTGGTGGCCTTTCCTTGACAGTGGGCCTGGGAGATGGATTCTATAGATGGGAGGTTGGTCTTTGTGATTGTCCGGGCTGTGTTCACCACTCTCTGTAACCGTCTCCGATCTTGAATGGTACAGTTGGCATACCAGGTGGTGATACATGCAGACAGAATGCTCTCGATGGGGCACCTATAAAAGTTGGCGAGGGTATTCACCGTCACGCCAAATTTCCTCAGCTGCCTGAGGAAGAAGAGACATTGTTGGGCCTTTGCCCAATGTTGCCAGACCTGCTGGGTTTCTCCAGCACTTCCTGTTTTTAATCATTAATCCGAGACCCCATCCACCCTCCGGTGTGGACATGGAGTATCCACTGACATCATATCAAAGAACAACAGCGGAATAAACTAATGTGTTGGGGGAGTACAGTTGAATGGAAAATGAGAAAATCACAGGTAAATTAAATGATAGCATTGGGGGTTTCAGATGGAGCTGATTGTTACCAGAGAGTGAAAGAAGGGAGAAAGTGTATGAATGTCATATTGCACTAAGGAACCATAAAAGGTGTAGGGAAATTTGACAATAATCTTTGTAACTTAATGCATAAAGTATTTGAAATAAAGTAGATGAACTGACTGTGTAAATTGAGGTAAACAAATATAATCTCGTAGCCATTATGGGAACACGGTCACAGGGTGATCAAACCTGGGAATTTAACTCCCAGGGATATTTAATCTTTTGGAAAGACAGGAGGGATGCAAAAGGTGGTGAGGCAGTCCTATTAATAAGAGAAAATATGAGGACAGCTGTGGGAGATGATTTATTTATTATTTCATTTATTGTGGTCACGTGTACCTGAGTACAGTGAAAAGTTTGGTTTTGCGAGCAGTACAGGGCAGATCATGGTAAGCAAGAGCATTGAGAGCAGAGGGAACTTAGACAGAGTGAGGTGTACAGGTTACCGTGCACAGGAGGTGATCAAAGCAGGATCAACATTAACAAGGTCAGCATTATTTGAAGTTAGAGAGTCCATTCATCAGTCGAATAACCGATGGGAAGAAGCTATTCCTGAACCTGCTGGTGCCTGTGCTCAGGTTTCGGTACCCTCTGCCTGATAGAAGAGGCTGTAGGAGATTATTCCCGGGGTGGGAAGGGGTCAGTGATGATGTTGGCAGCCTTTCCGCGGCAGCGTGCCGTGTAAATGAAGTCCATGGGTGGGAGGGTGGCTTCTGTGATGGTCTGGGCTGTGCACATCACCCTCTGTAGCTTCCTACAGTCCTAGGCAGAGCAGTTGCTGTACCAGGCCGTTACGTACTGGCACAGTATACTCTCAATGGGGCATCTGTAAAAGTTGGTGAGGTTCCTTGTGGGTATGCCAAATTCCCTGAGCGGCCTGAGGAAGGAGAGGGATTGTTGTGCCTGACTGACCGTCACATCTACGTGGGAAGACTAGGACAGGTTGTCGGATATCGTCACTCCGAGATATGTGAGACTCTCCATCCTCTCAACCTCCACTCCGTTGATGTCGATGGGGACGTATTCTCCTCCTTCCTTCCCGAAGTCAATGATCAGTTCTTTAGTTTTGCCGATGTTGAGAGAGAGGTTGTCCCCACTACTCCACGTCACCAAGCCCTCTATCTCCTTTCTGTACTCTGACTCATCGTTGGAGAAAGTGAGGACTACAGGTGCTGGAGATCAGAGTTGAGAGTGTGTTGCTGGAAAAGCGCAGCAGATCAGGCAGCATCCGAGGAACAGGAGAGTTGACGTTTCAGACATACGCCCTTCATCAGGAATCCTGATTCTCCTGCTCCTCGGATGCTGCCTGACCTGCTGTGCTTTACCAGCACCACAGTTTTGACACTGACTCATCGTTGTTCGATATTTGTTCTACCACGGTGGTGGCAGCAGCAAATCTGTAGATGGCGTTTGTGCAGAATCTGACCACACAGCCATGGGTGTACAGGGAGTACAGCGGTGGGCTGGGAACACATCCAGTCCTGAGCATTATCCTAGAGGGTTCTAAAACCATTAGCAGAGTAGCAACTCCAGCTCTTACCCTTCAGAGTTCTCTCAGGCCATATTCCTTATAGCTGCAAACAAGCTGTCTTTATACAGAATTTGGTATTAAAATTACAGAAACGCCACATGTCCTTAATCAGATCAGCAGTCAGAAAACAGCAAAAATTTGCAAAGGAAGAGAACCTCATTGAGAGGTCTGGGTACGGTGGGCTGATTAAGCTGCATGTACATCAAAGTGAGTAACCCTGAACCAGCCAGGCCCAAATGGTCAACTCCTTTGGCTAGTACATCATAGTGAGAGATTAGTCTCAACTATGTGGAAAAGGTCATGGGGTCACCTCGCTCAGCTAACATGCCCGTTATCATTGTCCTACAAAATGGCTGTTTCTTTTAAAATCATCGAAGATTCCCAGAATGCAACTTAAATTCATAACATTCCCGGATCTCGAGCTCCAGGAAACAGCACGGCGGCACAGTGGTTAGCACTGCTGCCTCACAGCGCCAGAGACCCGGGTTCATTTCCCGACTCAGGCGACTGACTGTGTGGAGTTTGCACGTTCTCCCCGTGTCTGCGTGGGTTTCCTCCGGGTGCTCCGGTTTCCTCCCACAGTCCAAAGATGTGCGGGTCAGGTGAATTGGCCATGCTAAATTGCCCCTAGTGTTACGTAAGGGGTAAATGTAGGGGTATGGGTGGGTTGCGCTTCGGTGGGTCGGTGTGGACTTGTTGGGCCGAAGGGCCTGTTTCCACACTGTAAGTAATCTAATCTAATCTAAAACACACAAACATTCAATCCATGACAAGCCAGTGTTCACTCAAATCAGTCCATAAAGGGTTAATCTTTCCACCATCTTCTCTCCTGTCTGTGTCTCTCTCTCTGAGCCCCTTGAAGCCTTCAGTCAGTGAATGTATCTTACAGAAGAATGTTTTCTCTCTCTCACTCACACACAAACATCTCCCAACTTCCAGCCTTTGTGTTTTCCCAGCCTGTAAGGGTATGGAGGCATTCATTCCCAGAGCAGTCACAATGAGGGGGCTGAGTTTCATAATTTCAAATCTGCTCAGTGTGGTATATGTGAAAACATATCAGGATTGTCCTATTACATGCATATTCCACTCAGCTTATTAAATTACTAGCTCTTTTCCTATTGAGTATGAGTTTCATTAAGAGTCTTTGATATAAACCAGCAATTTATATTAGATTAGATTAGATTACTTACAGTGTGGAAACTGGCCCTTCGGCCCAACAAGTCCACACCGACCCACCGAAACATAACCCACCCATACCCCTACATTTACCCCCTACCTAACGCTATGGACAATTTAGCATGGCCAATTCACCTGGCCCGCACATCTTTGGACTGTGGGAGGAAACCAGAGCACCCGGAGGAAACCCACGCAGACACAGGGAGAACGTGCAAACTCCACACAGTCAGTCGCTGAGGCAGGAATTGAACCCGGGTCTCAGACGCTGTGAGGCAGCAGTGCTAACCACTGTGCCACCGTGAAATATGCACACCTCCCACCCCTGGCGGTGAGAAGGAAGTACTGCCACACACTCCACAAGTGAACAAATGTTATTACCTTATTTACACTGATGCATTGACACTAAGAACAGATGTCCCCAGTTCTTCTGAACAAATGCCACCTACCCCTTCCCCCCCGACTGCTTTCCCACATCTCCTTAGCAAATGGAAGGCTACCAACGTTCTAATCCAGGTGTCAAAACAATCCGTTTTAAATTAAATTGGTCTTTAGCCTCCAAGTGTCCTCTTAAATTAATTGGCTGAATTTAAACTATTAGAGACAAGAAACAAAACTGCAGATGTTGGAATCCAAAGTGGACAGGCAGGAGGCTGGAAGAACACAGTAAGGCAGGCAGCATCAGGAGGGGGAGACATTAACGTTTCAGGTGGGACCCTTCTTCAGGACTGGAATTTAAACTACTGCCCGGAAAAAGCACTGCTTGGCTGGTTGACACAAAATGTTTCATTTCGGATAGTGTCTGCGCAAACTTCCAAACACAGATGATTCACAATCTCTTAAAGGCACATCACACACTGCTTTGCAACTCATTTTACAATCTTACCATTTTTACAACACCAGCGTTGTGACAGTGTTAAAAAAAAAGACTCCATTCACCACATTTCCAGGCTCTGATGTTCCAAGGACTGTGTGAGTGGTATTATGTTTCACTCTGAGACACTGCAAATTCACAGGCAGACGATGCTTGTAATCGGTGCCAGTTCCCTGTCCCGTTAGGTGATGGTTTGTTGATCACCTGTTGCTTGTGACCCACTACGGGATGGGGCAGTCTCTCCTACACAGCAAGACTGAGACGTTGCCCCATTCATGGGTTTTCTGCTGCCTCTCAGCCCCCTTTGGGGTCCACCGTTCGGGTCCTGCCTCTGTCAGTCTCCCTCTCCACACAGTCAGACCCCACCCCTTGGTCAGAGTCAGCGTCCACCATCTTCATACCCCACTCCAATCATTCTCATGGAGGAGATATGGAGGTCATGACTCCACAGCCAGTAGACTGTCCGGAAGGTGTTATAAGTTATAGTTTGACTTGATTCATTTATTGTCACATGTACCTAACTTCAGTGAAAAGTTCTGTTTGCGAGCAGTGCAGGCAGATCACAGTAAGCAAGGGCATACAGATCACAGGGTGAAAAAGGAACTTGGACAGAGACTCACAGATTACACCACACAGAGCGTGTGTGAGGCAAGATCAATATTAACAAGATCAGCTTTATTTGAAGTTAAAGAGTTCATTCATCAGTTTAATAACAGGCAGGAAGATGCTGTTCCTGGACCTGCTGGTGCGGGTGCTGAGGGTCCTGTATCTTCTGCCCCCGAGGGAAGAGGTTGTGGGAGATCATTACTGGGGACTGATGGGGCTTTGATGACGTTGGCAGCCTTTCCACGGCAGCAAGCCATGGTGGCTCAGTGGTTAGCACTGCTGCCTCACAGTGCCAGGGACCCAGGTTCAACTCCAGCCTCAGGTGAACTGTCTGGGTGTGAAGTTTGCACATTCTTCCCCGTGTCTGCGTGGGTTTCCACCGGGTGCTCCGATTCCTCCCACAGTCCAAAGATGTGCAGGTTAGGGTGGATTGGCCATGGAAAAGTTGCCAATAGTGTTAGGTGCATTAATCAGAGGGAAATGAGTCTGGGTGGTTTACTCTTCGGAGGGTCGGCATGGACGTGTTGGGCTGAAGGGCCTGCTCCCACGCTGTAGGGAATCTAATCTAAATGGAGTCCATAGATGGATGGGGAGGGAGTGATTGGCTCCCATGATAGTCTTGGCTGTGCACACCACATCCTATAGTTTCCTACCATCCTGGGCAGAGCGGTTGCTGTAGCAGGCTGTTACGTACCGGGAGAGTATGTTCTTAATGGGGCATCTGTAAAAGTTGGTGAGGTTCCTTATGGACTGACTGGATTTCCTGAGCCACCTGAGGAAGGAGAGGAGCTGTTGCAACTTTTTGACCATCGCATGTACATGGGAAGTCCAGGTCAGGTTGTCAGTTATCGTCACTCTGAGGAATCTGATGCTCTCCACCTTCTCAACCTCTACTCTGTTGATGCCGATGGGGGTGTGTTCTCCTCCTTCCTTCCTGAAGTCAATGATCAGTTCTTTAGTTTTGCCGATGTTGAGAGAGAGGTTGTCTGCGTTGCACCACGTCACCAAGCCCTCTATCTCCCTTCTGTACTCTGAATTGTTATTGTCTGATATCCTGATGAAGGGCTCCAGCCCGAAACATCGATTCTCCTACTCCTCAGTGCTGCTTGACCTGCTGTGCTTTTCCAGCACCACGCTCTTGATCCTGACTCATCGTTGTTTGATATCTGTTCTACCACAGTGGTGTCAGCAGCAAATGTGTAGATGGTATTCCTTCAGAATTAGGCCACACGGCTGTGGGTGTACAGGGAGTACAGGAGGGGTCTGAGAACGCATCCTTGGGGGGGGGGGTCTCCAGTCCTGAGTGTTCTTGTGGAGGGGGTGCTGTTGTCGATCTTCACTGGCTGCGGTCTGTGGGTCAGGAAGCTGAGGATCCGGTTGTAGATGGTGGAGCTGAGATTAAGGTCACGGAGTTTTGAGCTCAGTCTGAAGGGGATAATGGTGTCGCAGGCAGAGCTGTAGTCTGACGTAGATGTTCTTGTTGTCCAGATGTTCCAGGGATGAGGTAGGGGCTGGGGAAAGGACATCCACTGTGGACCTGTTACATGAGGAGGCAAATTTTGGGGATGGAGGCAGGCAGGGAGAGTGGAGCTGATGTGGGCCATGACCAGTCTCACGAAGCCCTTCATGATGATTGAGGTCACAGTCACTGGGCGATAGTCATGAAGGCACGCTGCATGTGCTTTCTTAGGGACGGGGATGATGGTGGTCTTCTTGAAGCAGGTGGGGCCTTCGGCTCGTAGGAGGGACAGGTTGAAGATGCCGGTGAATTCCTCCACCAGCCGGTCCGCACTGGATCGACTGGGAATTCCGCCCAGGCCCGACGTTTTCCTCGGGTTAATTCCCAGGAAGACCGATCTGAGGTCTGCAGTGGTGACCGAGGGAACAGCGTGTCCGGGTTGGAGCAGGTAACATTCTGCTCGAACCCAGTATAGAAAAGACTGAGCACATCAGGGTGGGGAGATCTAGGCCTAGCTGATCTAGAGTCCACTTGGCGGGAGGTAAGTACAGCGAGGGAAAGGAGGTATTGATAATAGTGTACAGAAGCCCAAACAGTAACCACACAGCAGGAAAGACTTTAAACCAAAAAGAACAGGAGCTTGTACAAAGAATAGAGTAATAATTATGGCTGACTTTAATCTTCATGTTGATTGGGTTAATCAAATTGGAAGGAGATGACTCCAACAACAAATTCATAGAGTGCATTAGGAATAGCTTCCTAGATCAATATGTCACGGAGTGAATAAGGGAGCAAGCTATCTTGGATCTTGCAATAGGTAATGAAACAGTTTTAATAAATAACTCCAAGTAAAAGAGCCCTAAGAATCATAACATGATAAAATTTCATTTTCAGTTCAAAGTGAGAAATGTAGGTCAGAAACAACTGTGTCTAACTTCAATAAAGGAGGTCACAATGAAATGAGGATGGAGTTAGCGAAAGTGAATTGGGTGGATGGTACAGCAGAATCGACAGTACCGTTTCAGGAGGTAATTTCTGACTCTCAGCAACGATACATCCCAGTAAGGAGGAAAGATTCTGAGAGACGGATAAACCATCCATGGCTGACCAAGGAAGTTAAAGGGAGTATTAATTTGAAAGAAAACGCATAGGAAGGCCAAAATTAGTGATAATCCCAATGACTGGGATCAATCCACAATCCAACAAAGGTGGGATTAAATGGTAATAAATACAGAGAAAATAAACTACAACGCCAAACTAGCGAAGAATATTAAAACTGGCAGTAACAGCTTTTTGCAATATATGAAAAGGAAGGGAGTTGTCAAAGAGAATGTAGACTCCTTCATGAATCTGGGAAGACTGTAATTAGGAACAAGGAAATAGTAACAGAGTTAAATGGGTATTTTATATCAGTTTTTATAGTGGAAGAGACTTCAAACATCCTATTAGTGCTAAAGAATACAGGGGAAGAATTATCACCATGATAAAACAAGTAGCAATAGACAAAATAATTGAGCTAAAGGTAGATAGTGCCCTGGCCCTGATGGAGAACTGCAGATGCTGGAGACCAGGGTCGAGAGTGTGGTGCTGGAAAAGCTTAGCAGGTAAGGCAGCGTCCGAGGAGCAGGAGAGTCAACGTTTCAGGGATAAGTCCTGATGACTTGTATCATAGGATGCTAAAAGAGATAGCTATGGAGATAGTGGATATATTGGGTATGATTTTCCAAAACTCCTTCGATTCTGGAGAAGTTCCAGAGGATTGGAAAACTGCTAATGTGCTACCCCTATACAAAAGGGGAAGGAGGGAGGCAAAAACAGGTAACTATAGGCTGATCAGCTCAGCACTTTTGGATTAGATTCCCTACAGTGTGGAAACAGGCCCTTTGGCCCCACACCGACCCTCCGAAGAGTAACCCACCCAGACCCATTTCTCTCTGACTAATGGGCAATTTAGCATAGCCAATTCACCCTGACCATTTGGATTGTGGGAGGAAACCAGAGCACCCAGAAGAAACCCAAGCAGACACAGGGAGAATGTGCAAACTCCACACAGACAGTTGCCCGAGGCTGGAATCGAGCCTGGGACCCTGGTGCTGTGAGGCAGCAGTGCTAACCACTGAGCCACTGTGTGCTTCTGTTGGAAAAGTATTGGGATCAATTACGAAGGAAGCATTAACAGCACATTTGGAAAACCTTAATGTAATCAGTTAATGACATTTAAACACAAGTTGCTTTCATTAGTGTTCCGACAGCATTGAGAAGGTACATTGAGAAACAGCTCTGTGGAGTTCTGTGCTGCTTTGCAGGATTCTCTGAATCACCACACACTGGAGCGTGTGTTTGAAAATCTGTATTGATCGTGCTGCACAATATTCTAACCATTCAGTTTAGTGTCCTTCCCTCCCTCCCTCATCAGTTCTCCTTCAGAATATAGTTAAAAGTCACACAACACCAGGTTATAGTCCAACAGGTTTAATTGGAAGCACTAGCTTTCGGAGCGATGCTCCTTCATCAGGTGGTTGGAGCAGCACTCTAAAAGCTAGTGCTTCCAAATAAACCTGTTGGACTATAACCCAGTGTTGTGTGATTTTTAATTTTGTCCACCCCAGTCCAACAGTGGCTCCTCCACATCATGATCTAATTGAGCAGAGTCCGTGTGGCTTTGCATAAGTGAAATTGTGGCTGAGTAATTTATTAGAGGAAATGTGAGCGAGTAGATAGAGGGGAACCACTCAATGTATTCGGACCTCCAGAAGGTGTTCAACAAAGTACCTCACAAAACGCTGTTGTAGGAGGTAGGATATTGGCGTGAATTGAGAATTAACTAATGGGACAGGACGCAGCGAGTGGCGTTCAGGGGTTTCCTTTTCAGGTTGGTGACCTGTGACCAGTGGGATTCCACAGGGATCAGAGCTGGGACCGCAACCATTTATAATATATGTTAATGACCTGAAGGAAGGAAGTAAACGCATTGTTGCCGAATTTAAAGATGACACAAAAATACGTGGAAAGGCGGGTACAAGAGGGAGACCGTCAGTTTACAGAGGGATAGTGGTAGGTTAAAAAAAATTGGGTAAACGGAGTATAATGTGGGAAAATGTGAAGTTTCTCATTTTTGGAAGAGAGAACAAAAGGACAGAATGTTATTTAAATGGAAAAAGACTGCGGAAAGCTGCAATAAAGGGACTTGGGGCATCTGACAAGGAAAGGCTGAGGGACTTGAGGCTGTTTTCGTTGGAGAGAAGAAGGTTGAGAGGTGACTTAATACAGACATATAAGATAATCAGAGGGTTAGATAGGGTGGACAGTGAGAGCCTTTTTCCAAGTATGGGGACAGCGAGCACGAGGGGGCATATCTTTAAATTGAGGAGTGATAGATATAGGACAGATGTCAGAGGTAGTTTCTTTACTCAGAGTAGTAAGGGTATGGAATGCTTTGCCTGCAACGGTAGTAGATTCACCAAGTTTAAGTACATTTAAGTCGTCATTGGACAGGCATATGGACGTACATGGAATAGTGTAGGTTAGATGGGCTTCAGATTGGTATGACAGGTTGGTGCAACATTGAGGGCCGTAGGACCTGTATTGCGGTGTAATGTTCTATGTTCTATGTTCTATCTTGTACATGAAATACAGAAAGCTAGCTCCCAGGGGCAGCAGGTAATTGGGAAGGGTCATGGGATGTTGCCCCTTATTTCAAGGGGTTGGAGTATAAGAGTAGGGAAGTCTTAGTGTAACTGTACAAGGTGCTGGGGGGACCACATCGGCAGTACTGTGAGTCCATTGCTTACGGAAAGATATTATTTCATTTGAGGCAGTTCAGAAATAGTTCTCTGGCGTGATACCTGGCAAAGGCTAACCAGGGGAGGGACTCTACTCACTGGGGTTTCGAAGAATCAGAGGGGATCTTATTGAAACACATAGGTCCTTAAGGGTCAGTGCTGAGAGGATATCTCCCTCCCACCGTGGGAGAGTCTAGAGCCAGAGGACACAGTCTCTGGGTAGGGAGGGGCACCAATTTAATACAGAGATGAGGGGGAATTTCTTCTCTCGGTGAGTCTTTTGGAACTCCTTGCCACAGAGGGCTGTAGGGACAGAGTCTTTGTGTATATTGAAGGCTGAGACAGAGAGATTCTTGATCAGTCGGGAATCAAGGATTACAGGAAAAGGGAAGGAAAGTGGACAGGAGGAATGTCAGATCAGCCACAATCCTATTGAATGGCAGAGCAGGCTCGAGGGGCCGAATGGCCTACTCCAGTTCCTATTTCTTACGTTAGTTCTGCCAAGTCTTAATTCTTCCAGTTCACTGCTTACCCCTTCACCTTCAGTACAGTGTGATGTAGAGTAAGGTGAACAACAATTCCCATTTCGGCTGAGATCACTCTCCTTCTCAAACTCTCCCCTGGCTCAGTGACCCTCGGGTTAAACCTCCTGCAGTCATCTCTCCTGAATGAGAGGGTGGATCACCAGTCCAGTAGGACAGATGTCCCTTTGATTCCTCCACTAGCATCATTGAAACAAATCACCTGACCACTATCTACGGGAGCCTGCTGTGTGCAAGCCAACTGCTGTGGTTCCAACATTACAACAGCGTGCAAGCTATCTCAAGGGCCGAAACGCACTTCAGTACGTCCGGAGGCTGTGAATGGCGCTACGTAAACGCAATTTCTTATCTTGCAATCCTGGGCAAAAATACAAGCTGATTTCCAAGAACACATTAAGGGTAAAAGCAAGCAGCAGGTCAGTCACACAGTGAGGCATTCTGCTACGTCAATCTCCCACAATTAACCCAATCAACATTCATTATGTTCGGAATGTCAGTCACTTATGCATTTTATTAAAATTGCACTGAAAATCAAAACGCAGTGACTAGAACTCCATCGTATGACTCACCCATTCTGATTCCAAGCTGCCTAACTAATTACAGTGACAGAAAATGGCTTGCTTTCAGTCGCCCACTTGATTGACTCTCTATCTCCATCTGCAAATGTGTTGCTGGTCAAAGCACAGCAGGTTAGGCAGCATCTCAGGAATAGAGAATTCGACGTTTCGAGCATAAGCCCTTCATTCTTGACCAGCAACACATTTGCAGCTGTGATCTCCAGCATCTGCAGACCTCATTTTTTACTCTCTATCTCCATCACCTTCCACATCCACTCCCTCCACCACCAACGCTCTGTAGCAGCACTGTCCACAAGATGCACTTTTCGAAATGCACCAAGGTTCCTTACACAGCACCTTCCAAACCCATGCCCACAAGGACAAGGGCAGCAGGTCAGACAATCACAGAAGCATTGTGGCACAGTCGGCCACTATTTGTCCATCCATTTGACACCAGTTCTATTACCTTGCGCTAATTTCCTGCATTTTCCCAAATTTCTATCCAAATTACTATCCAATGCCCCTCTTGAAGGCCTCAATTGAATCCCACTCTCTCATGTGAGAGAGGGAGAGACAGAGACAGAGAGACGATTGATGGTGGTTTAACCTGAGGGTCACCAGGCGAGGGGAAAGGTTGGGAATGAGACTCCTTCGTGGTAACCACAGCCATTGCTGGAATTGAACCCACACTGTTGTCTTCCCTCTGCAAACACACCGTCCACTCTGCTGAAGGCGAAGGGATAAGTAGTGAACTGGAGGAATGAAGCCCCCACCATATTTCCAGGCCGTGCATTCCAAATCGCAACAGCTCCCTGCGTGAAGAAGGGTCTGTCTCACATAGCCTGGCTTTGTTTGCACATCACTGTCAATCCATGCTCCCTCTCATTCCTTTTTTCTCTCACAAGTAGGTACGGCCCCTCCCTCTCTCCAACCCTCTCATGATTTTGAAAACCTCTGTCTCTCTCAGATCTCCCAGGAGTACCGTCCCAATCTTTAATCTCACAAGGCTTCCATTCCTGGAACCAATTCCTGTAAATCACTTGCTCACTCATACATGGGAACACCACTCCCTGCAAGTTCCCCTCCAAGGCACTCACCATCCTGACTTGGAATTATACCGGTGTTCCTTCACTGTCACTGGGTCAAAAATCCTGGAATTCCCTCCCTCAGGGCATTGTGAGTCAACCCACAGCAGGTGGACTGCAGCGGTTCAAGAAGGCAGCTCACCCCCACCTTCTCAGGACCATGGGATACAGGGAGCTTTGGCTATCTGGATTCAGAATTAGCTGGCTGACAGAAGGCAGAGAGTAGCTGTAGATGGAAAGTATTCTGCCTGGAGGTCAGCGTTGAGTGGGGTCCCACACGGCTTTGTTCTTGGGCCTCTGCTCTTTGTAGTTTTTATAAATGACTTGGACAAGGTGGTTGAGGAGTGGGTTAGTAAATTTGCCGATGAGACAAAGGTTGGAGATGCCGTCGATAGTATCGAGGGCTATTGCAGGCTGCAGCACGACATTGACAGGATACAGAGCTGGGCTGAGAAATGGCAGATGGAGTTCAACCTGGATAAATGTGAAGTGATGCATTTTGGAAGGTCGAACCCGAGTGCTAAATATAGGATTAAAGACAGGATTCTTGGCAGTGTGGAGGAACAGAGGGATCTGGGTGTGCAAGTGCATAGATCCCTCAAAGTTGCCACCCAAGTGGATAGGGTCGTTAAGAAAGCATATGGTGTTTTGGTTTTCATTAACAGGGGGATCGAGTTTAAGAGCCGTGAGGTTTTGCTGCAGCTCTACAAGTTCCTGGTGAGATCACACTTGGAATATTGTGTCCAGTTCTGGTCACCCTACTATAGGAAAGATACAGAGGCTTTGGAGAGGGTGCAAAGGAGGTTTACCAGGATGCTGCCTGGGCTGGAGGGCTTGCCTTATGAAGAGAGGTTGACTGAGCTCGGACTTGTTTCTCTGGAGAGAAGGAGGAAGAGAGGTGACCTGATCGAGGTGTACAAGGTAATGAGAGGCATGGATAGAGTCAATAGCCAGAGACTTTTCCCCAGGGCAGGATTGACTGGTACGAGGGGTCATAGTTTGAAGATATTAGGAGGAAGGTATAAAGAAGATGTCAGAGATAGGTTCTTTATGCAGACAGCGTGGAATGTGTTGCCAGCGGTGGTGGTGGAAGCAGAGTCATTAGGGACAGTTAAGCGCCTGCTGGACATGCACATGGAGAGCAGTGAATAGAGGGGTGCGTAGGTTAGGTTATTTTAATTTAGATTAGGAATAATCCTCGGCACAACTTTGTGGGCCAAAGGGCATGTTCTGTGCTGTACTTTTCTATGTTCTATGTTCTCAAGGGGGCAACTAGGGCCGGGCAATAAATACTGGGCCTGGCCAGCAATACCCACATCCCATGAAAAAGTGAAGTAGATCTCCACAGCTTTTAATGGCAGTTGGTGCAAACACGTGTATTTTCACATGAACAGTGAATATCACTGTGGGCGACACGGTGGCACAGTGGTTAGCACTGCTGCCTCACAGCGCCTGACTCAGGCGACTGACTGTGTGGAGTTTGCACATTCTCCCTGTGTCTGCGTGGGTTTCCTCCGGGTGCTCCGGTTTCCTCCCATAGTCCAAAGATGTGCGGGTCAGGTGAATTGGCCATGCTAAATTGCCCATAGTGTTAGGTAAGGGGTAAATGTAGGGGTATGGGTGGGTTGCGCTTCGGCGGGTTGGTGTGGACTTGTTGGGCTGAAGGGCCTGTTTCCACACTGTAAGTAATCTAATCTAATCATTCATCATCTTTGATGTTCAAAGTCCCAAGCCAGCTTGTAATCTCATTCTACTGAGGCCACATGTCGAGAGTGGGATGTAATGTGAGAGTCGTCTGGAATGGGCTTTTAGCCCACACTGAGGCAGAGCCTGTCAATGGCTCTGGTACCTACGTTTCCATGACAAAGGATCATTTCCCTCAAGAAGATGTAACAGGTACCATGGCAACCTCCTCATCTCCGTGCTAACGCTGCTGAAAACCATGACAAAGCAAAAGCCTGTGCGAAGGGACTGAGATTGACTTTCGTCAGGACCTACGTGACAAACCCCCGGACGAATCACTTTTTTATGGGTGATATCTTGATGTTAAAGACAGTGTAAGGCCAGTAAGTCAGAGGGGAGATGATACGTTGGTCCTTATCACATGAGGATCGGAGTACGCATCATTGGTGTACTCGGTCAGTCAGACGGTTTGTTTGCAGTGCAGAATGCCATCAACAACATGGGTTTAATTCCCACTCTGGCTGAAGATTTTATTGAGGGCATTGCTGGCTAGGCCAATTAAGGCCAGGGAGTAATTAAGAGTAAACCACACTTGGAATATTGTGCCCAGTTCTGGGTCTGGAGTCACATGTAGGCCAGATCAGGTAAGGATGGCAGTTTCCTTCCCTAACAGACATTGGTGATCTAGATGGGTTTTTCTGACAATGTCATCGTTAGACTCTTAATTCCAGATTGCTCCAAAAAATGTTTAAATTCAAATTCCACCATGTTGAAATTGGAACAGGGTTCCCAGAATGAAGGGCTCCTACCCAAAACATTGATTTTCCTGCTCCTCGGATGCTGCCTGATCTGCTGTGCTTTCCCAGCACCACTCTCATCTTGACTTCCCAGAATGTTACTTGGGTCTTTTCACAGTCTGGCAACAATGCGACTAGGCCATCACCTCCCACAGGCCACACTCTCTCAGGTTGTGGTGGGTAAACCACCATCAGTCCCATCTCTTTCTCTAATGAGGGAGCAGCCCTACACTCCATTAGGAGATGTTACCTTTTACAGGGCTGTGGTGAGACCACATCTGGATACTGTGTGTAGTTCTCATCTCCATCTTAGGTTCATCTGATCCAATTAGTCCCTGGGTTGGGAATATTGTGCTACCATGAAGGGCTGGCCAGATTGGTCTATACTCTTTGAAGTTCAGAAGGAGAAGAGGTCACCTCATTGAAACATATGAGGGGCTTGATAGGGTGAACACTGAGAAATTCTTTCCCCGAGCTGGGAAACTTAAAACAAGGGGCTGCAATGTCAGCATCAGGGCAAATATTCAGGATTGAGAGGGAGAGAAATTTCTTCACTCAAAGGGTTGCAAAATCTTTTGGAATTCGGCACTCCTAGGCTTCAGGGATGTTCTATTATTGAACACATGTAAGGATGGGAGAGCCAGATTCCTGGGGCCAAGGGATATGGGAAGTGAACAGGGAGGAGAACATGAGGCAGAATATTATCCATGTGCTGATAGAACGGTGAAACACACACAAGGGTCTGCTCATAGAAGGCATGGAAGATAATTCTCTCCAGATGCATCACATCTTGGTATGGCTACTGCTCTGTCCAGGACCATAAGAAACTAAACAGTCCATCACACAAACCCAACCTTCCATCTACTGACTCCATCTATACTTCCGACTGCCTCGGGAAGGCAGCCAGCATCATCAAAGACCCCGCCCAACCCAGTTACAATCACCTCCAACCTCTTCCATTGGGCAGAAGACCCAAAAGCTTAAACACTCAAGCCAACAGATTCAAGAACAGCTTCTTCCCCGCTGTTAGTAGATTTCTGAATGGACCTCTCCAATTTCAAATCGAATGTTGATCTTGCTCTCTGTGCATCTTCTCTGCAGCTGTAACACTGGATTCCTCACTCGGTTCTATCACCCTGTGGTCTGCCTGACACTGCACGCAGTACAAAACTTGCCACTGTCCCTCAGTACCTGTGACAATAATAAATCAGATCAAAATCATATTTCTCACGATCTTATAATCAAGTCAAAGATCAATAGATTGTATATATTAAAGAGTGGTGGATGAAGATATTGTGGGAAAGTATTATTGTATAAGATAAATACAAAGCCTTTGTACAGCTATACCCACTGAGATAGAAATGACAGTGAGAGGAGTTTGGAACAATTGCTTATTACAGATATTCTATTCTGTCTCTGCTGCAGCAATGTAACTTTTGTTAGCTTGGTGTCCCTAAGGATATACTCATGGAGATCTATCAAGGTAATAGAGCTGTTGAGTCTGATTTTCCCTTAACTTTCTGTCTTACTAAAATGTGATAAACCTTTCCCAATAGCCAAGAGCTTGTTCCAAGGCCTTGTGTGGTCACCCTTTATCACTGAGCATGAGAAAATCCCGAGACTGGGACTAACAAGGGGAAATGGTGGGAACAAATCCAAACAGGACTCGTTCAGATCAGGAGTTAGCTGTGGGCATCTCTTGTGGCCAATAGGAGATCAGTAATGAATGGTAGAGCAGGCAGGAAGGGCTGAATGGCCTACTCCTGCTCCTATTTGCCATGTCATATTGGAGGATGATGGCAGTCGGTTAGCTCAGTTGACTGGACAGCTGGTTTATGCCGCCAACAGCACAGGTTGGGTCACCATTAAGGTGCCATCATCTTGACCCTTCCCCTCACCTGAGGCATGGTGAGCCTCAGGTCAAACTCACCACCAGGGGTCTCTGTCTCTCACAAAGGAGACAGCAGCCTCTGGGACTTTGGTAACATTAGAGCCACCTCTCACAGGGGGGATCTGAGTGAAATACACTGTAATTCTCAAAGATGTGAAGAAACCAATTCACTTGTACTGTAAATCTCCAACCTTACTAGGCTATTCAGCCCCTTGAGCCTACTCCACCATTTAATACAATCCTGCCCATTCCCCATAACGCATGGCCAATAGGGTCAAGACTTTTAAGTTTCCAGGGGTGACGATCGCCAATGACTTGTCCTGGACCACCCACGATGAGATGATGGTCAAGAAGACCCAATGATGCCTCTTCTTCCTCAGGAAGCTATGGAAATTCAGCATGTCCACAAAGATTCTCACCAACTTTGCAGATGCACCATAAAAAGACATTCTATCTGGATGCATCATAACATGGTACAGCAACTGCTCTGCCCAGGACTGTCAGAAACTACAGAGAGTGTGAACACAGCCCAGTGGTGACCTTATAGAGGTTTACAAGATTATGAGGGGCATGGATAGGGTAAAGTCTTTTCCCTGGGGTGGGGAGTCTAGAACTAGAGGGCATAGGTTTAGGGTGAGAGGGGAAAGATATAAAAGAGACCTAAGGGGCAGCTTTTTGTCGCAAAGGGTGGTACGTGTATGGAATGAGCTGCCAGAAGAAGTGGTGGAGGCTGGTAAAATTGCAACATTTAAGAGGCATTTGGATGGGTATATGAATAGGAAGGGTTTGAGGGGATATGGGCCGGGTGCTGGCAGGTGGGACTAGATTGGGTTGGAATATCCAGTCGGCATGGACGGATTGGACCGAAGGGTCTGTTTCCGTGCTGTACATCTCTATGACTCTATGACTGTATGACTCCATCCACACTACCAACTGCCTCAGGAAAACAGCCAACATCATCAAAGACCCCTCCCACCCCGGTTAAACTCACCTCCAACCAGAAAATACAAAATCTTGAACACATGAGCCAACAGATTCAAGAACAGCCTCTTCCCTGCTGTTTTTTTTTAGATTACTTACAGTGTGGAAACAGGCCCTTCGGCCCAACAAGTCCACACCGACCCGCCGAAGCGCAACCCACCCATACCCCTACGTTTACCCCTTACCTAACACTACGGGCAATTTAGTATGGCCAATTCACCTGACCCGCACATCTTTGGACTGTGGGAGGAAACCGGAGCACCCGGAGGAAACCCACGCAGACACGGGGAGAACGTGCAAACTCCACACAGTCAGTCGCCTGAGGTGGGAATTGAACCCGGGTCTCTGGCGCTGTGAGGCAGCAGTGCTAACCACTGTGCCACCGTGCCGCCCACATTTATCAGACTTCTGAGTGGACCTCTCCATTTTCAAATCGAATGTCGACCACACTCTCTGTGTACCTTCTCTGTGGCTGTAACATTGTAATCCTTGCTCTGTTCAACCACCCTGTGATCTTTGTATGGCATGATACTGTACTGTACGCTAAACAAAACTTTCCACTGTACCGAGGTACATGTGACAATAATAAATCAAATGAAATAAAATAACTAACAATCCAACTATCTAGCCTTTAGACTTTCTCAGTGTCCCAGTGAACTGGGTGATGTTCCGAATGACCGCGTGGTAAAGGTAGACATTGTTCCTACAAAGCTAGCTGGGAGGGTGAGCTGGGAAAGGGATGCAGAGATTGCCTCATTGTGGTCTGGACTGGCTGAGTGAGTGGGGTATAATGTGGATGAATGTGAGGTCATGAACTTTGGCAGCAAAACCAGGAAGGCAGGTTATTATCCGAAAGGTGATAGATCGGGAAAAGGGGAGGTGGGAGGAGACCTGGGCATCCACATACACCAGTCAGTGGCGGTGAGTGTTAAGGTACAGCAGGCAGTGAGAAAGTGGACAATATATTGGCCTTCGTAGTGATAGATTCAAGTACAGGAGCAGGGATGTCTTGCTGCAGTTGTACAGGGCCTTACTGAGACCACACCTGGAGGAATGTGTGCAGTTTTGGTCTCCTTATCTGAGGAAGGAGGCCCTGCCTATGGATGGAATGCGACACAAGTTTACTTCCTGACTCCCCAAAACCATCTACAGGCACGTGCCCACCATCCTGATCACGGGCTTTTGCCCGAAACGTCGATTTTCCTGCTCCTCAGACGCTGACTGAACTGCTGTGCTTTTCCAGCACCACTCTAATCTAGACACATGTCCACCATCTACAGGCACAAGTCAGGAGGGTGATGGAATACTCCCCACTTGCCTGGGTGTGGGCAGCTCCAACAACACTCAAGAAATTTCACACCATCCAGGAGAAAGTAGTTTGCTTGATTGGCCCCACATCCACAAACATCCACTCCCTCCCCCACCTACGCTCAGTAACAGCAGTGTGTGCTAGCTACAAGATGCATGGCAGAAATTCACCAAAGATCCTCAGACAGCACCTTCCAAACCCATGACCACTTCCATTTGGGTGGACATAGACAACAGATACATGGGAACATCACCACGTTCAAGTGACTCTTCCAGCCACTCACCACCCTGACTTGGAAATATATCGCTGTTCCTTCACTGTCGCTGGGTCAACATCCTGGAATTCCCTCCCTAAGGGCATAGTGCGACTATCTATAGCAGGTGGACTGCAGCAGTCCCAGAAGGCAGCTCACCCCCACCTTCTCAAGGGGCAACTAGGCACGGGCAATAAATATCAGCCCAGCTTGTGATACGCAAGTGAACAAAAATCATCATTGTCACAATAACTGATACTGAGACTAGCTTTAAAATCCAGACTTATTTATTGAACTGATAGCCCTCCAGGTTCTACTTGTACCCTAGTCCTCAATGCATTAACCTGGCTGACTGGATTACTAGTCCTAGTCACATTACCATATCTGCACTTCTTCCCAAAATCTCAACCACTGGGGCATCATGGTGTGGGCTGCCTGCTATTCCTATTCCTTCAGAGATGGCGCTGTAACTCAGCCTGTTCTAGACAAAGGGTATGTCACTTCCTCTGTTAGATTAGATTACTTACAGTGTGGAAACAGGCCCTTCGGCCCAACAAGTCCACACCGACCCGCCGAAGCGCAACGCACCCATACCCCTACATTTACCCCTTACCTAACACTACGGGCAATTTAGCATGGCCAATTCACCTGACCCGCACATCTTTGGACTGTGGGAGGAAACCGGAGCACCTGGAGGAAACCCACGCAGACACGGGGAGAACGTGCAAACTCCACACAGTCAGTCGCCCGAGGCCGGGATCGAACCCTGGTCCCTGGCGCTGTGAGGTATCAGTGCTAACCACTGAGCCACTGTGCCACCCCAAGATCTGATCAGTATCAATTAAACTCCAGTTAATGTCTGAATCCGCTGCAAACTAATGTCCAAATAGCCTCAAGATCGGCCTCATGCCAATTAATCTCAAATTGACCTCGAGATTTCTTCACTGCAAATACGGTGGCTCAGTGGTTAGCACTGCTGCCTCACAGCACCAAGGTCCCAGGGTCGATTCTAGCATCAGGTGACTGTCTTTGTGGACTTTGCATATTCTCCTCGTGTCTGCATGAGTTTTCTCCCACAGTCCAAAGATGTGCAGGTTAGGTTGAATTGGCCACGCTAAACTGCCCATAGCTTTAGATGCATTAGACAGAAGGAAATGGGTCTGGGTGGGTTACTCTTCGGAGGGTCAGTGTGGACCTGTTGGGCCGAAGGGCCTGTTTCCACACTGTAGGGTAATCTAATCTAAAAGATGAAGTCCACATCAAAGCTTATTTCAATGAATCTCAAATTGACATCAAGATCTGCTTCAAGAAATCAGTTGTTAATCTCTGAGTGACCTGACACTAATCCATCTCTAACTGCCTCCGACAAATTAGACCGTAAGATATAGGAGCAGAAATGAGGCCATTCAGCCCATCGAGTCTGTTCCTATGGCTGATCCATTTCTCAAACTCATTCTCTCACCTTCTCCCTGTAACCTTCGACCCCCTTAACAATCAAGAGCCTGTCTATCTCTGTCTTAAATATACAATTAGGCTCCAATTGATCTGGTGATCTGTGATGGGGGAATTCATCTTAAACTGGCTTCTAGATCTGTCCCATACCAATTGGTTTCAAATTGACCTGGTGTTCTGCGATGGGCCAATCAATCTTAAACTCCAGCCTTGATCTGTCTCAAACCAATTGGTCTCAAATTCACTCAGAGACCAATAAGTCACAAACTGGCCTCAGATTTTCAAAGCTAATTACACCCTGTGCCTTAAAATGACACTGGCAGAGCCTTAGCTGCAGAATAACGGGTCGCATGTGCTCTGGTAGAATACTACATCGTTACAAAGAAGCAACTTGCGTTGGACAAATCCACAGGGGATCTGGTAGAATATCTTTGTAACAGACAAACACAAGGGCTGCACTTTTCTTCCTAAGATCAAGTGTAATTCAGGTGGTGAACAACTCAAAATGCATCAAAAGAATTGCAGATTTCACATCCTGCGTCATCATTATGGTAAATTACGTTTGTGAGCAACATCATGTAGTGCAGGGAAATTCAGGGACAGTTTACCACCACAGGCATTGTGATAAATGATTGTTGGCAGTCGAGATAGCCCAGTTCCAAATCTTTATTTTTAATTTTCTTCACGGCGGGAGATGGAGATCAAAAGAGAGGAACGGAAAAAAAGAAATTGTCAAGAGGTACTTGCAGCTCGACTCAGCCATAGTGCTTTTTACCAAAGGGCTACGGACAACGCACAGCGTCAACAGCCCAATTATTGCAACTGCTCGTAGTCAAGCTCTTTCCACCTAACTTCCTCAGCAGATTCTTGAAACCTTTCTGAAAATAGCCAGCCAGGTTTTGAGGCTCCATTGTGTGTAAGGATAGTTGAAGATCCTACGAGAATTTCGGGTGTGCTGACCTCCCCTTGAACTAGCTTTGTTTCCCAAAATGGAAATGGAAGCACAGGTTGACCGGTCAGAAAAGCAGAAAAGCAGAGGGAAGCCACTCAGCAGATCTTTGCCGTCTCCATTTCTGACCAAGCCACATCCGTTCGGCGATATGTCTTTTGTCAGAACTGAATAAAGTCACAAATGTCCAGAGTGGACAACAGTTTGAACTCACCCCCTCTCCGCAAATTAATTGGCCAAGGTGTTGCATTAGAATAGGCCTCCATTTTTTTTCTTTATTCCATCACAGGGCATGAGTATCATTGGCCAGGCTGGTGTTCATTACCCGTCCCTAGTTGCCCCTCGAGAAGGTGTTAGTGAGCTGCTTTCTTGAATCGCTGCAGTCCACCTGCTGTAGGTATCCCCACAGTTCGGTTCATGAGGCAGTTGCTAAAAGTTAACCTTCCCATTCAGAGAAAATGGTAAAATGGTAGGGGTGGTGCGGTATTGTTAGTCAAGGACAGTATTACAGTGGGAGAAAGGATTCTTGATGAGGAATTGTCTACTGAGGTAGCGTGGGCTGAGATTAGAAACAGGAAAGGAGGGGTTACCCTGGTGGGAATTTTCTATAGGCCTCCAAATAGTTCCAGAGATGTTGAGGATAGGATAACAAAGATGATCCTCGATAGAAGAGAGAGTCATAGGATAGATCTTATGGGGGACTTCAACTTTCCAAATATTGACTGGGAATACAATAGTTCAAGTACTGCAGATGGGTCACTTTAAGTCCAATGTGTGCAGGAGGGTTTCCTGACACAGTATGTAGACAGACCAATAAGGGGCGAGGTCACATTGGATTTGGTACTGGGCAATGATTTGGAGGTGGTGAGCACTTTGGTGGGAGTGACCACAATCCAGTAATGTTTAGTGAAGGGAAGGGATAGGTATATTCCGCATGGCAAGAGTTATTGCTGGAGGGAAAAGGCAATTACGATATGATTAGGCAGGATTCAGGATGCATAGGATGGGGAAGGAATCTGCAGGGGATGGGCACAATAGAAACGTGGAGCTCATTCAAGGACCAGCTACTGCGGGTCCTTGATAAGTATGTACCTGTCAGGCAGGGAGGAAGTTGTCGAGTGCGGGAGGGTGGACGTTGAAGCTCTTGTCAAGAGGAAGAAGGAGGCTTATGTTAGGATGAGATGTGAAAGCTCAGTTAGGGCTCTTGAGGGTTACACGTTAGTCAGGAAAGACCTAAAGAGAGAGCTAAGAAGAGCCAAGAGGGGACACAAGAGGTTGTTGGTGGACAGGATCAAGGAAAACCCTAAAGCTTTCTAGAGGTATATCAGGAATAAAAGAATGACTAGAATAAGAGTAGGCCCAATTAAGTGCAGCAGTAGGAAGTTGTATGTGGAGTCAGAGGAGATGGGGAAGGTCTAAATGAAAACGTTTTGTCAGTATTCACACTAGAAAAAGACAATATTGTCGAGGACAATATTGAGATACGGGCTACTAGACTGGATGGGATTGAGGTTCACAAGGAGGAGGTGTTAGCAATTCTGGAAAGTGTGAAAATAGATAAGTCCTCTGGGCCGGAGAGGATTTATCCTAGGATTCTCTGGGAAGCCAAGGGGAGATTGTCGAGCCTTTGGCTTTGATCTTTATGTCATCACTGTCTGCAGGAATAGTGCCAGAAGGCTGGAGGATAGCAAATGTTGTCCCCTTGTTCAAGAAGAGGAGTAGAGATAACTCTGGTAATTGTAGAATTGGGAGCATTCTTCAGTTGTGGGTAAAGTGTTGGAAATGGTTCTCAGAGATAGGATTTATAATCATCTAGAGATGAATGAGTTGATTAGGGATAGTCAACACGGTTTTGTGAAGGGTAGGTTGTGCCTCACAAACCTTATTGAGTTCTTTGAGATGGTGACCAACAGGTGGATGAGGGTAAAGTGGTAGATGTGGTGTGTATGGATTTCAGTAAGGGGTTTGATAAGGTTCCCCACGGTAGGCTATTGTACAAAGTACTGAGGTATGGGATTGAGGGTGATTTAGCAGTTTGGATCAGAAATGGGCTTGCTGAAAGAAAACAGAAGGTGGTGGTTGATGGGAAATGTTCATCCTGAAGTTCTGTTACTAGCGGTGTGCCACAAGGATCTGTTTTGGGGCCACTGCTTCTAGTCATTTTTATAAACGACCTGGATGAGGGCATAGAAGGGTGGGTTAGTAAATTTGCAGATGACACTAAAGTTGGTACAGTTGTGGATAATGACGAAGGATGTTGTAGGTTACAGAGGGACATAGATAAGCTGCAGAGCTGGACTGAGAGGTGGTGAATGGAGTTTAATGTGGAAAAGTGTGAGGTGATTCACTTTGGTTGGACTAACAGGAATGCAGAGTACTGGGCTAATGGTAAGATAATTGGTAATGTAGATGAGCAGAGAGATCTCGGTGTCCAGGTACATAGATCCTTAAACGTTGTCACCCAGGTTGATAGGGTTGTTAAGAAGGCATATGGTATGTTAGCCTTTTTTAGTAGAGGGATTGAGTTTTGGACCCATGAGGTCATGCTGCAGCTGTACAAAATCTGGTGTGGCTGCACTTGGAGTATTGTGTACAGATCTGGTCATCACATTACAGGAAGGATTTTATTTTGTAATTAGATTACTTACAGTGTGGAAACAGGCCCTTCGGCCCAACAAGTCCACACCGACCCGCCGAAGCGCAACCCACCCATACATATACCCCTTACCTAACACTACGGGCAATTTAGCACGGCCAATTCACCTGACCCACACATCTTTGGACTGTGGGAGGAAACCGGAGCACCCGGAGGAAACCCACGCAGACACGGGGAGAACGTGCAAACTCCACACATTGTGGAAGCTTTGGAAAGGGTTCAGAGGAGATTTACTAGGATGTTGAGGGAAGGTCTTATGAGGAAAGGCTGAGGGATTGGAGGCTGTTTTCATTAGAGGGAAGAAGATTGAGAGGTGATTTAATTGAGACATATAAGATAATCAGGGGGTTAGATAGAGTGGACAGGGAGAGCCTTTTTCCAAGTATGGTGACAGCAAGCACATGGGGGCATAGCTTTAAATTGAGGGGTGATAGACATAGGACAGATGTCAGAGGTATTTTCTTTATTCAGAGAGTAGTAGGGGTGTGGAGCACACTGCCTGCAATACTTGTAGACTTGCAAACTTTAAGGAGAAAGTGAGGACTGCAGATGCTGGAGATCAGAGCTGAAAATGTGTTGCTGGAAAAGCGCAGCAGGTCAGGCAGCATCCAAGGAGCAGGAGAATCGATGTTTCGGGCATGAGCCCTTCTTCAGGAATGAGGAAAGTGTGCCAAGCAGGCTAAGATAAAAGGTAGGGAGGAGGGACTTGGGGGAGGGGCTTTGGAAATGTGATAGGTGGAAGGAGGTTAAGGTGAGGGTGATAGGCCAGAGTGGGGGTGGGGGTGGAGAGGTCAGGAAGAAGATTGCAGGTTAGGAAGGTGGTGCTGATTCCGAGGGTTGGGACTGAGACAAGGTGGGGGGGAGGGGAAATGAGGAAGCTGGAGAAATCTGCATTCATCCCTTGTGGTTGGAGGGTTCCCAGGCGGAAGATGAGGCGCTCTTCCTCCAACCGTCGTGTTGTTATGTTCTGGGGATGGAGGAGACCAAGGACCTGCATGTCCTCGGTGAAGTGGGAGGGGGAGTTAAAGTGTTCAGCCACGGGCAACTAGGGACGGGTAATAAATGTTGGCCCAGCCAGCATTGCCCACATCCTATGAATGAATAAACAAATAGAATGTGGATAAACAAATGAAGGTTGCACAGATAGAGTCATATTGAGTCAGAGGATGTGAGGTCACAACATGGCCATGTACCAGTTTGGGCTGAATGGCCTGTTTCCAAGCCGACATGTCAGGAGGACGCTTGTGTGGGCATTATCCAGGATATCTGTATGGAGAGATTCATGGGAAATTGTCAGGAATACGGTGATTGGAATGTGGATAGTGGAGGTATTATAATCAGGCATGCATTGGTATGGTGAGCTGTCTAATTGGTGTGGTGTTAATGACTGCACATTACAAGTGTTCTAACAAACAAGGAGATGCTTTCAATTAGAAATCTGACAGGAAGACATTGAACATGTTGATTTCGGGATGGGCTGATGGGGGTGTGGGGGGGGGGAGGCTGCTGTGCAATTGAAGGGTGTGTCAGAACCTATTCTCTACAGCACTGTGTAAGTGTCAGGATGGTAAGGAGGAAATTGTCACAGTCTGCTGTCTGGACACAGACATCCATCATCACCACTGCACTTTGATGCCCGGTGCCAATCTTTGTGACACAACTGCCCAGGAGCCAGGGTAGAGAATTGGCTCCGAGCCAGGAAACAGTGAGAGGGGAGAGGGGATTCATTTCCAAAATGGCGACCTGTGACCAGTGGAGTTCCACAGGGTTCAGTGCTGGGACCATAACTGTCTACAGTATGAGCTAAAACATACTGGGGAGGCAATGGTCAAATGGTATTGCCATTAGACCATTGATCCAGAAACCCAGCTACTGGTCTGGGGTCCCCGGTTCAAATCCCACCAGATGTTGGAACTTGAATTCAATAGGGAAATTCTGGAATTAAGACTCTATTGATAACCAGGAGACCATTAACAAGTGTCAGTAAAAATCCCATCTGGCTTCAGAGACCTGGGCCATCTGCACCCGGTCTGGCCTACATATAACTCCAGACTCACAGCAATGTGGTTGATTCTCAACTGCTCTTTGAGAGGATCCATTCAGTTGTATCAATCGCTACAAAGTCTCAACAAAGAAATTAACCTGATGGATTACCTGGGCATCGACTCAGGCACTGGAAAAGACAATGGCAGAAACAGAGTTGCAAATGTGTTGCTGGAAAACCGCAGCAGGTCAGGCAGCATCCATGGAACAGGAGAATCGTCGTTTCGGGCATGAGCCCTTCTTCAGGAATGAGGAAAACAAAAACCATTTTTAACTCAACAGTCTTAAAGATCCATCCCACCCTGGTAAGGTTTGAGGAGGTGATACAGAAAAGTGATGAGGGCAGAGCAGCAGATGTCATATATTTGGACTTCAGTAAGGCGTTCAACAAGGTTCCACTGGTTAGCAAGTTCAGATCACATGGGATCCCGGAGAAGTTAGCCAATTGGATACAGAATTGGCTCAAAGGTAGAAGACAGAAAGGGTGGTGGTGGAGGGTTGTTTTTCAGACTGGAGGCCTGTGACCAGTGGAGTGCCACAAGGATTGGTGCTGGATCCACTGCTTTTCATCATTTATAAATATAATTTAGATAAGAACAATAAGCGGTATGATTTGTAAGTTTGAAGACGGCACCAAAATTAGAGGTGTAGTGGACAGCAAAGAGGGTTACCTCAGAGTACAACAAAATCTTGATCAGATGGGCCAATGGGCTGAGAAGTGGCAGATGGAGTTTAAGTTAAATAAATGTGAGGTGCTGTATTTTGGAAAGGCAAAATCAGGATGATAGGACTCTAGGGAATGGTACTGAACAAAGAGACCTCACTGTACAAGTTCATAATTCCTTGAAAGTGCAGTTGCAGGTAGATAGGATAGTGAAGAAGGCGTTTGATATACTTTCCTTTATTGGTTAGAGTATTGAATACAGGAGGTAAAAACAATGACTGCAGATGCTGGAAACCAGATTCTGGATCAGTGGTGCTGGAAGAGCACAGCAGTTCAGGCAGCATCCAACGAGCAGCAAAATCGACATTTTGCGCAAAACCCTTCCTGATGAAACGTCGATTTCGCTGCTCGTTGGATGCTGCCTGAACTGCTGTGCTCTTCCAGCACCACTAATCCAGATATTGAGTACAGGAGTTGGGAGGTCATGTTGGGAGGTCATGTCATGTACAGGACATTGGTTAGGCCACTTTTAGTACATTGCATGCAATTCTGGTCTCCTTCCTATCGGAAAGACGTTGTGAGACTTGAAAGGGTTCAGAAAAGATTTACGAGGATGTTGCCAGGGTTGGAGGATTTAAGCTATAGGGAGAGACTGAACAGGGTGGGGCTGTTTTCCCTGGAGATTCGGAGGCTGAGGGGTGGCCTTATAGAGATTTACAAAATTATGAGGGGCATGGATAGGGTAAATAGCCAAGGTCTTTTCCACGGGGTACAGAAGTCCAAAACTAGAGGACACAGGTTTAAGGTGAGAGGGGAAAAGATCTGAGGGATATTTCTTTCACACAGAGGGTGGTGCGTGTATGGAATGAGGTGCCAGAGGAAGTGGTGGAGGCTGGTACAATTACAACATTTAAAAGGCATCTGGATGGGTACATGAATAGGAAGGGTTTGGAGGGATATGAGCTAAACGGGATTAGATCAGATTGGGATGTTTGTTTGGCACAGGCAAGTTGGACTGATGGGTCTGTTTCCATGCTGTCTGACTCTATGACATTATAATTTCTGTTAGGAAAGGGGCCTGAGGTTTACAGTGGGGTTAGGGACATGGATTTCTGAGCACAAACACATTTGATCTTATTGAATAGTGTGGCAGTCTCAAGGGGCCGAATAGCCTCCTAGAAGACCATAAGAAATAGGATCAGCAGTAGGCCATTCCACCCCACGAGCCCTGTTTCACAGGATCATGGCTGATCTGACATTCCTTCCTGTCCTTTCCCCATAACCCTTGATTCCCCGAATGATCAAGAATCTCTCCATCTCAGCCTTAAATATACACAGGGACTCTGACCCTCCGACTCTCTGTGGCATGGAGTTTCGAAGACTCGCAATCCCCTGAGGGAAGAAGTTCATCCCTATCTCAGTCTTAAGTTGGTGCCCCTTTTCCCTGAGACTGTGCCCGCTGGTACTGGACTCTCCCACGAGGGGCACCATCATCCCAGCATTGACCCGGATATGTCTCAATCCGGATACGTTTCAATGAGATCCCCTCTCATTCTACTATACCTCGTGCCTTGCTCCAGTGTTGTCTGTATTCTCCAGTGGTGTGATGACATTCAGGATTGTGGGCCAAGCGCTGAAACGTGGGACAGACTCGATGGGCTGAAGGGCTTCCTTCCTCTGTGCTTGTCCGGCGATGACGAGGTTTTAAAAGTAGTTCATTGGCCACTCGGTATGTTCCAAAGTTGTGAAAGATGTCAATTGTTGATTAAAGCTCCCCTCTCGTTTATGTAAATGATGGTGTGAGTTCAATTCATTCAGATGTTAGCTTTAAATCTTTGGCACATTTGTGGAATGGAAGGATAAATTGCTACTTCCTCAGTAACCCAAGGGGTCAACATCCGAAGACATCTGTACCCAGTAAGTCGCGTCTAGTTGGGGCAGTACTCCACTGACAGGGAAAGTGACCCTGCCAACTGTGCAGCTGCACATCTCAGAATTGCTTGCTTATTCAATCGTAACACTGTTGGAAATCCGAATCTCAGGCAGGCAGCTGTTGGGATGATTGGATTCGATTGGCGTAAATCCCAGACCGGAACAAAGCTGCAGTTAAACGACTCCCGAATACCATCCTGTGCTCACCAGTTAGTCTTCACTCAGTCAAGGAGGGAATGCAACCTTCAGAACAGCTTCTTCCAAGATTCTCTTTCCTCAAGGGGTCAAAGGGTATGGGGGGGCAGGATGGGGAAAGCAGGAAGAGGGGACGGAGTTGGAGGACCAGTCATGACCGTACTGAGTGGGGGAGCAGGCTCGAAGGGCCAAATGGTCTCCTTCTGCTCCTATTTCCTATACGTACTCAGTCAGGGCCATAGTCGAGTTACCACCCCAGTGGCCATTCCCAGATGGCGGGCTATGATCAGATCCGGGCACAACAGAATTGCAATCAGGCAATGGCAATTGGTTTTGTAGATCAGTACAGCACAGGAACAGGCCCTTCGGCCCACCATGTCTGTGCTGACCATGAGGCCATTTTAAATTAATCCCACCTGCCTGCACATGGTCCATATCCCTCGATTCCCTGCCTGTTCATGTGCCTGTCTAAATGCACCCTGAACATTGCTGTCGCACCTGCCACCTTCCCTGAAAGTGCCTTCTGTGTAAAGAATCTGCCACATCTCCTTTAAATTTCCCCCCCTCTCTCAACTTAAACTTATACCATCCCCCAAAATATTCAATATCTCCATGTTGGACAAAGAAGTCTCCGACTATCCACCCCGTCTATAGCTCTCCTAGTTTTCTACACTTCTGTCAGGTTGCTCCTCAGCCTCCTGTCTTGCCCACGCCGGCTGACATACATTCTGCTATTAACACCTACCTGCAAACTCCATCGCTCGCTGCTGCCCACCATTTTCTCCAGTATAAAATCCATCATTTTTCACCTCGCACTCCAATTCCAGAGGACAGATATAATGGACTCAACCTGTTCATTTATCTCTGTCTCTCAGCCAGATTGGCTGAGTTTCTCCATGAGTCCAGAAGGCATTAGAGCAGAAGGAGACCATTCAGCCCATCGAGCCTATCCCACCATTCAATGAGAATGTGGCTGATTTGATCATCCTCAACTCCACTTTCCTGCTTTTTCCCTGTAACCCTCAACTCCCCTCCTGATTAAACATCTGTCTGTCTCAGCTTAGAATATCCTCGATGACCCAACCTCAAAGAATAAAGAATTCATTAGATTCACTCCCCTCTGAGAGTAGAAATTCCTCCTCATCTCTGTCTTAAATGGGTGATCCCCTTCATTCTGAGATTGCCCCCTCTAGTCCCAGACTCTCCCACAAGGGGAAACAACCTCTCCACATCTACCCTGTCACGTCCCTAGGAATCTTGTACATTTCAATAAGGTCGCCTCTTCTTCTTCTAAACTCCAATGAAGTTCAGACCCAACCTCTCCTCATAAGATCGTCCCTCCAGCCCGTTCTATAAAACCCCAGACTTCAGCATTTTCTGCGGTTATTACCCATCTCCAGCATTCACAATCTGTTGCTTCGATATAATTGCAAATGCTACTCACATATCCCCTTTCTCAGCACAGACAAGATGTGGACTTATTCCATTAGCTTTACATAGGAACAGGGCCAGGCCATTCGGCCCCTCAAGCCTGTTCCACCATTCAATGAGGTCATGGCTGGTCTGCGGCCTAGCTCCATATACCTGCCTTTGGTCCAGATCCTTTAATATCTTCGCTTACACATCTATCTCAGATTTAAAATTATCAACTGATACAGGGCCATTTGGGGAAAGAGAGTTCCAAACCTCTCCCACCTTTTGTGTGTCGAAGTGCTTCTTTTCCACCTATGGAGTCAGATATTACGAGGGGGCATAGCTTTAAATTAAGGGGTGGTAGGTATAGGACAGATGTTAGGGGTAGATTCTTTACTCAGCGAGTCGTGAGTTCATGGAATGCCCTGCCAGTAGCAGTGGTGGACTCTCCCTCTTTATGGATATTTAAACGGGCATTGGATAGACATATGGAGGAAAGTGGGCTAGTGTAGGTTAGGTGGGCTTGGATCGGCACAACATCGAGGGCCGAAGGGCCTGTACTGCACTGTATTTTTCTATGTTCTATGTTCTATCTCTTCTGACCCTAATTCTCAGAGTTTGCCTCTAGTCCCAGAATCCCCAAACAGTGGAAATAACTTATCTTTATCTACACTTTTTTTTTTCTGTTCATATCATAGAATCTCTACAGTGTGGAAGTAGCCCTTTCAGGTCCTCAGTGGAGATAATCCCATCCCGACCCACTCCCCATCCCTGTAAACGCTCATGAACCACCTAGCCTGCACAGGTTACTACAAGTAACTTATCACGGTCAATCCACCTAGCCTGCACACCCCTGGACACTACAGCTAATTTATCACAGCCAATCCACTAGCCTGCACACCCCTGCACACTACAGCTAACTTATCACGGCCAATCCACTAGCCTGCACACCCCTGGACACTACAGCTAATTTATCACAGCCATTCCACCTAGCCTGCACACCCCTGGACACTACAGCTAATTTATCACAGCCATTCCACCTAGCCTGCACATCCCTGGACATTACAGCTACTTTATCACAGCCAATCCACCTAGCCTGAGTATCTTTGGACAATGGGAGGAAATCCACGCAGACACAGGGAAAATATGCAAACTCCACACAGACAGTCACCCAAGACTGGAATTGAACGCGGGTCCCTGGCACTGTGAGGGAGCAGTGCTAACCACTGAGCCACCCATAATACCTTGACGACTTGAATCAGATCACCTCTTAAAATATGGAGAAAACAGACCAAATTTGCATAATCTCTCCTCATAACTCAACTCCTGAAGCTCACATATCATTCCTTCCACAGGCCTTCCAGCGAATGGATCAGGAATAGACAATAGACAATAGACAATAGGTGCAGGAGTAGGCCATTCAGCCCTTCGAGCCTGCACCACCATTCAATATGATCATGGCTGATCATCTTTAATCAGTATCCTGTTCCTGCCTTATCTCCATAACCCTTGATTCCACTATCTTTGAGAGCTCTATCCAACTCTTTCTTAAATGAATCCAGAGACTGGGCCTCCACTGCCCTCTGGGGCAGAGCATTCCACACAGCCACCACTCTCTGGGTGAAGAAGTTTCTCCTCATCTCTGTCCTAAATGGTCTGCCCCGTATTTTTAAGCTGTGTCCTCTGGTTCGGCACTCACCCATCAGCGGAAACATGTTTCCTGCTGCCAGAGTGTCCAAACCTTTCATAATCTTATACGTCTCAATCAGATCCCCTTTCAGTCTTCTAAACTCAAGGGTATACAAGCCCAGTCGCTTCAGCCCTTCAGTGTAAGATAATCCCTCCATTCCAGGATTTGACCTCATGAACCTACGCTGCACTCCCTCAATAGCCAGAATGTCTTTCCTCAAATTTGGCGACCAGAACTGCACACAGTACTCCAGGTGTGGTCTCACCAGGGCCCTGTACAGCTGCAGAAGCACCTCTTTGCTTCTATACTCAATCCCTCTTGTTATGAAGGCCAGCATGCTATTAGCCTTCTTCACTACCTGCTGTACCTGCATGCTTGCCTTCATTGACTGGTGTACAAGAACACCCAGATCTCTCTGTACTGCCCCTTTACCTAAATTGATTCCATTGAGGTAGAATTGCCAGTGATTAGACGGCACGGAGATTATCAAACACCCAACACATGAACATGTCCTTTCAGGTGTTGATGGGGCTGCCACCCTTCTCAAATTTCCCCTCTCTTGGTACAGACAAGATGTGGATTTACTCTAAAAAAAACCGGGAGGCAGAGATTAAAGCTGGAAAAAGTGTGCACACTTGGAAGCTCTCCCATCAATCACCATCGGCTCAGTGAGACAGCAGCATCGATTGGTGAGAAGCAGATCAATTAATCACATTAACAGAGAGAAGCCAAAATCAAACATGTCTTCAGAGAAGGACACAGCTGGAAAACTGGGATTTGAGGTTTGTCCTCATGTCCCTGTAAACTGTTTGAACGGTAGGGTTTGGGGCCTGGCTTTGCTGCTCCTCTCCCTTTTAACATTGCTGTCTCTTGTTTACAGCTGTAAATGTAACTTTGCTGTAAACTGTTTTTGTAATTTGTTTAATAAAATAATATAACCAGGAGATTCAGTGTCTCCTTAGTTTAGGGGGACAAAAAGGACACAGATGGAAATCATGGTTAACTATCTTCGCACATAAAAAGAAAGAAATAACTTGTATCTGCAGTCTGATAACGTTACTTGAATATGAATGTGATTAAAAGTGCATTATGACTTGAGCTGCCTTTTCTTAAGGCTAGATTGGGGAAGAGTAGTAAATTGCCTTCAACAAAGGAATACAGTAAACAAGATGGAATTTTGATTCACTATTTCTTATCATTAGACTTTTAATTTTCCAGATTAATTTTCTTTCTTGAATTCAAATTCCATTATTTAACTGGGCGGTATTTGAACTTGGATCTCCAGGATATTATATTGGTCTGTGGATTAACAGGGTCTAGATTAGAGTGGTGCTGGAAAAGCACAGCAGGTCAGGCAGCATCCTGCTATTCCAGTCCCACTCTAATCTCGACTCTGATTTCCAGCATCTGCAGTCCCCCCTTTTGCCCTGGGGATTAACAGGGGCTGACGATAATACCATTGGACCATCACATCCCCTTAATACTACCCTTTCCTGGAAAGGCAAAGATAATTTAATGAAGAAAAATATGAAAGGATTCATTTTTTTGTAGGAGCAACTCAGAAAGACAATATAAAGTAAAATATATAAATAAAATATTTTTACAATGTTCTGCAGAAGAGTCACCGGACCTGAAACCTGCTTTCTCTCTCACTGACGTGGCTTGCTGGTTAGCTCTACTGCCATATAGCACCAAGGGCCTGGGCTCAATTCCATCCTCAGGCAATTGTCTGTCTGGAGCTTTTGCGTTCTCCCCGCGCCTGTGTGGGTTTCCGCCCACGGTGGCACAGTGGTTAGCACTGCCACCTCACAACGCCAGAGACCAGGGTTCAATTCCCGCCTCAGGCAACTGTCTGTGTGGAGTTTGCACATTCTCCCTGTATCTGCGTGGGTTTCCTCCGAGTGCTCCTCCCACAGTCCAAAAATGTACAGGATAGGTGAATTGGCCATGCTAAATTGCTCGTAGTGTTAGATGAAGGGGTAAATCTAGGGGAATGGGTCTGGGTGGGTTGTTCTTTGTGGGGTCAGTGTGGACTTGTTGAGCCAAAGGGCCTGTTTCCACACTGTAAGTAATCTAATCTAGTCCAAAGGTAGATTGGCCATGGGAAATTGCCCAGGGATGTGTGGATTAACCACGGGAAATGCAGGGTTATAGGGGGCGTGGGATGGTCTTCAGAGGGTTGGCATGGACTTGATGGGTTGAATGGCCTTCTTGCACACTCTAGGGATTCTATGATGCTGCCAGCCATGCTGAATTTCTCCAGCAACGTCTAGTTTCGCGTCTGAATTAGAATTAGAATTAGAGTTTATTGTCATATGTATTTTAACAATAAAAATACAATGATAAGTGTTCTAAGTCACCCTACCATGGCATCTATAATGACAGAAGTCATAGTAAAAACACAAATTACACAATTAAGCAAATATAAGACACAGTTCAACAAAGTCCACTTAAAGGCTCCAGGTCGAGGAGTTAAGGGCTACGGGGAGAATGCGGGTAAGTGGAGTTGAAATGCCCATCAGCCATGATTGAGTGGTGGAGTGGACTCAATGGGCCGAATGGCCTTACTTTCACTCCTATGTCTGATGGTCTTATGGTCTGAAAGAAAGCAGATCCACGACATGACATGACAAAAACTGAAACGCCAGGACACCACATCGCCGGGTCGAAAGCTTCCCAAGAGGTACTGCTGCCAAGAACCCCAGCCAAAACAAACCGCTGGGCCATTGGATCGCCGGGCTGCCACCCATGGGCAAAACGAAGATCGGCAAGGCATCAGAAAACCAAGCGCTCAACAAAGATCTAGATTCAAGCTGGTCGGCCACCAAAGATCACAAACTGGGACAACCGCTCCAGCAGAGGCCTGGCTGCAGGCCGGGACCCAACACGTGGAGAGAGACCACCAGAAACAACAGGCACTCAGCAAAAGCTCATGGCTAGGCCTGGTCTGGCCTACATGGAGAAAGCGGTATGATTGTAAAGGAGATGCAATGAGCAGAGGGGCCTGGGGATTATTACTGAATTACAGAATGGCTGGAGCACCTCAAGAGGGCCATTCTACCCATCGAGTCTGCTTTGGCTCTCTGACGGAGTCACTTATCTCTCCCCAGCCTTCTCCCCTTATAGCTGGTAAATTTCCCAGGTTAGAGTGGTGCTCTAATCAGGTCAGGCATCATCCGAGGAGCAGGAAAATTGATGTTTCGGGCAATAGCCCTTCATCAGGAATTCCTGATGAATGCCCGAAACATTGATTTTTCCTGCTCCTTGGATGCTGCCTGACCTGCTGTGCTTTTCCAGCACCACTCTAATCTTGACTCTAATCTCCAACATCTGCCTGGCAAATTTTCCACTCTCCCATTTTATTCCAATTTGCTTTTGAAATCTTAGATTAAATCTACCTCCAGCACACTCTCAGCCAATGCATCCCAGATCCTAACTGCTCGCGTTATCAACACTTCTCCTCCCGTTGTCACTGTTTCTTAGCTCAGGACTCTCAATCACATCTCAATCCTTGCCCCTGATGGGGCAATCCTCTCTCCCTGCCTGGACCCCTGACAATTTTCAGCTCACTATCCCAGATCTCTGCTTGCCCAACATCTTCACTCTATCCAAGTAAGTGACCTCGAAAACAGAGATTGCTGGAGAAACTCAGCAAATCTGTGGAGACAGCAATCAAAGTTAATATTTCCAGAGCCCGGTGACGCTTCTGAAGACCTGCTGAGATTTTGTAGCAAGTTCTGTTTTTGCTTCAGATTTCCGGCATCTGCAGGACTCTTGGCTTTTTTCGTCTTGACCATCTGTCTCGCGGAGCCAACAGTTTCAAAATCTTCAGTCTATGCACGTAAATGACCTCAAAGATAGAAACTTCTGAAAAAGCTGAGCAGCTCTTCAGTCATACCACTGGGCTCAAAATATTAACTTTGATTGCTCTCTCCCACCAATGCTGCCAGATTTGCTGAGTTTCTCCAGCAATCTCTGGTTTTGCTTCAGACCTCCAGCATCTGCAGTTCCGCTGGGTTTTTGTTTCGTCGGGCAAGTATTGCCGTATGACTCTGTAATCGGTCTTGCTCATCACTCAGACCATTCTCATAAGCTTTCTGTCCACATCTCGAAAACCTTCACCTCACCACACACCCCCTCCACCCCACCCCACCCCCACCCCCCACCAATCCCCCACCTCTTTTCCCGGATTTTTATTGAGGCCAAACTAGTGTTCAGCATAAAGCCCATGCAATTTCACCCTCTGCACCTGTTAATAAAGTTGAGGATGCTGCATGCTTCAATAACCACAGTCTCCACCCGTCTTGCAAACTTCAACAATTGTTGCACATAACCCCAAGTTCCTTGCTCCTGCCAATCTCAAACTACCTTTTCCTTTCAGAGTTGTCCCACTGGTCTTGCGTTATCTCCTTGCATTGTTTTCTCTATGTACATAGAGTCATACAATCATAGAGATGTACAGCACAGAAACACACCCTTCAGTCCAACCCGTCCATGCCGACCAGATATCCCGACCCAATCTAGTCCCACCTGCCAGCACTCGGCCCATATCCCTCCAAACCCTTCCTATTCATATACCCATCCAGATGCCTTTTAAATGTTGCAATTGTATCAGCCTCCACCACATCCTCTGGCAGCTCATTCCATACACGTACCACCCTCTGTGTGAAAAAGTTGCCCCTTAGGTCTCTTTTATATCTTTCCCCTCTCACCCTAAATCTATGCCCTCCAGTTCTGGACTCACCCACCCCAGGGAAAAGACTTTGTCTATTTACCCTACTCATGCCCCTCATGATTTTATAAACCTCACTAAGGTCACCCCTCAGCCTCCTATGCCCCTCCCACTCTGCCGAGGACATGCCAGTCCTGGGCCTCCTTCACCACCGTTCCCTCACCACCAGAAGCCTGGAGGAAGAACGCCTCAACTTCCGCCTCGGAACACTTCAACCCCAGGGCATCAATGTGGACTTCAACAGTTTCCTCATTTCCCCTTCACCCACCTCACCCTAGTTCCAAACTTCCAGCCCAAGACTGTCCCCTTGCCCTGTCCTACCTGCCTATCTACCGTCCCACCTATCCACTCCACCCTCCTCTCTGACCTATCACCTCCATCCCAACCCCCACTCACCTATTGTACTCTATGCTACTTTCTCCCCACCCCACCCTCCTCTCATTTATCTCTCCCCCCTTCAGGCTCTCTGCCTCTATTCCTGATGAAGGGCTTCTGTCCAAAACATCGATTTTTCTGCTCCACGGATGCTGCCTGAACTGCTGTGCTTTTCCAGAACCACACTAATTCAGTCCAGGGAAAACAGCCCCAGCCTGTTCAGCCTCTCCCTATAGCTCAATCCCTCCAACCCTGGCAACATCCTTGTAAATCTTTTCTGAACCCTTTCAAGTTTCACAACATCTTTCCTACAGGAAGGAGACCAGAATTGAACGCAGATTCCAAAAGTAGCCTAACCAATGTCCTGTACAGTCGCAACATGACCTCTGAACTCCCCTCCTCTAAATAGGAAGAGATTCCTTTGGTGGGTGTTTGAGAACCGAAAGGCACCGATTTCAGGGGATTGACAATGGTGATGCCAGGGCAAGTCTTTATTTAACCGCAGTTAGTGGTTTAGATTTGGAATGGTGTGCCTGGACATGGGTGAATGTCGGACTAACTGACACCTTGGAAAGGGTCTGGGATCATTGATTGAGGGAAACAATAGCAGGAATGGGATGGGATTGGGACCAGGTAAGTTACTCTTGCTGAGAGCTAGGGCAGAAGCGATGGACCGAATGGTCTCTTTCTATACAGTAGCCTATGACTTGACAAATTGATACACACAGACACACACAGATACAGACACACACACAAATACACACAGGCACACACTCACACACAGACACAGACACACACACAGACAGACACACACACACACACACACTCACACACACAGATACAGACACACACTCACAGACACAGGCATACACACAGACACACACACACACACACAGACACACACACACACACACACACACACACACAGACACACACTGACACAGACACACACACATACACACAGACACAGACACACACTCACACACACAGACACAGACATACACACAGACACGCACACACAGACACACACACGCATACACACTGACACACACTCACACACACAGACACAGACACACACACACATATACACAGACACACAGACACAGACACACAGACACAGACATACACACAGACACACACACATAGACACACACAGACACAGATACACACAGACACACACACACGGACACACAGACACACACATAGACACACACAGACACAGACACACACAGGCACACACACCGACACAGACACATGGACACACAGACACACACACACAGACACACACACACAAAGACACAGACAGACACACACACAGGCACAGACACACACACGCAGACAAACACACACACAGACACAGACACACACACACAGACACAGGCGCACACACACAGGCACACACGCACAGACACACACACAGACACAGACACTCTCTCACACACACACAGACACACACAGCCTCCCCCATCATATGATTGTTCATTCACGCCCCTTTCATTGCATTCTCAAAGACCCATCCCACCCTGACAATGTTTTTCTACAACCTCTACCATCGGGGAGAAGGTACAGAAGCCTGAACACACACACCAGCCGGTTTCGAAACAGTTTCTACCCTACTGTTGTTAGAATACTGAATGGACTCACAAACTCTTCACATTTGCTTGTATCTGTGTTTTTAGTTTTGCCGCTGTTTACCTATTATTCACTGATCTATGCGACTTAACTCTGTGATCTGCCCGTATTGCTCACAAGACAAAGCTTTTCACTGTGCCTCGGTATTCGTGACAATAAATTCAATTCAATGTAATTCCTTAGCGGATTGATTATCTCGCTGCTCGAATCTCAAAACACTTTGATGGGTCCCTGTGTAGATTCTCTTCAAAAGCGAAAAGAAAAGCGGACAGGATCTCTAACTGATCAATGCTGATAGCTTTCACTCCTCCCACCCACTGAACAAATCAGACAGTAATCAGCTTGGAAATTATACCAGAAACATAATCTCCTGCCCAATCTCCTTCCCCTACCAAACAGCAGCTCGATCACTAACCGTGTAGATCCTTGAGCGAAATGAATAGCAGTCAACTATGCAGCAGACATCAGTCAGAGAGTCATAGAGCCATACAGCACAGAAACAGGCCCTTCGGTCCAACTCGTCCATGCCAGCCAGCTTTCCCAAACTAAACTAATCCCACTGGCCCGCGCTTGGTCCATATCCCTCTAAACCTTTCTGACTCATGTACCCGTCCAAATGCCTTTGCAATGTTACAATTGTACCATCATCCACCACTTCCCCTGGCAGCTCATTCTACACACGAACCACCTTCTGTGTGAAACAGTTGGCTCTCCGGTCTCTTTTAAATCCTTCCCCTCTCAACTTAAACCCACGCCCTCTTGTTTCGGACTCCCTCACGCTAGGAAAAAGACCTATTCACCTTATTGATGCCCCACGTGATTTTGTAAACGTCTGTAAGGTCTCCTATGTTCCAGTGAGAAACGTCCCAACCTCTCCAGTCTCTCCTGTTAACTCAAACCCCCTCCATTCCAGGCAACTTCCAGGTACGTCCCTCTCCAGATTAATCATATCCTTCTTGTAGCAGGGTGACCAGCACTGGATACAGTCTCCAGAAGAGGCCTCAGTAATGTCCTGTACAACCTCAACATGTCGTCCCAACTCCTATACCCAATGGTCTGAGCAATGAAGGCAAGCCTGCTGAATGCCTACAACACTCACTGTCCCTCTCCTTGAGTTAATTTATTGGTGTCCAATTGATTCCAACGTTTCACCCTCACTGCCTTACCCTGAAATCTCGTCCTCACATTTTTTTTTTATTGATTTGAATTTTCCTTCCCATTGGTCATTTGATTTTATTCTTCACTTGGTGGTACAGAGCTTGGGTAATGCCGAAGGGGAATTTATT
The DNA here is from genome assembly GCF_020745735.1 of Hemiscyllium ocellatum. Taxonomy (NCBI): domain Eukaryota; kingdom Metazoa; phylum Chordata; class Chondrichthyes; order Orectolobiformes; family Hemiscylliidae; genus Hemiscyllium; species Hemiscyllium ocellatum. The sequence continues at coordinate 130,572,222 of NC_083405.1, forward strand.
GCTGGGGCTTTTCACCTGGGATTCATCTGGGCAAACACAAGAACCACAAAAATCACAAAAGTGAGCTGCCATCTTTATGACATGGGAATTTCCCCAATACTCTATCCACTCTGATCTATTTAGACAATAGACAATAGGTGCAGGAGTAGGCCATTCAGCCCTTCGAGCCTGCACCGCCATTCAATGTGGTCATGGCTGATCATTCCTAATCAGTATCCGCTTCCTGCCTTATCTCCATATTTCACGCTACACCAACCGATGAGCTCTCATTTCATGTCGTAACCTCTGAGGTGGCACCTCTTAAATGCCTTTTCATAAAATCCCTACAGAACAGAAGCAGTTCATTTAATCCATTGAGTCCACACCAACCCTCCGACAAGCATCCCAACCAGACACAGCCTCCTACTCTGTCCCGGTAACCCTACATTTCCCATGGCTAATCCATCTAGACTGCACAAGCCCTGGACACTATAGGCAAATCACCAGTTCCAAATCTCCCCTCCCCTCCCCTCCCCCCACTCCATCCCAGATCCAACCCTCCGACACAGATCTTCCTTCCATCTTCCTTCCCACCAATCCGCTCCACACTCCTCACTGACGAATCACAATCACCTATTGCCATCCCACCTACCTTTCCCCTTGCCCTGCCTACCCTTATTTATTTCTCAACTCCCTTTCCCTCTCCCCAGTCCTGATGAAGGGTGGCATGCCCGAAACATTGACTCTCCTGCTCCTCAGATACTACCTGACCAGCTGTGCTTTATCCAGCGCCACATTTCATCGACCCCCGCAATTTAGCACGGTCCATCCACCTAACCTGCACATCTTTGGGTTGTGGTGGGGTAGCCCATGCAGACACGGGGAGAATGTGCAAACTTCACATGGTCACCCTAGGCTGGAATTGAACCTGGGTCCCTGGCGCTGTGAGGCAGCAGTGCTAACCACTGAGACACTGTGCCACCCAATTCACCAATTCTAGGTACTGCCATTCTCCTTTATTCTTTTTGCTTTCACTTCTTCAAAAGAATTCTAAAAAAAACTAGTTGAACATGACTTCCCTTTCATAAAACCTAGACTCTGTCTGATCCCATTGGGATTTTCCAAGTATCTGCTTATAACCTCCTTAATAATACATTCCAACACTTTCCCTTTTCCAACTTGTAGGGTAAGTAGCCCTTATCCTTTCTCGAATAAATGTGTTACATTTGGCATTTTTCAGTCTGTTGAAATCCTTCCAGAGTCAATGGAGTTGTGAAAGTTTATAACCAATGCTGACACCTCCTTTAAGAAGGGCTTTTGCCCGAAACGTCAACTCTCCTGCTCCTCGGATGCTGCCTGACCTGCTGTGCTTTTCCAGCACCACACCCCCGTCTCTGATCTCCAGCATCTGCAGTCCTCACCTTCACCTAGTGGAATTTAACTTCCTTTAAGACTTTAGGATCCAGGTCACTAGGTACTAGAGATTCTCAGTCAAACAAATTCTTCTGCAGCTTTCCCCTCGTCAGGCTGAGTGTTTTTCAGTTCTGAAGAAGGGTTCATGCCCGAAACGTCGATTCTCCTGCTCTTTGGATACTGCCTGACCTGCTGCACTTTTCCAGCAACGCATTTTCAGCTGTTTTTCAGTTCTGCCCTCTTTATCATGACTTGAATTTGGAAAGTTTTCAAAGTCTTCTACAATGAAGAGACTGATACAAAATACTTGCTCAAAGCTCCTACCATCTTTTGTTTCGCATTATTAATTCCTCAGATTCAATTCTAGAAGACCAATGGTTATATTTGCAAATAGTTTCTTTTCTATACACAGATGGAAATATTCGCTGTCTGTGTTTCTTTTCATTTCCAGCCAGCTTTTTATCATATCTTAATTCATTGCATTTTCAATATTTTTATGCTGGTTTTAAAATCTGTGTAATCTTCTCCCAGTCAGACACTGCTTTGGTTTGGATTATATTCACTTGAGGTTAAGTAGAATAAAAGAGGATCATGTAGAAACTTATAAAGCCGCAAAAGGGAGGCTGGAATTGAACCCAGGTCCCTTGCACTGTCAGGCAGCAGCCCTAACCACTGAGCCACCATATTACCTGTGGCTATGTGCCCTTACTGTATGATATCTCCTTCACATAACAGTGATGAAGCAGTACTATCTAGGACAGGGGAACATGAGGAGTAGGGAACCGAAGCAAACCCTTTGATCTGCGTTTGTCATTCATTGGGATTGTGACTGATCTTCTCCATCAACACTCTTTACTCTCACTGACCCTGCGTCCCTTAAGGTCTTTAATCTATACCAATCAAAACGTCTCAGTCTGGATCATGTCCAGTGAGTGAACCACCATAGCCCTCTGCAGTAAGGAATTCCAAAGATTCAAAGAAGCTGACTCAAGAAATTCCTCTTCATCTCAAAGAACAAAGAAAATTTACAGCCCAGGAAGAGGCCCTTCGGCCCTCCAAGCCTGAGCTGATCCAAATCCACTGTCTAAAACTATCGTCCAATTTCTAAGCAACTGAATCCCTCTGCTCCCCACCCACTCATGCATCTGTCCAGACGCACCTTAAATGAATCTACTGTGCTTGCCTCTACTACCTCTGCTGGCAACATGTTCCAGGCACCTACCACCCTCAGTATAAAGTACTTGCCGCATGTATCCCCCTTGAACTTTTCACCTCTCACCTTGAACGCGTGACCTCTCATTATTGAATCCCTCAAATCAATCTGAATCTCAGTTTGAATGGTCTGATTGCGAAGGTGACCCTAACTCCTCCAGACCAGAGAAACACATTTGCTGCATCTGTTTCGTCAGGATTTGAATGTTTGAATGAGATCACCTCAGTCTTCTCCACTCTAGTGAATATAAACCCAGTCTGTTGAATCGTCCCTCCTAAGACAATCCTGCCTTCCCAAGAATTAGTATGCTGAACCATGATGGTCAGGAGCTAGGAATGTGGCTACAAGAGCAGGTCAGAGGCTGGGAATCCCACAGCGAGTAACTGCCCTCCTGACTCCCCAAAGCCTGTCCACCATCTAAAAGGCACAAGTCAGGAGTGTGGTGGAATACTCTCCACTTGTCTGGATGGGTACAGTTCCAACAACACTCAAGAAGCTTGACACCATCCAGGACCAAGCAGCTCCCCACACCCCCCCAAGGCACCACATCCACAAACATATACTCCATCCACCACCGACGCTCAGTAATAGGTGTGTGCTATCTACAAGATGCACTGTAGAAATTTACCAAAGACTCTGAGACAGCACCTTCTAAACCCATGACCACTTCCATCTGGAAGGACAAGGGGCAGCAGATACATGGGAACACCACCCCCTGCAAGTTCCCCTCCAAGCCACTCACCATCTTGACTTGGAAATATATCACTGTTCCTTCACTGTCACTGGGTCAAAATCCTGGAATTCCCTCCCTCAGGGCATTGTGGGTCAACCCACAGCAGGTGGACTGCAGCGGTTCAAGAAGATAGCTCGCCCCCACCTTCTCAAGGGGGCAACTAGGGACGGGTAATAAATGCTGGGCCCAGTCAATGATGCCCACATCCCACAACATGAATAACTAAAGATAAACACTGCCTCCGCTCTGATGAAAGGTCATCTAGACTGGAAACATTAGCTTTCTCTCTCTCTCTCTCCATGGATGCTGCGTGACTTGCTGTGATCTCCAGCATGTTTTGTGTTCAGTTCCTTTCTTCATTGCTTGCTTTACTGACATGTTAACTTTCCGTGTATGATGAACAAGGATGCCCGAGCGCACTTGAAGTTCAACACTTGCTAGTATTTCACCGTTATATAGAGTTACAGACCCTTCAGCCCAACCCGTCCATGATGACCAGGTCCCATTCGCCTGTATTTGGTCTGTATCCCTCGAAACCTTTCCTATACTCATCCAAGTGTATTTCAAATGTTGTAACTCTACCTGCACCTATCACTTTCACATATGAACCACTCTCTGTGTGGAAAGGTTGCCCCTCAGGACCCTTTTAAACCTGCCTCCTTTCACCTTAAAAACATGCCCTCTGATTTAGAACTCCCTACGTGAGGGAAAAGACCCTTTCTATTCAGCTTATCCATGCCCCTCAAGATTTTATAAATGTCTATAAAGTCACCCCTCAATGTACTAGACTCCAGTGCAAAAGGTGTCAACCTATCTAGCCTCTCCCTCTAACTCAAACCCTTCAGTCTCGGTAACATCTTGCTAAATCTTTTCTGCACTCTTTTCAGTTTAATAATATCCTTCCTATAACAAGGCGCCCAGAACTGGCACAGTATCTCAAAAGTGGCCTCACCAACATCCTGTGCAACCTCAACATGACGTCCCAACTCCCATTCTCAATTGTCTGAGCAACAAAGGCCTCCCTCAGTGCCCTGTTTATTTGCGATGCCATCTTCAAAGAAGGATGCACCTTTTTTCTGCCGAAGTAGAAAACCTGACTGTTGTAAAACCTCCATGCTGTTTTCCATCTAGAAATGTTTTAGAGTCATAGAGATGTACAGCGCGAAACAAACCCTTCGGTCAAACCTGTCCATGCCGACCAGATATCCCAACCCAATCTAGTCCCACCTGCCAGCACCCGGCCCATATCCCTCCAAACCCTTCCTATTCATATACACATCCAGATGCTTCTTAAATGCTGTAATTGTACCAGACTCCACCACTTCCTCTGGCAGCTCATTCCATACACACACCACCCTCTGTGTGAAAAAGCTGTCCCTTAGGTCTCGTTTATATCTTTCCCCTCTCACCCTAAACCTATGCCCTCTAGTTCTGGACTCCCCCACCCCAGGGAACAGACTTTGTCTATTTATCCTATCCATGCCCCTCATGATTTTATAAACCTCTATAAGGTCACCCCTCAGCCTCCGACGCTCCAGGGAAACCATCCCCAGCCTATCCAACATCTGCGCATAGCTCAAACCCTCCGGCCCTGCTCAAAGTTGTCTGTTGGACATTCTGAAAGGGGAGTGGTCATGGTCCATATTGATGCTGGTGACCTCAGTAAGAAGAGAGATGAGGTCTTGCAAAGGGAATTTAGGGAGCTCCATAGGAATTTGAAAAGCAGGATCTCTCGGGTTGTAATCTCAGGATTACTTCCCTTGCCACATGCTATTGAGACCAGAAATAGGAAGGTAATACAATTGAAAACGTGGCGAAAGAGCTGGTGTAGGAGGGAGGGCTCCAGATGCCTAGATTATTGGGATCTCTTCCAGGGCAGGAGGGAGCTGTATAGGTTACACCTAAACTGAAGGGGCACCAGTATCCTGGCAGGGAGGTTTGCTGGTGCCACACGGGGTGGGGATGGGATGTTTAAACTAGGGCAGCAGAGGGTAGGTACCAGAGCAGGTCAGTGCATGGAGTGATTGGGGAGAAGGTACAGGTAAAGTCAAGTAAGTCAAATGGGAAGAATAGGCAGGGCCTGATTAATGAACACAGCCAGACTAGCAGTTGAAAATATATTTACATTAATACAAGGAGATAACCATGATATGGAGGTGCCAGTGTTGGACTGGGGAGGGGGGGACAACGTTAAAAATCACACAACACCAGGTTACAATCCAACGGAGTTATTTGGGAGTACTAGCTTTCAGAGCACAGCTCCTTCACCAGGTAACTCCACAAAGGAGCAGCGCTCTGAAGGCTAGTACTCCCAAATAAATCTGTTGGCTTATAATCTGGTGTTGTGTGATTTTCAACTTTATACCAGTAAGGCAGATGAGCTCAGAATCTGGATTAACTCAGGGAACTATGGATGCTTTAGCCATTACAGAAACTTGGGTAAGAGACGTTCAGAACTGACAGCTCAAAGTTCCAGGGTTTAGATGTTTCAGGTGCGATAGAGAGGGGTGTAAAGGAGGGGGGCGGGGGGGGGGGGGGAGTGCATTACTGATGAAGGAGAATGCCACACCTGCACAGACAGGGGACATCCTGGAGGGCTCGTCCCTCTTGGGGAGAATTTATGAATAAGGAAGATGTATTCACCTGGTGGGGTTACACTATAAGCCTCCCAATAACCAGCAGGAGGTGAAGGAACAGGTATATTAGCAGACCATGGAAAGATGTAAAAAAAAAACTGGGTTATTATAATAGGAGATTTTAATTTCCTCAATATTGACTGGGTCTCCCCTACATCCAGGGGCTTAGATGGGACAGAATTTGTGAGGTAAAAACAATGACTGCAGATGCTGGAAAACAGAGTCCAGATTAGTGTGATGCTGGAAAAGCACAGCAGGTCAGGCAGCATCCGAGGAGCAGGAAAATCGACATTTCGGGTAAAAGCCCTTCATCAGAAGGGTTTCTTGAAACAATATGTAAATAGTCCATACCAGAGGCAATACTAGACTTTGTACTGGGGGATGAGCCTAACCATGTGATTGAAGTCTCGGTGAGGGAGCATCTTGGGAACAGTGATCATAATTCTGTGAGCTTTAAGATTGTACAAGGGCTAAATTGGGGGAAGGCTAATTACGCAGTATTGGGCAGGAACTGCAAAGATTAGATTGGCTGTGGCAGTTTGAGGATAAATCCACACCTGATGTGCGGGAGTCTTTCAAAGGTCATAGGTTGAAGGTAAAAGAGGGAAAGTTGAAAGGAGCTGTGTGAGGCAGGTTTTTTTACATAGAGGGTGGTAAGTACTTGGAATATGCTGCCAGGGGAGGGGGTGGAAGCGGGTACAATAGCAACTTTTAAGAGGTGCCTTGACAGATGGAGGGAATCCTGAGGGACAGGAGGTACATGTATTTGGAAAGGCAAGGACTGATTAGGGATAGTCAACATGGCTTTGTGTGTGGGAAATCATGTCTCACAAACTTGATTGAGTTTTTTGAAGAAGTAACAAAGAAGATTGATGAGGGCAGTGCAGTAGATGTGATCTATATGGACTTCAGTAAGACGTTCGACAAGATTCCCCATGGGAGACTGATTAGCAAGGTTAGATCTCATGGAATACAGGGAGAACTAGCCATTTGGATATAGAACTGGCTCAAAGGTAGAAGACTCAAAGGTGGTGGTAGAGGGTTGTTTTTCAGACTGGAGGCCTGTGACCAGTGGAGTACCACAAGGATCGGTGCTGGGCCCTCTACTTTTTGTCATTTACATAAATATTTGGATGCGAGCATCAGAGGTACAGTTAGTAAGTTTGCAGATGACACCAAAATTGGAGGTGTAGTGGACAGTGAAGAGGGTTACCTCAGATTACAACAGAATCTGGACCAGACAGGCCAATGGGCTGAAAGGTGGCAGATGGAGTTTAATTCAGATAAATGCGAGGTGCTGCATTTTGGGAAAGCAAATCTGAGCAGCACTTATACACATAATGGTAAGGTCCTAGGGAGTGTTGCTGAACAAAGAGACCTTGGGGTGCAGGTTGATAGCTCCTTGAAAGTGGAGTTGCAGGTAGATAGGATAGTGAAGAAGGTGTTTGGTATGCTTTCCTTTATTGGTCAGTGTATTGAGTACAGGAAGTGGGAGGTCATGTTGCGGCTGTACAGGACATTGGTTAGGTCACTGTTGGAATATTGCCTGCAATTCTGGTCTGCTTCCTATTGGAAAGATGTTGTGAAACTTGAAAGGGTTCAGAAAAGATTTACAAGGATGTTGCCAGGGTTGGAGGATCTGAGCTACAGGGACTGGCTGAACAGGCTGGGACTGTTTTCCCTGGAGCATCGGAGGCTGAGGGGGTGACCTTATTGAGGATTACAAAATTATGAGGGGCATGGATAGAATAAAATAGACAAAGTCTTTTCCCTGGGGTGGGGGGGATGTCCAGAACTAGAGGGCATAGGTTTAGGGTGAGAGGGGAAAGATATAAAAGAGACCTAAGAGGCAACTTTTTCACACAGAGGGTGGTACGTGTATGGAATGAGCTGCCAGAGGATGTGGTGGACATTGGTACAATGACAACATTTAAGAGGCATTTGGATGGGTATATGAATAGGAAGGGTTTCGGGGAATATGGACCAAGTGCTGGCAGGTGGGACTAGATTGGGTTGGGATATCTGGTCGGCATGGACAATTTGGACCGAAGGGTCTGTTTCCATGCTGTGCATCTCTATGACTCTATGTATGAATAAGCAGGGAATAGAGGGAGGCGAAAGATTTTTGGTTTTGAAAAGCATCATTTGTCAGTGCAGTCTTGGTGGGCCGAAGGGTCTGTTCTTGTGCTGTGCTGGTCTTTGTTCTAGCTCCTAGCCTTTGTATGCTGAAATGCTTCCTAACACCTTTCCTGAATTCTCTGGCTCTAATTCTCCGACTATGTCCCTAGATCTAGAATCCCTAACCAATACAAACAGCTCAAGCACCCTATCTTCTCCTGTTAATATCTTGAAGATTTCACTCAGATTAACGCCTAACCTTTTAAATTCGGGAGAAAACAGACCTAATTTGCATAATCTGGCCTCATGATTTAACTCCTGAAGTCTAGCTGTCATTCTTGTAAACCTACTTAGTAAGTCCTCCAAGGCCAATATGTCCACCCTAAGGCGTAACACAGGAGGTTGAGGAATTCTAGGGTCACTGCACAGTTCAACTCTGGTCTGCAATCTCACTTCTCCATGGAAAAGGATTTATCCTTCAGTATTTTGATTCCATGAATCATTCAGGGCTTCTTTCTTAACGTCGTTTTAAGCGGAGCCTCACCTAGCCTCAGGTAGTCCAAAATGTTTCACAGCAAATGGAGTTTATTTCGGGTAACACTGCTACACTGGTGAAATTTTAAACAACAATAAGTGTACTTTACAGTCATCCTTGCTGCGAAACTCCATCTGGTTCACTAATAACCTTTAAGGAAGGAAATTGCCATGCTTATTACAGAGTCATAGAGATGGACAGCACGGAAACAGACCCTTCGGTCCAACTCATCCATGCTGACCAGATATCCCAACCCAACCCAGCTGCCAGCACCCAGCTCATATCCCTCCAAACCCTTCCTATTCATATACCCATCCAGGTACCTTTCAAATGTTGTAATTGTACCAGCCTCCACCACTTCCTCTGGCACCTCATTCCATACACGTACCACCCTCTGTGTGAAAAAAGTTGCCCCTTTGGTCCCTTTTAAATCTTTCCCCTCTCACCCTAAACCTATGCCCTCTAGTACTGGACTCAGGGAAAGATATTGTCTATTTACCCTATCCATGCCCCTCATAATTTTATAAATCTCTATAAGGTTACCCATCAGTCTCCGACGCTCCAGGGAAAACAGCCCCAGCCTGTTCAGCCTCTCCCTGTAGCTCAAATCCTCCAACCCTGGCAACATCCTTGTAAATCTTTTCTGAACCCTTTCAAGTTTCACAACATCTTTCCGATAGGAAGGAGACCAGAACTGAACACAGTATTCCAACAGTGGCCTAACGAATGTCTTGTACAGCCGCAACGTGACCTCCCAACTCCTGTACTCAATACTCTGACCAATAAAGGAAAGCATACCAAACGCCTTCTTCATTATCCTATCTACCCGCGACTCCACTTTCAAGGAGCTATGAACCTGCACTCCAAGGTCTCTTTGTTCAGCAACACTCCCTAGGACCTTACCATTAAGGCCTACACAGAGTCATAGAATCATACAGCACAAAAACAGACCCTTCGGTCCAACCTGTCCATGCTGACCATAATCCCAAACAAAACCAGTCCCTCCTGCCTGCTCCTGTCCCACATCCATTCAAACCTTTCCTATTCATGTACTTATCCAAATTTATTTAAACATTGCAGTTGCACCCACATTCACCACATCCTCTGGAAGTTCATTCCACACACGAACCACCCTCTGTGTAAAAATATTGCCCCTCATGCCTTTTTTAAATTTTCCTCCTCTCACCCTAAAAATGTCTCCCCTCGTGTTGAAATCCCCCATCCTAGGGAAAAGGCAACCACCATTAACTCTGAGAGCTGTATCCCTCACTATTTTATAAACTTCTATCAGGTCGCCTCTCAACCTCCTCTGCTCCAGTGAAAACAGTCCCAGTCTATCCAGCTTTTCTTTATAACTCAAACCTTCCACACCCGGCAACATCCTGGTAAATCTCTTCTGTTCTGTCTGTAGTTTAATAATGTCCTTCCTGTGACTGGGTGCTGTGACACCAGGCCCACAGAGATGTGGTTGACCCTTAACTACCCTTTGGGTAATTAGGGATGAGCAATAAATGCTGGCCTATATTTGTCATGTCCACATCACATGAACAAATAAAGCAAGCTGGAAATTATTCTGTTGTTAAATGGAAAAAATAATGATTTACACAATCAGATGAACAACATAAGAATGAAACTACAGTCTGCACCTCCCCATGTTACAAGAGTGACTATTGTTTCAAGGAACACATGAGTCATTAAGTCTCATTGCTTCACTATTAGTTTATAGGTATTGATTCAACCACTGACATTCCTCCTCTTTCGTGCTGCCATCCAGAATACAGGTCGTTGTCTATAACATGCGTTTCGTCAACGCAAAGTTGATGTAGCGTGATTGACAAATTGGAGATGCTGTTTCGAAAGCATGAACGTTTCAAACGTGCGTTGGCTGTAACGTGATTACATCACAAACACTTTACGCATTATTTCGAAAGCGGATTTTTCTATAGTGCAGAGTTGCACAAGAACGGAGTCATCGCATTACAGAAGAACTGACTGTCGAAAAAAAACTTTCACCAGGCCCTTTTAACCATCACAGTAATCCTGTTTATCATAAAACAAAAATACTCTGAAAAACAAGTGGCAAAGCTGGTTAACATCTAAACTACAAGCTAGGATTTTAACTAGGTCACCCTGTAATCCCAAAACAGACACACTTTCACAATACTAAAGTCAAAAACAGACTCTTCAGAAATTGCATTTTATCTGATGATTTTTCACAGTCCAATGAATTTCTTGTTGATGAAATCAAATTTCTCATAGTCACAGATCAATGGAATATCTTCAAAAGAAAGTTACGGTTCAGATAGAATTCAGGCTGGATCGGACTCTTTGGATAGCAACCTTTCAGGGTTCATAAGGTCGTCAAAATACTGAGGTGTGGAAACTTTATCAGGTTCCCAAGTACAAGTTTTTGGAAAGGCAAGGATTGATTAAGGATAGTCAGTATGGCTTTGTGTGTGGGAAATCATGTCTCATGAATTTGATTGAGTTTTTTGAAGAAGTAACAAAGAGGATTGATGAGGGCAGGTGTGATCTAAATGGATTTCAGTTAGGCATTCGACAAGGTTCCCCATGGGAGACTGATTAGCAAGGTTAGATCTCACGGAATACAGGGAGAACAAGCCATCTTGAAACAAAACTGGCTCAAAGGTAGAAGACAGAGGGTGGTGGTGGAGGGTTGTTTTTCAGACTGGAGGCCTGTGACCAGTGGAGTGCTACAAGGATCAATGCTGGGTTCACTGCTTTTCATCATTTATATAAATGACTTGGAAGTGAACATAGGAGGTATGGTTAGTAACTTTGCTGATGACACCAAAATTGGAGGTGTAGTGAACAGCAAAGTAGGTTACCTCAGATTACAACAGGATCTTGATGAGATGGGTCAATGGGCTGAGGGGTGGCAGATGGAGTTTAGTTCAGATAAACGCTGCATTTTGGAAAAATAAAACAGAGCAGGACTTATACACTTAATGGTAAGGTCCTTGGAAGTGTTGCTGAACAGAGACCTTGAAGTGCAGGCAGATAGGATAGTGAAGAACGCGTTTGATATGCTTTCTTTTATTGGTCAGTGCATTGAGTATAGGAGTTGGGAGGTCATGTTGCGGCTGTACAGGACATTGGTTAGGTCACTTTTGGAATATTGCAGCCAATCTGGTCTCCCTGCTATCGGGAGGATGTTGTGAAACTTGAAAGGGTTCAGAAAAGATTTACAAGGATGTTGCCAGGATTTGGAGGATTTGAGCTATAGGGAGAGGTTGAACAGGCAGGGACTGTTTTCCCTGGAGCATCGGAGGCTGAGGGGTGACCTTATAGAAGTTTATAAAATCATGAGGGGCTTGGATAGGGTAAATAGACAAAGTTTTTTCCCTGGGGTGGGGGAATCCAGAACTAGAGGGCATAGGTTTAGGGTGAGAGGAGAAAAAAAAATTTAAAAGGGACCTGAGGGGCAACTTTTTCACACAGAGGGTGGTACGTGTATGGAATGAGCTGCCAGTGGAAGTGATGGAGGCTGGTGCAATTGCAACATTTAAAAGGCATCTGGATGGGTATATGAACAGGAAGGGTTTAGAGGGATATGGGCCAGGTGCTAGCAAATGGGACTAGCTTAGGTTAGGAGATCTGGGTCAGCCTGGATGAGTTGGATCGAAGGGTCTGTTCCCGTGCTGTACATCTCTGTGACTCGATGACTTTAACCAAGAGACAGAGACAGACTTGCAACCATCATGCTGCATTGGAGGTCTCTTCCTTCTTCTTTAATCTCCTAGTTTCATGAAAAACAGAATCAAGTACCAAAAACATTGCCAGACGGCCATCCGAACTGGGACACTCACAGTTACTTCCAAAGCTAGGTTTTTCACCAACTAAAGGCAACAATCCTCACCTTTTATCTCCCCGAAAGCTTTGCTTGGCTATTTTCCCAAAGCTATTCAAGTTTCTGTTATCAGCAGGTGGATCTTGGATCACATTAAACTGTTGTCGATTTCCATGACGTTGCATGGGTTCCATTTAAACCTTTGATTTTTAATCCAGAAAGTGTCCATATAGTTCAATCTCTCCAGTTCTCTGATGAGTCCATAAATATGGACTTTGTTTCACTATGAATTATGTCCTGTACCTCCTCGCTCTATTAAAGTAGTGAAAATTCTATCTACAACTGAATATCCCAACAACTCCCTCTGCATTAGACCCCGATATTACAATAATTTGCCTAAGAAAGTTCGTAGAATCCTTCCAGTGTGAAAGCAGGCCATTCAGCCCATCAAGACCACACTGCCTGTCCAAAAAGCATCGCACCCAGATCCATCCCTATAAACCTGTGTAGCCCTTAGCTAATCCACCCAACATGCACATCCCTGAACATTATGGGTAATTTCCCATGGCCAATCCACCCTAACCTGCACTTCCCTGGACCCTATGAGCAATTTCCCAATGGCCAATCTACCCTAACCTGCACATCTTTGGACTGTGGGAGGAAATCGGAGCACCCGGAGGAAACCCACACAGACACGGGGAGAAGGTGCAGACTCCACACAGTCAGTCGCCCGAGATTGGAATCGAACCCGGGTCCCCGGTGCTGTGAGGCAGCAGTGCTAACCACTGAGCTGACCTAAATAACAGACGCGAAAGATAATTCTGATTTTCTCTCTCTCCACGGACGCTGTTGCAGTTTCTCCATCATTTCCTGCTTTTCTGACTGAGCAGAAAGGAGATATCAGTCTGCATACCAGAACATCGAGGAGAAAGTGAGGACTGCAGATGCTGGAGATCAGAGCTGAAAATGTGTTGCTGGAAAAGCGCAGCAGGTCAGGCAGCATCCAAGGAACAGGAGAATCGACGTTTCGGGCATGAGCCCTTCTTCAGGAATGTTCTGCATACCAGAACTTAGCAAGCACCATGATCTGATATTGTGACCTTTGAACTGACACACCTCCCAGGGAAGGAGGTGAGACGTTTCTCACTAAAAGCTGGATATCAATCAGGGCTGCAAATCAAGCGACCATGATTCTTGGAGTTGAATCAGTTTGACACTGTCAGGGCATGTCCAGCAACTAAGTGATAAATTCACCCATTATCTTCATTGCATTGACCACAGACAACGTTGCGTTAGAGACTGGTGCTGAACGTAACACGGCAGTGATTGGAGGATCAAACCGAATAAACACTGAAGGAGATCAGGAATTCAGCAAGGATGAAATGATTTTAAAATGGACAGCGCAGCTGCGAATCTTTTTTGTGCATCTCCCGTGCCGGTGCAATGGAGAGCGTGTCAGAATAAATCTGGCTTTCCATTTCATTAAAATTCTCTGCGCTTTGTGCATTTGGAGCTGAGCTCCTGGGTTTCAGGCGCTTGCTTTGAAAACCTGCACTAAGGAAGGAAAACAATAGCAGTTGGTGCAATATTTATCAGTTCTGAACATTCAGCCACCTCACTTCATGATGAGAGAATATTGACTTACCCAGTAGAAGGTTTCCATCTCAGTGTCTATCTGCTGGTCTCCCCGTTTATTGAGAGGCTGATAAAGACATATGTTCCTTCTCTTCACGCTGTCACTGTTGCGTTTGCCTCTCTCTCTCTCTGATCCGAAAAAGATACCAATTTTTCACAGCACTGAGCTGTCCCTCAGCCTGAACGGTCACATCGAGGTAAACAGTGCTGAAAGGAAAACCGCCACTTTCATAAAACCCCTGCAGTGTGGGAGCAGGCCATTCAGCCCATACCGACCCTCCACAGAACACCACACCCTATCCCTGTAACCCTGCATTTCCCATGGCTAACCCACCCAGCCTGCACATCCCCTGAGCACTATGGGTAATTTAGCATGGCCAATCCACGCACCAGAGGAACTCCACACAGACACAGGGAGGATGTGCAAACTCCACCCAGACGGTCACCCAAGGTGAGAACTGGGCCCATGCCCCTGGTGCTGTGAGGCCGCAGCACTAACCACTGAGCCACCACATCTTTAAGAACACACCTTTTTGAAATTCATTGACGGGATGTGTGTGGCTCTGGCTAGGCCAGCATTGTTTGCCCAGAGGGAAGTCAAGAGTCAACCCTATAGCTGTGGGTCTGGAGTCACATGTAGACCGGACCAGGCCAGGATGGCAGTTTCCTTCCCTAAAGGACATTAGTGGACCAGATGGGTTTTTGTTCCTGTCTCTCCCTATATCCAGACAGATTATTACATTCACAACTGAACAGCTTTCCCACCACCAACTCCTCGTGAACTTTCTGTTTTGTTTTTAAGTCGTCTTGAAAGTGGAGTCGCAGGTAGATAGGATAATGAAGAAAGCGTTTGGTATGCTTTCCTTTATTGGTCAGAGTATTGAGTACAGGAGTTGGGAGGTCATGTTGCAGCTGTACAGGACATTGGTTAGGCCACTGTTGGAATATTGTGTGCAATTCTGGTCTCCTTCCTATCAGAAAGATGTTGTGAAACTTGAAAGGGTTCAGAAAAGATTTACAAGGATGTTGCCAGGGTTGGAGGATCTGAGCTACAGGGAGAGGCTGAACAGGCTGGGGCTGTTTTCCCTGGAGCATCGGAGGCTGAGGAGTGACCTTATAGAGGTTTACAAAATTATGAGGGGCATGGACAGGGTAAATAAAGAAGGTATTTTCCCTGGGATCGGGGAGTCCAGAACTAGAGGGCATAGGTTTAGGGTGAGAGGGGAAAGATACAAAAGAAACTTAAGAGACAACATTTTCACTCAGAGGGTGGTACGTGTATGGAATGACCTGCCAGAGGAAGTGGTGGAGGCTGGTACAATTGCAACATTTAAGAGGCATTTGGATGGATATATGAATAGCAAGGGTTTGGAGGGATATGGGCCGGGTGCTGGCAGGTAGGACTAGGTTGGGTTGGGATATCTGGTTGGCATGGACAGGTTGGGCCATGGGTGTCTGTATGTGTGCGTGCATATGTGTGCGTGTAAGTGTGTTTGTGTGTGTGTGTCAGTGTTTGTGTATCTGTCTGTGTGCGCACGTTTGTATGTGTGTGTACGTGTGTGTGTGTAAGTGTGTTTGTGTATGTGTGTCAGTGTGTGTGTGCCTGTGTGTGTGTTTGTGTCTGTGTGTGTGTGTGTGCACGTGTGTGTGCATGTGGGTGGGTGTGTGTATGTGTGTGCGTGTGTGTGTGCGTGCGTATGTCTGTGTATGTATGTGTGTGTGCGTGTGTGTATGCGTGTGTGCTTGTGTGTGTATGCGTGTGTACGTGTGTGTGTATGTGCCTGTGTGCATGTGAGTGTGCGTGTGTGTGTGTATGTGTGTACATGTGTGTATGTGTGTGTGTATGTGTGTGCGTGTGTGTGTGTGCATGTGTGTGCGTGTGTGTGAGCGTGTGCATGTGTGTGCGTGTGTGTGTTTGTAAGTATGTGTGTCTATGTGTGTATGTGTGTGTATGTGTATGTTTTTGTATCTGTGTGTGTGTGCGTATGTGCCTATATGTGTGCATATGTGTGTGTCTGTGTGTGTGTGCATGCATGTGTGCCTGTGTCTATGTGTGTGCTTGTGTGTGTGTGTGAGTGCCGGTGTGTGTATCTATGTGTGTCTATGTATGTGTGTCTGTGTGGGTGAGTCTGTGTGGGTATTTTTGTGAACGTGTTTGTGTGTGCACGTTTGTGTGCTTGTCTGTGTTTGTCTACACGCGTGTATGTGTGTGTGTTTGTGTGTCTGTGTGTGTGGGTGAGTGGATGCGTTTCTGTAAGAGTTTGTGTCCGTGTGTGTGTCTCTCTCTATCTCTGTCTGCCTGCGTATCTGCGTGTCTGTGCATGTGTACGTGTGTGATTGTGTGTGTGTACGCGTGTGTGTCTGTGTGTACGTGTGTGTATGCGTGTGCGTGTAATTGTGTGCACGTGTGTGTGTCTGTGTGTTTGTGCATGTGTGAATGTGTGTATGTGTGTGTGTATGTGTGTGTGTCTGTGTGTGCATGTGTGTGTATGTGTGTGCGTGCATGTGCGTTGCTTGTGTATGTGTGTGCACGTGTGTGTGTATGTGTGTGCGCTTGTATGTGTATGTGTGTGCGTGTGTGTGTGCATGTGTGTGTGTGCGTGTTCATGTGCACGAATGTGTGTACGTGTGTGTGTATGTGTGTACGTGTGTGTATGTGTGTGCATGTCTGTGTATGTGTGTACGTGTGTGTATGTGTGCGCGTGTGTGTATGTGTGTGCGTGTGTGTGTATGTGTGTACGTGTGTGTATGTGTGTGTGCATGTGTGTGTATATGTGTACGTGTGTGTATGTGTGCGCGTGTGTGTATGTGTGCGCGTGTGTGCGTATGTGTGTACACGTGTGTGTGTGTACTTGTGTGTGTCTATGTGTATGTGTATGTGTATATGTGTGTGTCTGTGTGTGTATATGTGTGTGTAGATGTGTGTGTCTGTGTGGGTTTGTGTGTGTGTAAGTGTGTGTATGTGTGTGCACGTGTGTACGCGTGTGTATGTGTGTGCGCGTGCATTTATATGTGTGGGTATGTGCGTACGTGTGTTTGTGTGTGTGTATGCGTTTGTGTGTGTATGTGTGTATGTGTGTGTGTGTACGTGTGTGCGTGTGGGCGTATGTGTGTGTATGTGTGTGTTTGCATCTGTGTGTGTCTGTGTGCGCGTGTGCCTATATGTGTGCATATGTGCGTGCCTGTGTGTGTATGAGTGTGCATGCGTGTTTGTCTGTGATGATGTGTGTATCTTTGTGTGTTTGTATCTGTGTGCACGTGTGGATGTGCGCGTGTGTGTATGTGTGTACGCGTGTGTGAATATGTGTGCGCACGTGTGTGTATATGTGTGTGTGCGTCCGTGTGTGTATGTGTGTGCGTGTGTGTGTATGTGTGTACGTGTATGTATGTGTTTGCGTGTGTGTGTATGCATGTGTGTGTGTGCATGTGTGTATGTGTGTGTGCATGTGTGCGTATGTGTGTGCGTGTGTGCGTACGTGTGTGTATATGTGTGCGTGTGTGGGTATGTGTGTGTCAGTCTGTGTGTGTATGCATGTGTGCATGTGTGTATGTCTGCGTGTGTATGTGTGTGTATCTGTGTGTATGTCTGTGTGCCTGTGTGTGTGTAAGTGTGTATTTGTGTGTGTATGTGTGTGCATGTGTGTGTATGTGTGTGTGTCTTTGTGTGTGTGTGTGTGTATGTGTTTGTGTCTATGTGTGCGCATGTGTGTCTGTGTATGTGTGCGTGTGTGTGTATGGGTGTGCGTGTGTGTGTACGTGTGTGTACATGTGTGCGTATGTGTGCGCGCGTGTGTGTTTGTGTGTTTGTGCATGTGTGTACGTGTGTGTATGTGTGTGTGTGCATGTGTGCGCATGTGCATGCGTGTGTATGTGTGCGTGTGTGTGTGCGTGTGCGTGTGTGCATGTGCTTGTGCATATGTGTGTGTATGTGTGTGTGCGTGTGTGTGTATGAGCGTGTGTTTGCGTGTGTCTGTGTGTGTGTCTGCATCTGAGTGTCCGTGTGTGTCTGTGTGTGTCTGCGTGTGTGTATGTCTATGTGTCTGTGTGTGTCTGTCTCTGTGTGTGTTTGTGTGTGTGTCCGTGTGTGTCTGTGTGTGTCTGTGTGTGTGTGTCTGTGCGCATGTCTGTGTTCGTGCATGTCTGTGTGTGTGTCTGTGTGTATGCGTGTGTGTGTCTGTGTGTGCATGTCTGTGTGGGTGTCTGTGTGTGTCTGTGTGTATGTCTGTGTGTGTGTGTCTGTGTGTGTTTCTGTGTGTTTGTGTCTGTGTTTTTGTGTGTGTGTCTGTATCTGTGTCTGTCTGTCTGTGTGTCTGTATCTGTGTCTGTGTGTGTGTCTGTGTGTGTGTGTCTGTATGTGTGTCTGTGTGTGTATCTGTGTGTGTCTGTGTGTGTGTCTGTGTGTGTGTCTGTGTCTGTATCTGTGTGTCTGTGTGTGTGTGTCTGTGTGTGTGCGTGTCTGTGTTTGCGTGTGTCTTTGTGTGTGTGTCTGTGTTTTTGTGTGTGTGTCTGTGTCTGCATCTGTGTGTGTCTGTGTGTGTCTATGTGTGTGTGTAGCTTCAGAACTGCACGATTGCATCATGAATCTAGTGCTGATCTTGAATTGGTGTCAGGTATAACTCTTATCGCAGTTTGGGTTATTTATTCGATGATTTCCATTAACAGAATCACATCTGAAGGTGAATACACCTTTCCCGAGGTGTCCAATCACTGGCTGGCTGAGTATGGTGGGCCTGAGTATGAAAGGTCAATGGGTCATGTCCCTTGGTGGGGTCTTGCTGTGACACAGCTTGCGTCACATTGGCACTGAGAGTCAGGTACCACCTTCCTCATTTGCCCAGCTCACAGAATATCTTCTGGTTTGACAGCAGCAGCCCGTTCGTGGAGAATTGAGGGTGATAGATGTCAGAGGCAGGTTCTTTACACAGAGAGTGGTAAGGGCGTGGAATGCCCTACCTGATAATGTAGTCAACTCATTGGGGAGATTTAAACAATCCTTGGATAAGCACATGGATGATGATGGGATAGCGTAGGGGGATAGGCTTAGATTAGTTCACTGGTCAGTGCAACATCGAGGGCCGAAGGGCCTGTTCTGTGCTGTATTGTTCTGTGTTCTATGTTCTAACTCCAGTTTACTGCCCAGTCGCAGTGTGAGACAGCTAGTCCCACCTGTTGTTCACATTTTTGAGACACCCTACCCATCCCCAATAACCTGATGTGGATATTGGCCCTTCCCTGAGTTTTTGTGACAAACGATTATGCGAGGTAGTTTTGATGCGCCCTATCTCAGTGTCAGGCTTACACAAGGCACAGTGTAATTAGAGTCATAGAGATGTACAGCACGGAAACAGACCCTTTGGTCCAACCTGTCCATGCCGACCAGATATCCCAACCCAATCTAGTCCTATTTGCCAGCACTCGGCCCATATACCTCTAAATCCTTCCTATTCATATACCCATCCAAATGCCTCTTAAATACCAGCCTCCACCACCTCCTCTCTAAATAATTATAGCCTCATAACACTGGCATAATTCTACCATAGTCCTCATTATAAATCCTTCTGTTGTCTCTACACTCTACGCCCTCACTTCTTCCACCTGCCCACTGGCCGCTTTACAATGTCCACCTCTGCTTTACGAACTGCTTTGGAGTGTTTTACTGACATCTAAGTGCAGATAGTTGTTGTTGTAGGATACTCTTGTTCACCTGTCTGAGCTGAACACAGACCTGACCATTTGATGAAAGCAAGTGGGTCCGTCCGCCTCTGTCGGCGCTGACGATTGAGATCGAGTTTGATCCCCTCATTCAACCACCTTCACACACTTCAGTCAAAGTGGAATCAAGCATTTATTCAGTGGCTGACTCATCATGAAAAATGTATCTGTTTGTCTTGTGAATGTCAGTGAGTAGTGACAGGTACAGTTGGTAACTAGGAAGGTGGACGCAATACATCCTTTATTACAGTGTGAGGAAGCATTGCTACAATTACATACAGATTTGATCTCTTTATCTTAGAAAGTAAACGTTTGGATTGAAGAAGGTTCACTTGATTGGTTCCTGGTTGGGGACCTTGGCAGGTTTGGCCAACACGTATTGGAATTTAGCAAAATGAGAGGTGAACTCATCGAAACGTGATTCTGGGGGGATTTGAACAACGAGACGCTGAGGAGATGATTCCGTTCATGGGGATATCGAGAACGAATGGGCACAGTCTCAAGGGGTCACCACTCAGCCTCTGATGCTCCAGGGAAAACAGCCCCAGTCTCTCCCGCTAGCTCAAATCTTCCAACCCTGACAAAAAAAAAAGAAAATTAGTTCTCTGAGGAGGTGACGAGACAGGTCGACGAAGGTCGAGCAGTGGGTGTGGTGTATATGGACTTCAGCAAGGCATTTGATAGGGTTCCCCACAGTGGGCTCATTCATAAAGTCAGAAAGTAGGGGACAGAGGGAGATTTGGCTATCTGGATTCAGAATTGACAGAAGGCAGAGAGTGGTTATAGATGGAAAGTATTCTGCCTGGAGGTCAGTGTTGAGTGGGGTCCCACAGGGCTCTGTTCTTGGGCCTCTGCTCTTTGTAGTTTTTATAAATGACTTGGATGAGGAGGTTTAGTAAATTTGCAGATGACACAAAGGTTGGAGGTGTTGTCGATAGTATCGAGGGCTATTGCAGGCTGCAGCGCGACATAGACAGGATGCAGAGCTGGGCTGAGAAATGGCAGATGGAGTTCAACCTGGATAAATGCAAAGTGATGCATTTTGGAAGGTCGAACTCGAATGCTAAATATAGGATTAAAGACCGGATCCTTGGCAGTGTGGAGGAACAGAGGGATCTGGGTTTGCAAGTACATAGATCCCTCAACGTTGCCTCCCACGTGGATAGGGTTGTTAAGAAAGCATATGGTGTTTTGGCTTTCATTAACAGGGGCATTGGGTTTAAGAGCTGTGAGGTTTTGCTGCAGCTCTACAAGTTCCTGGTGAGACCACACTTGGAATATTGTGTCCAGTTCTGGTCGCCCTATTATAGGAAAGATACAGAGGCTTTGGAGAGGGTGCAAAGGAGGTTTACCAGGATGCTGCCTGGACTGGAGGGCTTGCCTTATGAAGAAAGGTTGACTGAGCTCAGACTTTTCTCTCTGGAGAGAAGGAGGAAGAGAGGAGACCTGATCGAGGTATACAAGGTAATGAGAGGAATAGATAGAGTCAATAGCCAGAGACTTTTCCCCAGGGCAGGATGGACTGGTACAAGGGGTCATCATCGTAAGGTGTGAGCAAGAAGGTACAGAGGAGACATTAGAGGAAGGTTCTTTACACAGGGAGTTGTGAATACATGGAATGCGTTGCCAGCGTTGGTGGTGGAAGCAGAGTCATTGGGGACATTTAAGTGACTGCTGGACATGTACAATAGTGGGGTGCGTAGGATTGGTTATTTTATTTTAGATTAAGAATAATCCTCTGCACAACATCATGGGCCGAAAGGCCTATTCTGTGCTGTACATTTCTACGTTCTATGTTCTAAGATAAATGATCTCTCATTTAAGATAGACGAGGAGGAATTTTGTCTTTTAGAGAGTGTCAGTGAAGGTTCAGGTTTGAGGGTCTGAGGGGTTGGCTTAAATGGGGGCGATGGCCTGGAGGGGTTGCTCCAATGGACAGAGACAACTCCGAAAGAATGTATCCTTTGCCCGAAACCTGCCGACTGCGGGCCTTCTCCTGGAGACGAGTGACCAGGTTGGACTAATGAGCCCCGTGAGGGCATCTACAGAGCTCTGCACAATGTCACTGAGAAAAGGTGAGACAGGCCTGGGCTAGATTCAAAGGCAAGCCCAGGCCACACGCTGTATTTTACAGCCAGCCCTCCACCACCTACAACCCGAGCATGAGTTAAACTCATGATCATGTGTGTATGTGCGTGTATGTCTGTGTGTGTGTGTGTGTGTGTATGTCTGTGTGTGTGTGAGAGAGAGAGAGCGAGAATGTATGTGTTTGTCTGTATGTGTGTTTCTATGTGTGTATATATGTATGTATTGTATGTCTGTGTGTGAGAGAAAATGTGTGTGAGTTTGTGTGTCTGAGCGTGAGTGCCTGTGTGCGCGAGTGCGTGAGAGTGAATGTGTATGTGTGTGTGTGAGAGAGAGTGTGTAAGTGTATGTGTGTGTGTGTGATTGTGTGTGCGTGTATGTGTGTGTGTGTGTGTGATTGTGTGTATGTGTGTGTATATGTGTATGTATTGTAAGTGTGTTTGAGAGAGAGAAAATATGTGCGAGTGTGTATGTGAGAGTGTGTGTCGGTGTGAGTGCGTGTTATGTGAGTGTGTATGTGAGCATGTGTGTTCATGTGTGTGTGTGTGTCGGCACGCACGCGCGGGTGTGAGATAAAGAGTGTGTGTGTGTGTGTGTGTGTGTGTGAGAGAGAGAGTGTTCGTGTGAGAGTGCGAGTGATTTGGAGGGGAACTTGCAGGGGGTGGTGTTCACATAAATCTGCTGCCCTCGTCCTTCGAGATGGAAGTGGTTGTGGGCTTGGAATTTTTGGTGAATTTCTGCATCTGCTGTTACTGAGCGTCGATGGGGGAGGGAGTGGGGTTTGTGGATGTGGTGCCAATCAAGTGGGTGCTGCTTTGTCCTGGATGGTGTCAAGCTTCTTGAGTGTTGTTGGGGCTGCCCCCATCCAGGCAAGTGGGGAGTATTCCATCACCCTCCGGACTTGTACCTTGTAGATGGTGGAGAGGCTTTGGGGAGTTGGGAGGAGTGTTACTCACTGCAGTATTCCTAGCCACTGGCCTGCTCTTGTAGCCACTGTTTCTGTGGTGAGGCCAGCTCAGTTTCTTGTCTGTGGTCACCCCAGGATGTTGACAGTAGGGAATTCAGTAATCGTTACATCATTGACTGTCAAAGGGGGTGGGTGGGTGTAGCTACCATCTAATGAGGCCTACTCTGATGGATATTGGGAGTGTTGTGTCAGGGCGCAATGAACATCACAAAGAGAGATAGCAGCAGAAATGAGAGGAAAGAGCGATTCAACAAAAACTTACATTTGTACGATACCTTTAACAAAATAAAATATTCCAAGGAAATGTGCAGAGACATTTATTCAAAAGGAGATGGAGGATGATTAGTACCATAAAAGAGAACATGGAGAAATCTAAAAATGCTTAAGGAGAGAATTTCTATCATTGCAATGCAGGGGAAGTGATTATCTAGTTGCAGCTCTGCAGGACATTGGTAAAGGACTTTCGGAATATTACATTCAGTTCTGCTCTCCCTCCCATTGGAAAAATGTTGTGAAACTTGAAAGGATTCAGAAAAGATTTACAAGGATGTTGCCAGGGTTGGAGGATTTGAGCTACAGGGAGAGGCTGAACAGGCTGGGGCTGTTTTCCCTGGAGCATCAGAGGCTGAGGGGTGAGCTTATAGAGGTTTATAAAATTATGAGGGGTATGGATAGGGTAAATAGACAAAGTCTTTTCCCTGGGGTGGGGAAGTCCAGAACCAGAGGGCATAGGTTTAGGGTGAGAGGGAAAAGATATAAAAGAGACCTAAGGGGCAACTTTTGCACACAGAGGGTGGTACGTGTATGGAATGAGCTGCCAGAGGAAGTACAATTGCAATATTTAAAAGGCATTTGGATGGGTATATGAATAAGAAGGGTTTAGAGGGATATGGGCCATGTGCTGGCAAATGGGACCAGACTAATTTAGGATATCTGGTCAGCATGGACGGGTTAGACCGTAGGGTCTGTTTCTGAGCTGTACATCTCTCTGACTCTATAAACAACTCTATAAGGACACTGGGTAGAACCCACCTGTTCTTAAACATTGCTAAAAGGCGATGTGACATGGAAGCTTTTCATCAGGTACTCAAAGACAAGAAAACTAACTTAATCAAGGGCACAATAATTTATACAGTATGCCCATCCTGAATGAGTGCTGTTGGACATTTCTCATCCGGGCAGTTGGTGCCCCAGGTAAATGGTTCACATGGGAGACTCTGTCACTCACTGTACTGGAGTGTCTATGTTAATGTTAGCCACGATGTGGGGGAGCCAGTTTGGGACTGGTGTAGACAAAGTTAAAACTCACCCAACACCAGGTTATAGACCAACAGGTTTAATTGGAAGCACTAGCTTTCGGAGCGACGCTCCTTCATCAGGTGGTCCTCAGGTCACAGTTACCTGATGAAGGAGCGGCACTCCGAAAGCTAGTGTTTCCAATTAAACCTGTTGGTCTATAACCTGGTGTTGGGTGAGTTTTAACTTTATAAATATTATGCAGACTGGGGAGTGAGGTTTGATGGGAGGACTCAGTAGTGCTATCCAATGAACCACAGCACTCATTGTACATGCTGGAGAAACTCAGCAGGTCTGGCAGCATCTGTGGCGAGAGTAACAGAGTTAACGTTTCGTGTCTAGTATGACCCTTCTTGATAGTGGCTCAGTCCTGAAGAAGGGGATTTAATTCGCCGGTGTTACCATGGGCCTGGGGCAGAGGGAGGGAAGCTGATGTGGTGATGGACAAGATGTTTACCATCAGTATCTAATTCAAATGCATGCAGTCGTTAATGTGTGCAGTGATATTCTGTGAGCGTGACGTTTATTCCATTATTACCCAACTGCATCTAATGCAAGGCACTGGCCTTTACTAATTGATGCTGTGTCATTAATGGACTGGACGCTTTCAAAATAAGAGGGAATTCGGTTTGTTAACCCTTTGAGGAAGAGCTTGGTGAAGATTTGATTTGATTCATTATTGTTATATGTACCTGAGTACAGTTTTGTTTTGTGTGCAGTACGCACAAATACCACTAGGGGAGCTGCTGCAGAGGTTTGTGATGCTTAGCTTCCCTACAGTACAGGGGCAGGCCATTCAGCCCATCGAGTCTGCACTGACCGTCCAAAGGACATCCCACTTACACTCAATCCCTGTAGCAAACACAGCTAACCCACCCTAACCTGCACATCCCTGGACACTATGGGCAATTTCCCAATGGCCAACCACTCTAACCTGCTCATCCATGGGAACTATGGGCAATTTCCCATGGCTAATCCACCCTAACCTGTGCATCCCTGGACACTATGGGCAAATTCTCGTGGCCAATCCACACTAACCTGCACATCCCTGGACACTATGGGCAATTTCCCAATGTAAAAAGTGAGGTCTGCACTCCACCAAGGACATACAGGTCCTTGGACTGCTCCATCGCCAGAACATAACAACACGACGGCTGGAGGAAGAACACCTCATCTTCCGCCTGGGAACCCTCCAACCACAAGGGATGAACTCAGATTTCTCCAGTTTCCTCATTTCCCCTCCCCCCACCTTGTCTCAGTCGATTCCCTCGAACTCAGCACCGCCCTCCTAACCTGCAATCCTCTTCCTGACCTCTCCGCCCCCACCCCACTCCGGTCTATCCCCCTCACCTTGACCTCCTTCCACCTATCACATCTCAATCGCCCCTCCCCCAAGTCCCTCCTCCCTACCTTTTATCTTAGCCTGCCTGGCACCCTCTCCTCATTCCTGATGAAGGGCCTATGCCCGAAATGTCGAATTTCCTGTTCCTTGGATGCTGCCTGACCTGCTGCACTTTAAACAGCAACGCATTTTCAATTTCCCAATGGCCAACCACTCTAATCTGCTCATCCATGGGAACTATGGACAATTTCCCATGGCTAATCCACTCTAAGCTGCACAACATAGGCAATTCAACATGGCCGATCCACCTTAACCTTCGCATCTTTAGACTGTGGGAGGTAACCCACGCAGACACAGGGAGAATGTGCAAATTCCACACTGACAGTTGCCCGAGGCTGGAATTAAACCCGGGTCCCTGACACTGTGAGGCAGCAGTGCTAACCACTGCGCCACCGTGCTTTCAGAAGGTGCAGGCAACCCAGCAGGCACAGGAAGATCCCACAAACTGCAGCGACCAGACAATGCCGACGCCGATTGAGCAACAAGCATGCCCAGGACAATGCGAACCCCACCACCCCCCCACTGACCCCCAACTCTGTCCAGAGACACGGTGTACTGCGGTTCCTCTGAAAGGTGACATCCCTCAGAAGGACAATGCAATCTGGAGACTAAATCTGCAGTCCTCACTTTTGCCTAGATTAAATCAGAGCTGAGCAAACAGGGTCTTTCTCATTGGAGCGAAGAAGGGTGAGAGGTGACTTGATAGAGGTGTACAAGATAATGAGAGGCACAGACAGAGTGGATAGACAGAGACTTTATTCCCTGTGTGGAAATAGCTATCATGAGGGAGCATAACTTTAAGGTAATTGGAGGAAGGTTTTGGAATGATGTCAGAGGTTGGTTCTTCACTCAGATAGTAGTGGGTGTGTGGAATGCACTGCCAGCAGCGATAGTGGTCAAGTCAGACACATTAGGAACATATAAGTGACTCTTGTATAGGCTCATGGAAGGTAGTAATGTTACAACATAGGATTAAACCCCACTTCCTGCTCATTTAAACCTGTCACACAGAAAAGATTTATCTCGTGCAGTAATCTGTGAAAATTCAAGAGGCCAAGAATTATTTAAAGTAGTAATTAACAACTTTATTTCTTAAAGTATAACAGAGAATAATTAACGAACAATTCTTTACAACTCCTTCCTGTAACCTACCTTTTACTTTCCCTCCTATAATACTGGCCCAGTAAAACCCCTAATTAAGATTTACCAAAATTCAAATTTCAAAACCAGCCAGCTGTCCAATCTTCTCTTGTATCTTCCTCTGTAGATTAGCTCCTTCTTAAGGATTTCTGTCTCACAGATCGCAGATCGATAAAGGTACCTGTAAGAGAGTTATTGTTCAGGCAGTCTGGTAGTGTGGCAGTTGTCCTCCCAACTGTTCAATTTTCCCCGGTCTTATATCCACCCACCCCACCCCCCACCAAAGCATCGGATTGTGTCATTGGCTTATAAGATTGTCAATATACTCAATTTAAACATGATTGAAGTTTGGTATTTTTGGGGGGTATAATTTAAACTGATTGACCGAGTTTGAATTTGTTTTTGTCTCCAGGCAACCAGCTACACTAACTGGGCCACATGCTACATTGTATCTTGTTGAGAACACTTGGTGCTGTCAGGTAGTTCTGCTAGCTTTTAACTCTCTTAAAGGTACAGTGCACTTCTATTCCTTCATAGCAGTAAAATGAAGGGTATTAGGTTGGTTTGATCTTAGACTAGGATAAATGGTCAGCATAATATCAAGGGCCGAAGGGCCTGTGCTTTGCTGTAGTGTACTATGTTGTATGTTGAAATGCTTTGCATCAGTACAAGAAAGCACGTGAAGGGACTAATCACCATCCAGGACAAACCAGCCTACATCCCAAACATCACTCCCTCCCCCACCGACACTCAGTAACAGCAGTGTGTACTATCTACAAGATGCACAGCAGAAATTCACCAAAGATCCTCAGACAGCACCTTCCAAACCCACAACCAAGGGGCCGAGAGTGTGAAAGATTATTAGGGATATGCAGGGATGTAGCGGTTAAAATTAGATCATCCTCGATTGTACTGAATGGGGGAACAGGCTGGGAAAGGGCTGAATGGCCTGCTCTCGTTCCTGGTTCACGTTCTTGTGCGTCGGCTTGGTTTGGATTTGGCTGTCAACATGTTTCTGTCTCGATGGTCGAGGGACTATCCCACTGTGCAGGCCGCTCCCTCAGGCCTGGGTCAGAGCTGACTACAAAGCGGACAATGTCAGCCAATGACTCTCCAACGCTGTTGAACAAGCTCATGGTCCTAACGGTTCCGAATGCAGTGGGGTGGGGGGGTGGGGGGGTGAGTTATTTATTCTGTTGGTGCGGTCCCTGTTCTTGTTGATCCTATCAGGGCCCATTCCAACACTCCCAGTCACTCCCAGTCACTCCGAGTCACTCCCAGTCACTGTTACAGAGGCCTGACATTGGCATAGAATTCCTATAGGCTGGAAACAGGCCCTTCGGCCCAACAAGTCCACACCAACACTCCAAAGAGTAACCTACCCAGACCCATTCCCCTACATTATTACTCTACATTTACCCCTGACTAATGCACCTAACACTATGGGCAATTTCCCATGGCCAATCCCCCCTAACCTGCACACCTTTGTGACTGTGGGAGGAAACCAGAGCACCCGGAGGAAACTCACGCAGATATGGGGAGAACGTGCAAACTCCACACAGACAGTCGCCCTGAGGCTGGAATCGAACCCGGGTCTCTGGTGCCGTGAGGCAGCAGTGCTAACCACTGAGCTACTGGCTGCCTCGCTCAGTGTTGATTGGTCTCCATGTTGGCATGGCGACGGTGGCCTAGAGATGGTGCCAGGCTTCCTGTCAGGGTGAGAGCTCTCCAACCCGAGACACACCATGACGATGACAACGCAAGGCCAGCTGGCGTGTCAACTTGGCATGAGTCCCCACTCTCACCCTCCCCGCGGCTGCCATTTCCATCTACAACTCGGTGACATGATTATAGCCTGCAAGGAGCATCACCCACAGAGATAATAACTACAGCCATGACAATGGGGGACAGTAACCATCATGCAAACCTCCCGCCCCCCACTCCAACAACCCCCCCCTCCCGACAACATCACTTTCTTTTTGAACAGAGAGCAGACCAGGCTAGACTCAAAGCAACAACAACAACTCGCATTTGCCTGCCACCCACTGCACAGAAAGACCCTGGTGAAGTTGTTCGGTGGAACTTCACCTGAAAGGAGCTGCACCAGGAGCCAGTACACACACGATAGGCCGAATGGCCACCTCCTGTCCAGTAAAATACAACAATTCTGTGATATATTGCAGCAATGAGTGGGGCTAGGGTAAATGGTTCACAAATAATGAGAGATACTTTGGGAAAGCAAAACATTATACTAATGAGCATCCCCAGGAGCAGAAAATAAAGTTCACATTGCAAAGTTGATTTTGATAGGTCAGTATATGTGTGTGTGTGTGTCTGTGAGTGTGTCTGTTGTGAGTCTGTATGTGTGTGTGTGTATGTTGTGTGTCTGTACGTGTCTGCGTGTATGTTGTGTGTCTGTGTGTGTGCGTCTGTATTTGTGTGTGTGTCTGTATGTGTGTGTGTGTGTGAGTGTGTGTGTGTGTGAGTGTCTGTATGTGTGTATGAGATTGTATGCCAGTATGTGTCTGTGTATGTGCCTGTATGTTCATCTGTGCATTGTGTGTTTGTGTGTCTACTTGTGTGCTGAAAATGTGTTGCTGGAAAAGCGCAGCAGGTCAGGCAGCATCCAAGGAACAGGAAATTCGACATTTCGGGCATAAGCCCTTCATCAGACTTATGCCCGAAATGACGAATTTCCTGTTCCTTGGATGCTGCCTGACCTGCTGCGGTTTTCCAGCAACACATTTTCAGCTCTGATCTCCAGCATCTGCACACCTCACTTTCTCCTGTCTACTTGAGTGTTTCTGTTTGTGTGTATGTGTGTGTATATGTGTGTGTGCGTGTGTATGTCTGTGTATTTGTTTGTCCTTGTGTGTGTTCGTGTGTATGTGCGTGTCTGCCTGTGTGCATGTGTTTTGCGTGCCTGTGTCTGTGGATGTGATTATCTGGCTGTGTATGTTTGTGTGTGTGTGTGTTTATGTGTGTCTGTATGGGTGTTTGTTGGTATGTGTGCGTGTTTCTTTCTGTGTGTGTGTGTGTGTGTGTGCTATGTGTGGTCTGTGTGTGTGATTGTCTGTCTGAATATCAGTGTGTGTGCTTGTGTGTATACAAGTGGGCAAGGATCCCTGGAACAGTGTGAGCAGTGAGTCCCTGGTACAGCACATGGGCTGTGAGCCTGGAACAGTGTGTGCAGTGAGCCCCTGGTACAGCACATGGGCTGTGAGCCTGGAACAGTGTGAGCAGTGAGTTCCTGGTACAGCACGTGGGCTGTGAGCCTGGAACAGTGTGAGCAGTGAGTCCCTGGTACAGCACATGGGCTGTGAGCCTGGAACAGTGTGAGCAGTGAGCCCCTGGTACAGCACATGGGCTGTGAGCCTGGAACAGTGTGAGCAGTGAGCCCCTGGTACAGCACATGGGCTGTGAGCCTGGAACAGTGTGAGCAGTGAGCCCCTGGTACAGCACATGGGCTGTGAGCCTGGAACAGTGTGAGCAGTGAGCCCTGGTACAGCACATGGGCTGTGAGCCTGGAACAGTGTGAGCAGTGAGCCCCTGGTACTGCACATGGGCTGTGAGCCTGGAACAGTGTGAGCAGTGAGCCCCTGGTACAGCACATGGGCTGTGAGCCTGGAACAGTGTGAGCAGTGAGCCCCTGGTACAGCACATGGGCTGTGAGCCTGGAACAGTGTGAGCAGTGAGCCCCTGGTACAGCACATGGGCTGTGAGCCTGGAACAGTGTGAGCAGTGAGCCCCTGGTACAGCACATGGGCTGTGAGCCTGGAACAGTGTGAGCAGTGAGCCCCTGGTACAGCACATGGGCTGTGAGTCTGGAACAGTGTGAGCAGTGAGCCCCTGGTACAGCACATGGGCTGTGAGCCTGGAACAGCGTGAGCAGTGAGCCCCTGGTACTGCACATGGGCTGTGAGCCTGGAACAGTGTGAGCAGTGAGTTCCTGGTACAGCACATGGGCTGTGAGACTGGGACAGTGTGAGCAGTGAGCCCTGGTACAGCACATGGGCTGTGAGCCCCACACCCGCACGGGGCAGCAGCCCCAGAGCATTGCAGCGGGTCCCAGGTGGCCACCAGCATGGTGGAGGCAGGATTGGAACTTGTCTTGGAGCAGCTGAGAGCCGGTACAGAGTGGACTGGGGCTTGGAGCAGAGGGGGGGGGGGAACGGCTGTTGGACTGGGGCTGCGGCAGGCGGTTAGACCACATGCAGAGGCCCTGCACTGAGCTGCTACACCGTAATATCTATTTGAAATTTCCTACCTTACTGTTTTGTCAACCCTTTAATGATCTCCTATTTTTGACTTATTTTTCAACTCTGTAAAGTAATGCAATAACTTTTATTCCACTGCTGTATCCAAGAACTATATCCAGGCACTTGCCCCTAAGATGTCACCGTAAGAGGTGGACATTGTAAAAGCTTTTTACTCTACACCAATAATGGTGTAAATGTGACAATAAAAGGAATTTCTGTTGTATGTATTGTGTAAATGAGTGTGCGTGTGTAAGAGTGTGTGAGTGTGTCTGTGTGTGGGTATGGGTGTATGTGCGTGTGGGTGTGTGTCTGTGATTTTGTGTGTGTGTGTGCATGCTGTGTGTTGTCTGTGTGTGTGTGTTTTAGTGTCTCTGTATTTGTGTGTTTGTGTGTATTGGTGTGGGTTTGTGTGTGTTGGTGTCGGTTTGTGTGTGGGTGTATGTGGGTGTGGGTGTGGGTGTATGTGCGTGTGGGTGCATGTGTGTGTTGGTGTGGGTCTGTGTGTGAGTGTCAGTGTATATGCATGTGGGTATATGTGGGTGTATGTGTGTGTGGAGGTGTGGGTCTGTGTGTGTTAGTGTGGGTCTGTGTGTGTGGGTGTGGATTTGTATGTGAGTGTGGGTGTATGTGAGTGTGGGTGTGTATCGGTGTGTGGGTGCATGTGTGTGTGGGTGTATGTGGGTGTGGGTCTGTGTGTGTGGGTGTGGGTCTGTGTGTGAGTGTGGCTGTATGTGTGTGACTGTATTTGAGTGTGGGTGTGTATGTGAGTGTGGGTGTGTATGTGAGTAGGTGTGGGTCTGTATGTGTGGGTGTGGGTCTGTGTGTGTGGGTGTGTGTCTGTGTGTGTTGGTGTGGGCTTGTGTGTGAGTGTGGCTATATGTGTGTGGGTGTGTTTGAGTGTGGGTGTGGGTGTATGTATGCGTGGGTGTGTTTGCGTGTGGGTGTGTGTGTATGTGTGTGTGGGTGTGTTTGTATGTGGGTGTGGGTGTATGTGCGTGTGGGTCTGGGTATGGGTGTGGGTGTGGGTGTATGTGTGTGTGGGTGTGGGTCTGTGTGTGGAGGTTATTCTGCGTGTGTTTATGTTTGTTTGTGTGTTTATGACTGTGTCTGTGTGTGTCAGTCTCTGTCTGTGTCTGTCTGTGTCTGTCTGTCTGCCTGTCTGTCTGTGTCTGTGTATGTGTGTGCATGCCTGTGTGTGTTTGTGAGTTGGTGTGGGGGGGTGTGAGTGTGTGTCCGGATGTGTGTGAGTGTCTGAGTGTGTGCGTGAGTGTGTGCCTGGGTTTGTGCATATGAGTGTGTGTGTCTGTATTTGTCTGGGGGTGTGTGTATGATTGTGTGTGTGTGTATGAGTGTGCACATGTGTGAATGTGTGTCTGGGTGTGTGTGTTTAAATGTGTGTGAGTGTGTGTCTGGGTGTGTGCGTGTTTGTGTGTGAGAGTGTCTGGGTGTGTGTGTATGAGTGTGTGTGAGTGTGTCTTGGTGTGTGTGTCCTGATGAGAGTGTGTCTGGGTGTGTGTGGGTGTGTTGTGATGAGTGTGCATCTGGGTGTGTGTTGGTGAGTGTGTGTCCTGGTGTGTGTATGTGTGTGTCTTGGTGAGTGTGTGTGTGGGGGTGTTGTGCTGAGAGATGGTTTGAGCAGTAAAAGAAGCTGATGAAACCAGGTTGCACTCAATGGGCTGAGTGGCCTCCCTTTCCTCTGGTGTTAAAATATGGAAAACCTGACACAGATTTGTAAAGACTGTTCGAGAGTGAAGATAACATACTGGGGCTCATTCTGAGACCAAAGCAAATCAAAAGCAAAGGAATGGCAAGAAATGTTAATGGAATATGAGATTGTGGTGTTCTAGCATCTGCCATAGAGATTGTTAGAGTGAGAGAGAGAGGTGACAGAAAGAGAGATGGAGAGCAGCGGGGGAAAGAGAGAGAGAGACAGGAAGAAAAAGGGAATGGGAGGGAGAGAGAGGGGAAAGAGAGATGGAGGGGGACAGAGAGATAGAGGGATAGATATAGAGAGAGAATATCTGTACTGGAAAAACAAAGACATAATTGTCAAAAGCTAAGCCATTTCGGTCTGAAATGAGGAGGGATAGACCAGATATCCTAAATTAATCTACTCCCACCTGCCAGCACCCGGCCCATATCCCTCCAAATCCTTCCTATTCATATACCCATCCAAATGCCTGTCAAACGCTGTAATTTTACCAGCCTCCACCACTTCCTCTGGCAGCTCATTCCATACACATACCACCCTCTGCATGAAACAGTTGCCTTTTAGGTCTCTTTTATATTTTTCCCCTCTCACCCTTAACCTATGCCCTTTAGTTCTGGACTCCCCCTACCCCAGGGAAAAGACTGCCTGTTTCCCCTATCCATGGCTCTCATGATTTTATAAGCCTCTGTAAGGTCACCCCTCAGCCTCCGACAATCGAGGAAAACCAATTCCTGCTTCTTCGGCCTCTCCCTGTAGCTCAAACCCTCCAACCCTGGCAACATCCTTGTAAATCTTTCCTGAACACTTGCAAATTTCACAACATCCTTCCTATAGCAGAGAGACCAGAAGTGCACACAATATTCCAACAGTGGCCAAACCAATGCCCTGTACAGCCGCAACATGGCTGCACGGTGGCACAGTGGTTAGCACTGCTGCCTCACAGCGCCAGCGACCTGGGTTCAATTCTTCCCAACTCCTGTACTCAACACTCTGACCAATAAAGGAAAGCATACCAAACATCACCTTCACTATACTGTTAGTGAGTTTTGAGAAGATTTGTAGTTCCAGTTGAGGTTCTGGATGTAAGTTTGCTCACTGAGCTGGAAGGTGCATTTTCAGATGTTTCGTCACCAGGCCAGATAACATCAGTGAGCCTCCGGTGAAGTGTTGGTGTCAATGACCCGCTTTCTATTTATCTGTCTTGGTCTGTTAAGGTGGGTGCTATCATTTCCAATTCTTTTCCTCAGAGGCTGGTCAATGGGGTCCAAATCGATGTGATTGTTACTGGAGTTCCAGTGTGAATGCCAGGCCTCTAGGAATTCTCATGCATGTCTCTGTTTGGCTTGCCCTAGGATGGATGTGTTGTCCCAGTCAAAGTGATATCCTTCCTCACCTGTATGTAAGGATACTAGTGAGCGAGGGTCATGTCTTTTAGTGGCTAGTTGATGTTCATGTATCCTGCTGCCTAGTTTTCTGCCTGTTTGTCCAATGTAGTGTTTGTTACAGTCCTTGCACGGTGTTTTGTAAATTACATTAGTTTTGCTGGTTATTTCATACAGGTCTTTTAGTTTCATTAGTTGCTGTTTTGTAGTGTGTTGGTGGGTTTGTGAGCTACCACAATGTCAAGGGGTCTGAGTAGTCTGGCAGTCATTTCCGAGATGTCTTTGATGTAAGGGAGGGTGGCTAGGGTTTCTGGACGTGTTTGTGTCTGCTTGTTTGGGTTTGTTGCTGAGAGATCGGTGGACTGTGTTCATTGGGTATCTGTTCTCATTGAATACGCTGTATAGGTATTTTCCTTCTGTCTTCCGTAGTTCCTGGGTGTGTTGTGGCCCGTTGAGATAAATATACTGACTGTGAGACAAGCCCACAGGAGGCAAACACCAGGGCAATTAGGGATGGGTAATAAAGCCCAGCACCTGATGCTCAGAACACAAGCGGGAGTTACAAACGAGAGGCTATAATGTGATATTATGGCAATCCAATCAATGATGGGATGAGCGCAGAGCCTGGGAAACAGAATTTCCCTGACAATAGTGTCCCAAGTGAAGGAAACTGTCACCCCTTCCTGATTCAATGAGCAATTAGTGAGTGGTGTCTTACGCTGTTGTAATCAAGTTACATGCTGCCCTTTAGTGGCCAGAGCCATCTCTCCTTCACACGGGCCCTTATCAAGCTCTTAATCGAATGACGTACTTCAGTTACATTTCCTCAGGATGAGGCCAGTTAGAATACCTGACACCATCATTGGTAAGGAGCATCACCAGTAATGGGGCATAATTGGCCATTAATCAGACAGCTCTTGGAACTAATCATTCTGGTCAAAACCTTTCCCTCTGTACACAAACAAAACGATCCGTCGCAAATCACAGTTCAGAACTCGATCCTTCCTGTTTATTTTTAATTATTTAATCAATTAATTCTAATTGGAATATTTCAGTGCCGCTGCGGGTGTCGCATTGTTGGAATGATCTGAACGTGTTGGAGAGCGAGTGCAGAAGTGGCTTACAGGGATGGGTCCAGGGGTGGGAAATGTCTGATATGAAGATGTATCGCAGAGATTCACTGTCATTTCCAAGTGGCTTGTGGATGGACAGGGTATAGAACATAGAACATAGAAAAATACAGCGCAGTAGAGGCCCTTCGGCCCTCAATGTTGCGCCAATCCAAGCCCACCTAACCTACACTAGCCCACTTTCATCCATATGCCTATCCAATGCCCGTTTAAATGCCCATAAAGAGGGAGAATCCACCACTGTTACTGGCAGGGCATTCCATGAACTCACGACTCGCTGAGTAAAGAATCTACCCCTAACATCTGTCCTATACCTACCACCCCTTAATTTAAAGCTATGCCCCCTCATAATAGCTGACGCAATCAAGGTTAGAGTGGTGCTGGAAAACCACAGCAGGTCAGGCAGCGTCCGAGGAGCAGGACGATCAATGTTTCGGGCAAAAGTCCTTCATCAGGGTAGTGACGCAGGCTCTGAGGGAAGGTCACCAGACCTGAAACCTTAACTTTGATTTCTCTTCACAGATGCTGCTAGACCTGCTGAGCTTTTCCAGCAACATCTGTTGTTGGTAGTGAAGGAGGCTTTTGGTAGACCTGTCTTTATTGGTCAATCCATTGGATTAGGAGGTCATGTTGTGGCTGTACAGGACATTAGCTATGCCACTTCTGGAATATTGCATTCCGTTCTAGACTCCATCCTATAGGAGAGCTTTCAGGAAAGGGTTCAGGAAAGATTCACGAGGATGTTGCCAGGATTGGGTGAAAGTGAGGACTGCTGATGCTGGAGATCAAAGTTGAGAGTGTGGTGCTGGAAAAGCACAGCAGGTCAGGCAGCATCCGAGGAGCAGGAGGATTAATGTTTCAGACATGAGCGTTCATGAAGATTGGAGTGTTTGAGCTACAGGGAGAGGCTGAACAGGCCGGGGCTGTTTTCCCTGGAGCGTCAGAGGCTGAGGGCTGACCTTATAGAGGTTTATACGATCATGAGGGACGTGGATAGGATAAATAGACAAGGTCATTTTCCCAGGGTAGGGGAGCCCAAAACTAGAGGGCATAGAGTCATAGAGATATGCAGCACGGAAACAGACCCTCTGGCCCAACTCATTCATACCAACCATATATCCGATATAAATCTAGTCCCATTTGTCAGCACTTGGCCCATGTCCCTCCAAACCCTTTCTATTCATATACCCATCCAGATACCTTTTAAGGTGAGAGGCGAAAGATTTAAAAGGGATCTAAGTGGGGGCAACTTTTTCACACAGAGGGTGGTATGTGTATGGAATGAGCTGCCAGGGGAGGTGGTGGAGGCTGGTACAATTGCAACATTTAAAAGGCATCTGAAATCCACCTATTTCATCTCCATTCGGGAAAGGTGGAGAGTCCGTGAATATTGCATCCGGGAAACAATTCCCCTGATTCTGCAGCAATGTCCGGCTCTGTCAGCCGGAGCTGTCTGGAAAATTACCGGCAATGGGGCTTACACCCACAGTCTTTTCACTCAAAGGTACACGAACTGCACTTCAAGACTCAGAAAGCTTTAATTTCAGTCAGCAGATCAAGGGAGAACTGGCTCTTTATTTGGAAACCAAACACGTGCCAAGTTGTGGGGGGGTGGGGGGAGAGTAGGGCACGAAGGAGATGGGTTTATGAAAACTCAATCGCGGGATATGGGCGTCACTCATCATTTATTGCCCTGTGGAGGTCCTGGCTTGGACTGGGGTGGACAAAGTTAAAAATCAGGCAGCATCCAAGGAGCAGGAGAATCGACGTTTCGGGCATAAGCCCTTCTTCAGGAATCCTGGAGAACTTCCTGTTCCTTGGATGCTGCCTGACCTGCTGTGCTTTTCCAGCAACACATTTTTCAGCTCTGATCTCCAGCATCTGCAGTCCTCACTTTCTCCTCAAAGTTAAAAATCACACAACACCAGGTTATAGTCCAACAGCTCTATTTGGAAGTACTAGCTTTCAGAGTGCTGCTCCCTGGTCAGGTAGCTCGTGGGGCAGGATCATCGGGCAAGAATTTATAGTAAAAGATTAAAGTGTTGTGCAACTGATGTGGTGTCAAGAGAGTGGTGCTGGAAAATCACAGCAGGTCAGGCAGCATCCGAGGAGCGGGACAATTGACATTTCGGGCAAAAGCCCTTCATCCGGAATGAGGCAGGGTGCCTGCAGAGTGGAGAGATAAATGAGAGGGGGGTGGGGAGAAAGTAGCATAGAGTACAATAGGTGAATGGGGGTGGGGGTAAAGATAATAGGTCAGAGAGGAGGGTGGAGTGGATAGGTGGGAAGGGAGATTGGCAGGTAGGACAGGTCATGGGGACAGTGCTGAGCTGGAAGGTTGGAACAGGGGTAAGGTGGGGGGAGGGGAAATGAGGAAACTGGTGAAGTCCACATTGCTGCCATGGGGTTGAAGAGTCCCGAGGCAGAAGATAAGAGAGTGGCAGCTCCCAATCTCATTCCTGATGAAGGGCTTTTGCCCAAAATGTCGATTCTCCTGCTCCTCGGATGCTGCCTGACCTGCTGCGCTTTTCCAGCATCAAACTGTAGACTTTAATCTCCAGCATCTGCAGCCCTCACTTTCTCCTAACTGATATGATGTGTTGAACAAACCGAGATTGCTGTTGAGTCTTTAATCAGTCCGAATTGGGATGCAAGTTCCAATTGATCACAGTGATGATACAGTGGTCCACCTGCTGTGGGATGACCCTCGATGCCCTGGGGGAGGGAATTCCAGAGACAGTGAAGGAACGGCGATATATTTCCAAGTCAGGACGGTGAGTGGCTGGGAGGGGACGGTGTTCCCATGTACCTGCTGCCCTTGGGATGAATTTGAATAGCCCTTCAAAGCAGCCATCACTGTCATGACGGGCCAAAGAGCCAACGTCTGGGCTGTAAGACTGTAAGAGAAGTTCAAGCCCTGTCCACAGTGAAGCAAGCTTCCAGCTGTTGCCATGGAGATAGCCCCCAGCTTTACAAAACAGAGTCCCTGCTCCCCAGACAACAGCGGCTGATGGATCAGTATCTCCTCCATGTTGAACAACACTTGGAGGGAGCACTGAGGGTGGTAAGGACACAGAGTGTACTCTGGGTGGGGGGGTTTCACTGTCCCCCACCAAGAGGGGCTGGGCAGCAGCATTACTGACCGAGCTGGTCAGGTCCTAAAGGACACAGCTGTTAGACTGGGTCTGCGGCAGGTGGGGAGGGAACCAACAAGAGGGAAAAACACACTCAACCTCATCCTTCCCAATCTGCCGGCTGCAGGTGCCTCTGACCATGACAGTATCAGTAAGAGTGACCACCACACAATCCTAGTGGAGACACAGTCCCACCTTCACACTGAGAATACCCTCCATCGTGTTGTGTAGCACTATCACCATGCTAAATGGGTCAGACTTCAAACAGATCTCGCAGCTCCAGACTGGGCATCCATGAGGCACTGAGGGCCATCAACAGCAGCAGAACGGTACTCCAGCACAATCTGTATCCTCATGGCCCGGCATATCCCCCACTCAACCGTTACCATCACGCCAGGGGATCAACCCGGTTCAATGGAGAGTGCAGGAGGGCATGCCAGGAGCAGCACCAGGCATCCCTGAAGATGAGGTGTCAACCTGGTGAAGCCCCCAAACAGGACTACCTGCCCAACAGCAGAAGCAGCGAGTGATAGACAGAGCTAATCGATCCCACCACCAACGGATCAGATCTAAGCTCTGCAGTCCTGCCACATCCAGTTGTGAATGGTGGTGGGCTATTAAACAACTCCCTGGAGGAGGAGGCTCCACAAATATCCCCCTCCTCAATGATGGAAGGGCCCAGCACATCGGAGCAAAAGATAAGGCTGAAGCTTTCACAGTAATCTTCAGCCAGAAGTGCTGAGGGGATGGTCCATCTCAGCCTCCCCCAGTGGTCCCCAGCATCACAGATCCCAGTCTTCAGCCAATCCCATTCACTCCACGTGATATCAAGGAACGGTTGGAGACACTGGGTACTGCAAAGGCTATGGGCCCTGACAACATTCCAGCAATGGTACTGAAGGCTTGTGATCTGGAACTTGCCGTTCCCCTAACCAAGCTGTTCCAGTACAGTTACAACACTGGCACCTACCCCACAATGTGGAACATCGCCCAGGTATGTCCTGTACATATAAAGCAGGATAAACCCAACCCAGCCAATTACCGCCCCATCAGTCTACTCTCGATCATCAGGAAAGTGATGGAAGGTGTCACCAACAGGGCTATCAAGCAGCACTTGCTCAGCAATGACCTGCTCAGTGACCCACAGTTTGGGTTCCACCAGGGTCACTCAGCTCCTGACCTCATTACAGCCTTGGGTCAAACATGGACAAAAGAGCTGGATTCCAGAGGGTGAGGGGAGAGGGACAGCCCTTGATATCAAGACTGCATTCGACCGAGTGTGGCATCAAGGAACCCTGGCAAAACTGGAATCAATGGGTATCAGGGGACAAGCTCTCCACTGTTTGGAGTCATACCTGGTACACAGGAAGATGGTCATGGTTGTTGTAGGTCAGTCATCTCAGCTCCAGGACATTTCTGCAGGAGTTCCTCAGGGGAGTGTCCTAGACCCAACCATCTTCACCTGCTACATCAACAAACATCCCTCCATCCTAAGGTCAATGCGATGCAGTGAGAGTTAATTTAAGATTTGCTCCAAAGCTCTAATCAAAGAAGTATCCTCTCTTGCTGTTCAAGACATGGTGAAATTAAATGCAATGTGACAGTAAATTATGCTTGTGGGATCTTGCTGTGTGCAAGTGGTGGCAGAATTTTCTACATTCGAACAGCAACCCATTTGAAATATGACTTTATTAGGGGAAGCGACACAAATAACCCGAGCAGCAGAATGGTGTCCATTTCTGGAAGCAAACAATGTGCATCGACATTCGAGAAGATGCTGAAAATATTCACAAGAATTGCTCCAGGGATGAGGGACGTGTGTTACGCAGGACGATAGAGAATCCTGCACTGTTCTCCTTGGAGAGGAGGAGGTCAAGAGAAATTTGAGTTCAACATGTTCCAAATCATGATGGTGTGAGGCAGAGAGAGAAAGAGAGAGAGAGAGACACAGAGAGAGAGTGAGAGAGAGAGAGAGAGAGATAGAGAGAGGAAGTGAGAGAGAGATAGACAGGGTGAGAGAGAGAGAGTGAGAGAGAGTGAGAGAGACACAGAGAGAGTGAGAGAGAGAGTGAAAGAGAGAGTGAGTGAGAGAGAATGAGAGAGTGAGTGGGAGAACGAGAGTGAGTGAGTGAGAGAGAGTGAGTGAGAGAGACAGAGTGAGAGAGTGAGTGAGTGAGAGAGACAGTGAGTGAGAGAGACAGAGTGAGAGAGAGCGAGTGAGAGAGAGCAAGAGAGAGAGACAGAGAGAGAGAGTGAGTGAGAGAGTGTGAGCGAAAGAGACAGTGAGAGTGAGAGAGAGAGCAAGAGAGAGAGAGAGACAGAGAGAGAGAGCGAGTAAGAGAGAGAGTGTGAGAGAGTGAGTGAGAGAGAGGAGAGACAGAGACAGAGAGAGAGTGAGAGAGTGAGTGAGTGAGAAAGAGAGAGAGAGAGCAAGAGAGAGAGAGACAGAGAGAGTGAGTGAGAGAGAGTGCGAGAGAGAGAGAGAGAGAGACTGAGAGAGAGTAAGTGAGTGAGAGAGAGAGAGAGTGGGAGAGAGAGAGTGTAAGTAAGTGAAAGAGAGAGAGTGAGTGAGTGAGCGAGAGAGATAGAGTAAGAGAGAGAAAGAGAGAGAGTGAGATGGTTCCCATTGGTGGGTGGATCAAGGACCAATGGCCACCAATTTAAGGTG
The DNA here is from genome assembly GCF_020745735.1 of Hemiscyllium ocellatum. Taxonomy (NCBI): domain Eukaryota; kingdom Metazoa; phylum Chordata; class Chondrichthyes; order Orectolobiformes; family Hemiscylliidae; genus Hemiscyllium; species Hemiscyllium ocellatum. Next base: position 130,613,181 of record NC_083405.1, read on the forward strand.
ATTGATAGCACAGAGGACACTAGCCCAGGTATCTCGACAAAGCAGGGAGTCAGGATTTGGAAAGCACTGCCCGACAGATTAGCTCATAGACTCAATCATGGCTTTCACAATCACAGACATGTACAGCATGGAAACAGGCCCTTTGGCCCAACTCATCCATGCCGATCAGATAGCCAAACCCAAGCTAGTCCTATTTGCCAGCACCCGGCCCATATCCCTCCAAACCCTTCCTATTCATATACCCATCCAGGTGCCTTTTAAATGTTGTAATTGTACCAGCCTCCACCACTTCCTCTGGCAGCTCATTCCATACACGTACCACCCTCTGTGCGAAAACGTTGCCCCGTAGGTCTCTTTTATATCTTTCCCCTCTCACCCAAAACCTATGCACTCTTGTTCTGGACTCCCCCACCACAGGAAAAAGATTTTGTCTATTTACCCCTACCCATACCCCTCCATCACTCCAGGGAAAACAGCCCTGGCCTATTCAATATCTCCCTGTAGCTCAAACCCTCCAACCCTGACAACAGCTTTGTCAATCCTTCCTGAACCCATTCAAGTTTCACAACATCCTTCCTATAGCAGGGAGACCAGAATTGAGTGTAGTATTCAGTGGAGAAAGTGAGGACTGCAGATGCTGGAGATCAGAGCTGAAAATGTGTTGCTGGAAAAGCGCAGCAGGTCAGGCAGTATCCAAGTATTCAGTGGCCTAATTAATGTCCTGCACAGCCGCAACGTGACCTCCCAAATCAAAAGAGAAAATGCTGGAAAATCTCAGCAGGTCTGGCAGCATCTGTAAGGAGAGAAAAGAGCTGACGTTTCGAGCCTAACTGACCCTTTGTCAAAGCATGTTACAGATGCTGCCAGACTTGCTGAGATTTTCCAGCATTTTCTCTTTTGGTTTCAGCATCCCCAGTAATTTGCTTTTATGACCTCCCAAACGCTATACTCAATGCTCTGACCAATAAATGCAGGCTTACCAAACACCTTCGTCACCGCCCTGTCAGGGAATCGAATCGTTGTCTAAAGAGGAAAATGTTGCGAGGCGATGGGGGAAAAAGCACACACTTTTGCCGGAGTTTCATAGTGTGGCCATGATTGAGGCTCCATCTCTAGCATTCCCACAGTCCACCACTGGATGGTTTGGAAGGAGTTTCACAAGCGGATACTCACTGTTTTGGCTGTGTAAACAAACACGCTGTTCCCTGACCAGAGAGTCGTGGAGTTGTATTCAAACTCAGAGCTTCTGGCTTTTGGAGTGGTGCAGTGGCTCAGTGGTTAGCACTGCTGCCTCACAGCACCAGGGACCCAGGTTCGATTCCAGCCTTGGGTGACTGTCTGTGTGGAGTTTGCACATTCTCCCTGCGTTTCTGTGGGTTCCGTTTGGGTGCTCCAGTTTCTTCCCATAATCCAAAGACTGCGGGTTAGGTGAATTGGCTGTGCTAAATTGCCCATAGTGTTAGATGCATGAGTCAGGGGTAAGTATGGGGAATGAGTCTGGGCGGGTTACTCTTTGGAAGGTCAATGTGGACTTGTTGGGCCAAAGGGCCTGTTTCCATACTGTATCTAATCAGAGCAGAGACACCATGCAGAGACACCATGCAGTGCATTGCAAGTCCTCCCAGGATAGCCATGACAGTATTGACTGAAGGATCAGCCTTATTGAGCCATAGCCTGAACTGGGAACTACTCATGACCAGCTCTCTCACAGGAGGATCATGAAATGGCATTTCACTTGGAAGATTTGAAGCTTGGTAAGAGTGAGAGCCTCCATAAATCAGACCGCAAGCGTCACATGATCATACAATTCAGGGGCAGGCATCAGTATTGTGGCTCTCCACCCACTTCACCATTCAATAGGATCATGGCTGATCCAGTTGTACCCTCAAATCCACAACCCCCGATAACTTTTCACCCCCTGAGCTCAACAAGGATCTCTGCCTTAAAAATATCCAAAGACTCTGCTTCCACCACCTTTTCAGAAAGAGAGTTCCAAAGATTCCTGACCCTCTGTGAAATTACCAACCTCATCGATGTTAAAAATGGGTGATCCCTGATATTTAAACAGTAGCTCCTAGTTCCATATTCTCCATAATAGAGTCATTGATATGCACAGCACGGAAACAGACCCTTCGGTCCAACCTGTCCAGATGCCGACCAGATATCCCAACCCAATCTAGTCCCATTTGCCAGCACCCGGCCCATATCCCTCCAAACCCTTCCTATTCATATACCCATCCAAATGCCTCTTAAGTGTTGCAATTGTACCAGCCTCCACCACTTCCTCTGGCAGCTCATTCCATACACGTACCACCCTCTGCGTGAAAACATTGCCCCTTAAGTCTCTTTTATATCTTTCCCCTCTCACCCTAAACCTATGCCCTCTAGTTCTGGACTCTCCCACCCTAGGGAAAAGTTTATTTATCCTATCCATGCCCCTCATAATTTTGTAAACTTCTATAAGGTCACCCCTCAGCCTCCGACGCTCCAGGGAAAACAGTCCTAGCCTGTTCAGCCTCTCCCTATAGCTCAAATCCTCCAACCCTGGCAACATCCTTGTAATTCTTTTCTGAACCCTTTCAAGTTTCACAACATCTTTCCAATAGGAAGGAGACCAGAATTGCAGGCAATATTCCAACAGTGGCCTAACTAATGTCCTGTACAGCCACAACATGACCTCCCAACTCCTGTACTCAATACTCTGACCAATAAAGGAAAGCATATCAAATGCCTTCTTCACTATCCTATCTACCTGCAACTCCACTTTCAAGGAGCTATGAACCTGCACTCCAAGGTCTCTTTGTTCAGCAACACTCCCTAGGACCTTACCATTAAGTGTATAAGTCCTGCTAAGATTTGCTTTCCCAAAATGCAGCACCTCACATTTATCCGAATTAAACTCCATCTGCCACTTCTCAGCCCATTGGCCTATCTGGTCCAGAGCCTGTTATAATCTGAGGTAACCCTCTTCATTGTCCACTACACTTTCAATTTTGGTGTCATCTACAAACTCACTAACTGTACCTCTTATGCTCGCATCCAAATCATTTATGTAAATGACAAAAAGTAGAGGTACCCAGACCAATCCTTGTGGCACTCCACTGGTCACAGGCCTCCAGTCTGAAGAACTCCGTCTCCATTTCTAGCTTGTTCAGACCCCTCAGGATCTTATTACCTTTCAATCAAGTCACCTCTTACTCTTGTTATGGACCAGGCCAGACACACTCCCCCCCCCCCCACTAGGGAGAGAATAGGGCCCCTCAAAGATCAGCAAGGCGGCCTTTGTGTGGAGCCGTAGAAAATGGGGGAGATACTAAATTAATATTTTGCATCAGTATTTACTGTGGAAAGAGATATGGAAGATAGGGAAATAGATAGTGACATCTTGCAAAATGTCCAGATTACAGAGGAGGAAGTGCTGGATGTCTTGAAATGGGTCAAAGTGGATAAATCCCCAGGACCTGATCAGGTGTACCCGAGAACTCTGTAGGAAGCTAGAGAAGTGATTGGTGGGCCTCTTGCTGAGATATTTGTATCATCGATACTTAAAGGTGAGGTGCCGGAAGACTGGAGGTTGGCCAAAGTGGTGCCACTGTTTAAGAAGGGCGGTAAAGACAAGCCAGGGAACTATAGACTGGTGAGCCTGACCTCGGTGTTGGGCAAGTTGTTGGAGGGAATCCTGAGGGACAGGATGTACATGTATTTGGAAAGGCAAGGACTGCTTAGGGATAGTCAACATGGCTTTGTGCATGGGAAATCATGTCTCACAAACTTGATTGAGTTTTTTTCAAGAAGTAACAAAGAGGATTGATGAGGGCAGAGCAGTAGATGTGATTTATATGGACTTCAGTAAGGCATTTGACAAGATTCCCCATGGGAGACAGGTTAGCAAGGTTAAACTTCATGGAATACAGGGAGAACTAGCCATTTGGATACAGAACTGGCTCAAAGGGAGAAGACAGAGGGTGGTGGGTGGAGGGTTGTTTTTCAGACTGGAGGCCTGTGACCAGTGGAGTGCCACAAGGATCGGTGCTGGGTCCTCTACTTTTGGTCATTTACATAAATATTTGGATGCGAGCATAAGAGATACAGTTAGTAAGTTTGCAGATGGCACCAAAATTGGAGGTGTAGTGGACAGCAAAGAGGGTTACCTCAGATTACAACAGGATCTTGACCAGATGGGCCAATGGGCTGAGAAGTGGCAGATGGAGTTTAATTCAGATAAATGCGAGGTGCTGCATTTTAGGACCGCAAACCTTAGCAGGACTTGTACACCGAATGGTAAGGTCCTCGGGAGTGTTGCTGAACAAAGAGACCTTGGAGTGCAGGTTCATAGCTCCTTGAAAGTGGAGTTGCAGGTAGATAGGATAGTGAAGAAGGCGTTTGTTATGCTTTCCTTTATTGGTCAGAGTATTGAGTACAGGAATTGGGAGGTCATGTTGCGGCTGTACAGGACATTGATTAGGCCACTGTTGGAATATTGCATGCAATTCTGGTCTCCTTCTTGTTGGAAAGATGTTGTGAAACTTGAAAGGGTTCAGAAGAGATTTACAAGGATGTTGCCAGGGTTGGAGGATTTGAGCTATAGGGAGAGGCTGAACAGGCTGGGGCTGTTTTCCCTGGAGCGTCGGAGGCTGAGGGGTGACCTTATAGAGGTTTATAAAATTATGAGTGGCATAGATAGGATAAATGGGCAAATTCTTTTCCCTGGGGTGGGGGAGTCCAGAACTAGAGGGCATAGGTTTAGGGTGAGGGGGGAAAGATATAAGAGTCCTAAGGGGCAACTTTTTCACACAGAGGGTGGTACATGTTTGGAATGAGCTGCCAGAGAATGTGGTGGAGGATGGTACAATTGCAACATTTAAGAGGCATTTGGATGGGTATATGAATAGGAAGGGGTTGGAGGGATATGGGCCGGGTGCTGGCAGGTGGGACTAGATTGGGTTGGGATATTTGGTCAGCATGGACAGGTTGGACCGAAGGGTCTGTTTCCGTGCTGTACATCTCTATGACTCTAACTGACCGCTGCCCTTTCATTGCACAACTGTGCTAAAAAGCTGTTGCCAGGGTTGGAGGGTTTGAGCTGCAGGGAGAGGCTGAATAGTCGAGGGCTGTTTTCCTGGAGCGCCGGAGGCTGAGGGGTGACCTTATAGAGGTTTATAAAATCATGTGGACCTTCAAATAATGTTGTTCATGAGAGGAAAGACTGGGTTTACATTTCTGGTTGCACACAAGATCGTCAACATTGTGAAGACTTCATCAACTGAGCTGATATCCTCTATTGATCAAAGACCCATGGTCCTCTGACTCAGTTGTCAAAACTTAATTAGCCATGAGACATAAGTTCACCCCGATAATTGTGCTTTGTGCTTCTTTGCTGGTACTCACCTTTCTTCAGTTGATGACACCATCAAATGTGTTCAGTCTGCTGACCTCACTCTATGAGTATCTGTGCATTACAGAGTCAGATGCACATGGGGACGGCATGGTGGCTCAGTGGTTAGCACTGCTGCCTCACAGTAGTATGGACCCAGGTTCGATTCTAGCCTTGGGCAACTGTCTGTATGGAGTTTGCACTTTCTTCCTGAGTCTGCGTGGGTTTCCTCCCACAATCTGAAGACGTGCAGGTCAAGTGAATTAACCATGCTAAATTGTCCATAGCGTTAGCTGCATGAGTCAGAGGGAAATGGGTTCGGATGGCTGACTCTTCAAAGGTAGACTTGTGGGGCCGAAGGGCCTGTTCCTACACTGTAGGGAATCTGACCTAATCTCTCCATGTGTACTTCTCCAGACTCTCAGCTCTCCTGCAAAATGCTCCAGCAATTTTCATCATGACAGCGGTCATTATCGCTCAGTGCTGCATGGAGTCCGGATACCAGCTTTCCGCATGCTTGCAATCGCATATTTATTGACCGCTGTTTGACAGACCTTAGGCAGCCAATGAGCTATGATAGGGATTTATGTTGAGAGGGGTGCGTGTGTGGAATGCACTGCCAGCGGTGGTAGCAGAGTCAGACATTAGGGCCATTTAAGTGACTGCTGGGCAAGCACATGGATGGCAGTAAACTGAGGGGTGTGTGAGTTAGGTCGATCTTAGAGTAAGATAAATGTACAACATTGTGGGCCGAACGGCCTGTGCTGTGCTGTGTTCTAAGGGTAATGAGCTGAGTTGGCAGTGAATGGGGAAACTGCACTATCGATCATTGTTTATGTCAGAGGTCAGTTTCTGCTTCCCTGGCCCCGTGAGGATAAACTGTTTTGGAGACTTTGCATTTGCACGATCTCAGGCAAAGGTGAGGACTGCAGATTCTGGAGATCAGCGTCAAGGTTAGAGTCATGCTGGAAAAGTGCAGCAGGTCAGGCAGGATTCTCCTGCTCCTCGGATGCTGCCTGACCTGCTGCGCCTTTCCAGCAACACTCTATTCACAACCTCAGGTAATTTTTTTTTCCCCCTTATGGGTGGTGCTGGCTCGAAGGGCAGAATGGCCTACTCCTGCACCTATTGTCTCTTATTCATTCATAGGATGAGGGCATCACCAGTCGGGCAGCATTTATTGCCCAGAGGGCATTTAAGAGCCAACCACATCACTGTGGGTCAGGAGTCACGTGGAGCAGATCAGATGGCAATTTTCTTCCCTGAAGGGCATTAGTGAACCAGCTGGATTTTGGCCGATCATTGACAGTGAATTTGTGGTCGTCATTTGGTCAATTCCACATCACTCACGAATTCAAATTCCACTCTCCACCAGGGCAGGATTTGAACCCAGGCCCTCAGAACATTACCTGAGTCTCTGGAGCAACAGCCCGGGCGATGACATCACTAGACCATCACCTTCCCCAACCTGACAGCGCTTTAGCAGCTAGTGAATGACTCCCTGCATTGGGAATGTGGAACCAGGAATGCCTGTTGATGCATAGCAGGCTCTGACAAGCAGGAGGCGATGTTCCGAATCTGACTCAAAATCAGAGAGTGCCAGATTTACTCAGAGGGCCTGGGAGGGGCTGCAGAGAGAGTTAGGAAATTAATGTACCCTCCCCATCGATAAAACCCGGTTCATTGTTCTCAGGATCTGTCTGTAGCTGCTGTAGGATGGGTAAACATTGGTACATCTGCCAAGGAGAGTTCTATTGTCATGAAGAGGAGCATCCTCTGAAGAGCATGATTAGAATAATGTGGGCTCAAGGATTTTGGGGTGCACGGTGATCCATTTTGGATGGAGACGAGGGGAAATGGTTTCCCCCAGAGAGTGGGGAGCCTGGGGAATTCTCTGACGTGGAAAGTGGCCAAAATGTTGAGAGTATGTCAAGAGGGGGTTAGGTATAATTCTTAGGGTTAAAGATATTGAAGGTAATAGTGAGAAAAAGCAGGAAGAGGGACTGATCACCCAATGATTAGCTTGAAAGCTGGAGGAGGGTCAAAGGCTGCTCCTACGTTCTATATTTCGAGACTCAGACTTGAACGGTCACATCCAGGTCAACTGCCCTGTACTGTCCAACAGCTTCATTACTTCATCATCTTCCTCAGAGCACCTCACCTGTGTTGTCTATGTGTTGGTCATTGAAGCTATTGCTCCATTATTTGGAGAAATTATACCAAGCAGCAGAGAGAAATGAATGAAATGATCACTGATCTCTCAATGCTCATATACAATGGGGTGGCACAGTGGCTCAGTAGTTAGCGCTGCTCCCTCACAGCATCAGGGACCCGGATCCGATCCCAGCCTCGGGTGACTCTGTGTGGAGTTAGTATGTTCTTCCTGTGTCTGAGTGCTCTAGTTTCCTCTTACAACCCCAAGATGTGCAGATCAGGGTGGATTGGCCATTGGGAAATTGTGTTCAGGGCATGCAGGTTAGGTGGATTAGCCATTGGAAATGCAAGGTTACGGGGGAGGTGTGTCTGGGTGGGATGCTCTTCGGAGGGAATGGTGTGACCTTGGTGGACCGAATGGCCTGCTTCCACACTGCAGGGATCCTATGACTGAGCTGAGGAGAAATGTCTTCACCCAGAGCGTTGGGAGCCTGGGCATTCTCTCTCACAGAGAGCATTTTATGTCAAATAGGTTCATGCCTTCAAGAAGGAGCTTGATGACTTTGTTAAGGGGGGGAGGAAGGGGGGGTAGCAGAAATCAAGAACAGGAGATCACTTGGATGATCAGTCACGATCCTATTGAATGGTAGAGCAGGCTCGAAGGACTGAATGGCCTCCTCCTGCTCTTATTTTCTGAGATTGGCCGTCATTGACAGCTCAGACCTGACACCGAAAAGAGCACTGCAGGGCAGCATTTTGGCTTTGAATCTCAGGCTTTGTAGGTTTTCTTTCTTCACCTTATCCAAATAAATTATTTCCTTTTCTTAAAGAGAAGGGTGAACCCATCAACTGCAAGTGTTGTGTGTTTTGTTTCTCCGTGTGTGTGTGTGCGCGTGTGTGTGTATGTGTGTGCAAGAACATGGAGTGTGTGTGAGAGAAAAAGTGGGTGTGTGTGTGGGGGTTGTGGGGGTATGGAGGTGTGGGTGAGTGCGTGTGTGCATGTCTCAGAGGGAGTGTGTGTGTGAGGAGGAGGTGTGTGTATGCGTGTGTGTGTGTGTGTGTGTGGAGGATGTGTGTGTGTTTGTGTGTTTGTTTGCTCGTGTATATGTGAATGTCTGTGTATTTGTGTCTATGTGCCTGCGTGTGTGTTTGCATCTGGGTGTGTGTGTCTGTGTCTGTGTCTGTGTGTGTGTATGTGTCTGTGTGTCTGTGTGTCTGTGTGTCTGTGTGTGTGCATGCGTGTGTTTCTGTGCGTGTGTGTATCTGTTTGTGTGAGCATGTCTCTGTGTGTGTGTGTTTCTGTGTGTCTGTGTGTATCTGTGTGTGTGTCTGTGTGTGTATGTGTGTGTCTATGTTTGTGTCTGTGTGTATGCGTGTGTGTGTGTCTGTGTATGCATCTGTGTGCGTGTGTGTCTGTGTGTGTGTGTATCTGTGTCTGTGTGTGTGTCTGTGTGTGTATCTGTGTGTGTGTGTGTGTGTGTGTGTCTGTGTGTGTGTTTGTCTGTGTGTGTGTGAACGTGTGTCTATGTGCCTGTGTGTGTGTGAGTGTGTTTGTGTGTGTCTGTGAGTGTGCGTGTGTGTGTGTGTCTGTGTGTGTGTCTGTGTGTCTGTGCGTGTGTGTGTGCGTGTGTGTGTCTGTGTGTGTGTGTGTGTCTGTGTGTGTGTGTGTCTGTGTGTGTGTGTGTGTGTGCAGTGCTTTGTGAGTTGACTGGAGGCAGCTGATGTTCGCAATCTCTGGATGCGTTCCCCTTGCCTGTGATGCTGGTCTGTGGTTTTCCAATTATAATAATGCAGTGGATGTGTTTGGCAGCTGGTTAGGCTCAACATTTCATCCTGTCACTTGGTTTAAAGGGATAAGGCTGGCCTTTACTGAGGAATGGTGCAGCAGATCCCCCCATCGCTATGGCAGTAACATTTTACAGGCACAAACAGGGGGAGAACATTCCGGAAATACTGACCTAACTTGCATGGCATTTCAGATCGATAGTTGGATAGACAGATAGATAGATAGATAGATAGACAGACAGACAGACGAATGTCGCTGACCATCATTGATTCCCAGTCTGACAATCCTTCCATATTAATACTACCCTTGTTCCCAAATCTCTCTGAGTTCTCATGCCCCTCTCTCACTTCAATCTCCTCCAGCCTGATGACCCCCTGAGATTCTCAATGTTCCTTCTCTTCCTGTCTGTCTTCTGCTTCTCGATTTCCATTGCTCCAATCCTGGGGACCATGCTTTCAGGTACCTGATCCCCAAGTTCTGGATTTTTCCCTCCCATACCTCGCCATCTCATTTGGCTCCTTTCAACACACCCTTTCAAAGCTACGTCCTTGAATGAGCTTTCCTGAGTTACAGCAAAGTAAGTTCATGATATGTCACTGTTAGTACTTGGGGCTGTAGGTTCTATACTGGACATAACATGCGATAGAGTCAGGGAAACCCGATCTGAATTCCGAGATTGTGAGGGCTTTATGTGGAATGACTTAATTTTATTTCCAAGTCCTGTGAGTGATTTGTTTATGCAAATTAGTTTACTTCCACTTAAATGAGGCTTTTTTTGAAAAAATAAAACATTTGAGGTGAATAGTTCAGTGCCCTTGAAAATAAGCTGTATAAGGAAAATGAAAACAAAAGAGTGTCAGATTGCAACAAGGCATTTTATAACAGAGAGAGACAGAGACAGAAAAAGGTTCCCTTTAAGAAGAGAGACCTATCCTGTAGGTCAGTGAGTGTGCAGGTCCTTTCAGACAGAAGCAGATCATTAAGATAATCAGAGGGTTAGATAGGGTGGACAGGGAGAGCCTTTTTCTATGTATGGGGATGGCAAACACGAGGGGACACAACTTTAACGTGAGGGGAGATAGGACAAGACAGATGTCAGAGGTAGTTTCTTTACTGACAGAGTAGTAAAGGTACGGAATGCTTTGCCTGCATCAGTAGTAGATTCACCAAGTTTAAGTGCATTGAAGTCGTCATTGGACAGGCAAATGGACGTATGTGGAATGGTGTAGGTGGGATAGGCTTCAGACTAGTATGACAGGGTGGCATAACATCGAGGGCCGAAGGGTCTGTACTGAGCTGTAATGTTCTATGTCTATGAAGCTCCATGAGGAGCAGCTTTAGCTATTTCCAGAATAGTCAGTGATGGAGAAAAGAAGTATTGTAAGGTTTAATGTCATTAAGAAATTTATGAAACACAGACGGCTGCTTAAGGGGATTTAAAGAATTTGAGCTAAGGAATAAGTGAGCTTCGTTAGCTACTTAATAAAAACCGAAAGAGCCGTGGATGCTCTAAATCAGAAACGAGAACAGAAATTGTTGGAGAAGCTCAGCAGATCTGGTAGCATCTGTGGAGAAAGAAATCAGAGTGCTGGACCCGAAACGTTAACTCTGATTGCTCTCCATGGATGCTGCCAGACCTGCTGAGCTTTTCCAGCAATTTCAGTTTGAGTTGTCTGTTCAGGAGTTTTGTGAAGAAATATTAACAAAAGAAGATTGAATTGAGTGAATATAGAGGTTTGCTGGAAAAAGGACCAATAATGAGTGTGTTACTGAGCAATGAACATTCAAGCAGAAACAGGGTGGCCCTTTACGAGGCTGTTGTAGAGGGTAAAAGGTCTATTTCTTTCTGATAAGGCTAGTTCACTGAATGAATGATTTAAGTATCACATGTATTTTACGGTGAAAAGTTTCCACCGTCACCATGATTACGGGAGTCATTTTGAATCATTAAGGATAATATTTTTAAAAAGGTATAGCTTAATGAGAGCCCATAACCCTTCCACCACTGTCAGCACAGGCCAGACCAATGTTGAAGGTGCTGATCCTCAGGCGCCATCTTTCATCCCTGGATCTACCTCACCGATGTAGCAGCCAATGCCACGTCCCGTGCTCACCCCGCTGCCAGCCATCTCCTCACCGCCATCTGCCAGGGTCCTGTTCTGGGCTCACAAACCGATGCCATGCTCCAGACCCCAACGAAGCCACCTTCCTCGTCAATGCCATCACCTCCGTCTCACCCCCAACTAACCCCAACCCCCAACCAACTCCCAACTCCCAACCAACCCCAACCTCCAACCAAACCCAACTCCCAACCAACCTCCAACCCCCAACCAACCCCCAACCAAACCCAAACCCCAACCAACTCCAACCAACCCCAACCAACCCCAACCCCCAACCAATCCCCAACCAACCTCCAACCCCCAACCAACCAACCCCAAGTCTCAGTGTAAAAAGTGAGGTCTGCAGATGCTGGAGATCAGAGCTGAAAATGTGTTGCTGGTTAAAGCGCAGCAGGTTAGGCAGCATCCAAGGAACAGGAAATTCGACGTTTCAGGCCAGAGCCCCTTCATCAGGAACCCTCAACCAACCAATCCCCAACCAACCCCAAACCCAACCAACCCCAACCAACCCCAATCCCCAATCAACCCCAACCAACCCTAACCAACCCCAACCCCAACCCACAACCAACTCCCAACCCCTAACCAACTCCCAACCAACCCCAACCACCAACCAACCCCCAACCCCAAACCAACCCCAATCCCCAACTAACCCCAACCAACCCCCAACCACCTCCAACCCCCAACCCCAACCCCCAACCCCCAAACAACCCCAACCAACCCCAACCCCCAACCAACCTCAACTAACACGAACCCCCAACCAACCCCAACCCGCAACCAACCCGCAACCAACCCCAACCCCCAACCAGCTTGAGTTCTTCCCAGGAGGTAAGTGGAAACAAAAAGTAGAAAGAAAAACAAACACAGTTGTTCTTTATAGTGTGACAGAGTATGTGTTTGTTTGCCATTTTGGGAGTAATAAACTTCTCTTTTCTTTTCATAGAATCCCTACAGCTTGGAAATAGATCCCTTCGGCCCAACAAGTCCACATCGACCATCCCACCCAGAACCCATTCCCCTGTTACTCTACATTTACCCCTGACTAATGCACCTGACCTACACATCCCTTAACATCATGTTGTAATTTAGCATGGCCAATTCACCTAACCTGCACATCTTTGGACAGTGGGAGGAAACCGGAGCACCCGGAGGAAACCCACGCAGACACAGGGAAAATGTGTAAATGTAACAGACAGTCACCCAAGGCAGGAATCAAACCCGGGTCCCTGGCACTGTCAGGCAGCAGTGCTACCCACTGAGCCACCGTGTCGCCCTTGGTGCAGGTTGGATGTTGGTTGAGGGTTAAAGGTTGAGCCGGGGCTGGAGTGGGAAGCCCCGTCCGCTCTGCTTTGAAATAGAGCCCATGGGTGCAGAGGAGAGAGTGGAGTAGGCCTCGGCTTAAATCCCACCTGAAACACAGTACCCCTGACAGTGCAGCACTCCCTCGGTGTCGTGTTGAGAACATTAACTGGAGGTTCTTGCATCTACAACTCTCTGACTCAGAGGTGTGAGTGCTGCCAATTCAGTTTCTCTCTGAGTATAATCGTTTCATCCCGAATTTTCAGAAGGATGTCACATCAACAATAAGTAGTAGGTCTCTTTGTTATTTAACATTGTGTAGAGGTGTCCCAAAGGGACTTATTTGTCACATTATAGCAGCCGGTGTTCAACATGTTATGTCTGACAGAGAGTAATGTCAGGGAAATATCCCTTAATCTCCTGGCCTAGCATTGCAAACAACATAGATTGGTCTTAATTACATGGAATTTAAGCTACATCCATAGGTCCCTGTTGTTTGCAGATGGAAGGAGCATGGACTCGTAGAGTCATAGAGTCATAGAGCATGGAACCAGACCCTTCGGCCCAACCAATCCATGCCAACCATAATCCCAAACTAAACTAGTCTCCCCTTAACCCTTAATCCCCGTGACAATCAGGAATCTATCTATCTCAGTCTTAAATATACTCAATGATCTGGCCTCCACGGCCTTCAGTGACAGTGAATTCCACAGTTGCACCACTCTCTGGCTGAGGAAGTTTCTCCTTATCTCCATTTGGAAGGGTCTTCCCTTTACTCCAAAGCTGTGCCCTCGATTCCTAGTCTCTCCTGCCAATGGAAACACCTTCCCAATGTCCACTCTGTCCGCGTCATTTAGTATTCTGTAAGTGTCAACTAGATTCAATGGTTTGGAGGGATTTAGGCCAGGCGCAGGTGTGAGGGGGGGGACTAGTTTAGTTTGAGATTATGGTCAACAGGGACTGGTTGGGCCGAAGGGCCTGTTGCCGTGCTGTAGGATTCTGTGACTCTGAAGATAAGCTGTGGCTCTATTGAGTGGCACATCGGTTTGTACGGCCTCCAGCTGCTCAGCCCCCATAACGTGGGCCAGTAACAGTCCCGAGGAATGGCCTGTGGCAGGGATTTGAACCTGCTTTTGAGTCATGAGCAGCAGGTGTGCTGAGAGAGTGAGCCAGACCTTGCCAGTGTCTGTCGTCAATGGAACTAAATGCAGTCAAGTGCACTGCACAAGTTTGTTTGACAGTCTGGAACTTGCCTGAGCAAACGCTTCTATTCATTTCCCACTCAGCTAAAAGGTATTCATCAGGGCTGACAGCAGCATAATGCACACAACATCGAACAGGGTGCTATTCACTGACCACAGTCTTGGCTATTAGCCATTGTGAGCAGGATGCTTGCTTTTTTCCTGGTCTACTTCAGAATAATGCCGTCAGATCTTTCATCCTTGTGTTTAATCACAGAGAGGACTTTGGTCTAAAATCCCATTCAAAAGCTCATAGCTTCGAATCTGTAGGCAAGTTACCTGACTCTCCGATCTGGGGTTTAAAGCTGGAATCTGAATGGGGTAGAGACCAGGGTTCTGATCAGGGTGAAACAGAGTTAATATTGATAGAATCCCTACAGTATGGAAGGAGGCCATTCAGCCCATCGAGTCCACACCAACTGTCCAAAGGGCATCCCATCCTATCCCACTAACCCCGCATTTCCCATGGCTAATCCACCCTAACCTGCACATCCCTGAACACTATGGGGAATGTAACATGGCCATTCCACCTTAACCTGCACATCCCTGGATACTATGGTCAATTCAGCATGGCCAATCCACCCTAACCTACACATCCCTGGACACTATGGGGAATTTGACATGGCCATTCCACCCTAACCTGCACATCCCTGAACACTATGGGCAATTTTCCATAGCCATTCCACCCTTACCTGCATATCCCTGGACACTATGGGCAATTTGGCATGGCCATTCTACCCTAACCTGCATATCCCTGGACACTATGGGCAATTTAGCATGGCCAATCTACCCTAACCTGCACATCCCTGGACACTATGGGCAATTTAGCACGGCCAATCCACCCTAACCTGCACATTCCTGGATACTATAGGCAATTCAGCATGGCCAATCCATCCTGACCTGCATATCTTTGGATCGCGGGAGGAAACCGGAGCACCCGGAGGAAACCCACACAGACACAGGAGGGAATGCAAACTCCACACAGACAGTCACCCGAGGCTGGAATCGAACCTGGGACCCTGGTGCTGTGCGGCAGCAATGCTAACCACTGAGAGATACAATAGCAACATTTAAAAGGCATTGAGACAGACACATGAACTGACAGGGATTAGAGGGACATGGACCATGTGTAGGGAGATGGGATTAGTTTAGAATGGCATCAATGATTGGTGCAGAATTATGGTGAGGCGTTGGCCTCGTAGTATTATTGATGGACTGTTAATTCAGAAACTTCGACGTTTCGGGCATAAGCCCTTCCTGATGAAGGGCTTATGCCCGAAACATCGAATTTCCTGTTCCTTGGATGCTGCCTAACCTGCTGTGCTTTAACCAGCAACACATTTTCAGCTGTGATCTCCAGCATCTGCAGACCTCATTTTTTACCCTGTTAATTCAGAAACCCAGGTAATGTTCCGGAAACCCACATTTGAGTCCCACCATAGTATTTGAATTCAGTAAAAATCTGAAGTTTAAAGTCTAAAGGTGACTGTGAAACAATTGTTGGGGAAGAGTCCATCTGGTTCACTAATGTCCTTGAGGGACGGAAACCGCTCCGGTCTGCATGTGACTCCAGACCCACAGCAATGGGGTTGACTCTTAACTGCCCTATGGGCAATTAGGGATGGACAATAAATGCTGGGTCTGACCAGTGAGGTCCTCATTCTGTGAATGAATTTTTAAAAAACCCTCCTGTCATCTACCTCCAATATATTTCCTTTCTCAGTTATGGAGTCCAAAACTGTCCACTGATGTGATCTGACCAGTGCCCTGCAGACTGACATCTTTACTTTTATGTACAACTCCTCTTGAAATTAAGATGACGTCACACCAGCCATTTGATCTCCATGTTGGTTTGGTGTCCTCATGCGCCCCTCTCCTGGAATTTCCTTCCTTAAAGTCTCCATCCCTCTCCTCCTCCTTAAAACCCTTCCCCCGTTTAACCGTGCTTTTGGTCACTTGTCCCTTGTCGTTCCTCGCTGCCAAGCCGTGCCTGACAATCACCCTCAGAAGGCAGCCTGGCTCACTTCAGGACGATAAAGGCACCACGTGAATGAAACTCCATGCTGTCGGTCGTGTGTCACTGATTACGGTTGCACCCCAACCCCGGGGGCAAGGACAGTCAACATGCACTCCTTAACATGATGTTCCCCCCCCTCTCCCCCCACCTCCAACCCTTGCAGTGAGGGGTGCACAGCCTTGGAACATTCCAGAATCACACACACAGTGTAATGCACCAACCAACAAGGAACGCTGCCTTTACGATGCTCAATTAATCACACCAACAGATCCTTCGACCCTTCAACCGTCTTGGGGAAGCTGGAGTGGTGTGGGTGGGTCTGGGTCTGCAGTGGTGCCTGAAACCGGGATTCTTGTTGTTGGCAGGCCTGAAGCACAGACTCTTGACTTGATTTGACTTATTGTTGTCACATGTACCTAGGGGCAGTGAAAAGTTTTGTCTTGTCTGCAGTTACAGGCGGACCATACCGTACAAAGATCACAGGGTGGGGATTGATTGAGTCACAGGGTGATTGAACAGAGTGAGGAATACAGAGAAGGTGCACACAGAGTGTGGTCAATGTTGGATTTGAAATTGGAGAGGACCGTTCAGAGGTCTAAAAACAGCGGGGAAGAAGCTGTTCTTGAATCTGTTGGTGCGTGTGTTTAAGCTTTTGTACCTTATGTCTGATGGAAGAGGTTGGAAAGATTCGAACTGGGGTGGGAGGGGTCTTTGATGTTGGCTGCCTTCCCGAGGCAGTGGGAAGTGTAGATAGAGTCAGTGGATGGAAGGTTGGATTGTGTGACGGACTGGCCCATGTTCACAACTCTCTGTAGTTTCTCGTAGTCCTCGGCAGAGCAGTTGCCGTACCAGATAGAACGCTTTCTCTGGTGCATCTGTAAAAGTTGGCGAGAGTCCTTCTGGACATGCTGAGGAGACATTAGCCTCGTGAGGAAGGAGAGGTGTCATTGTTCCTCTTTGACCTCCTCCACCACCAAATCCTAGCCACCAGACATCTGGAGGAAGAACGTCTCATCTTCTGCCTTGGGATCCTCCAACCACATGGCATCAACATCGACTCCACCAGTTTCCTCACCTCCCCTCCCCCCCATCTCATCCCAGATCCAACCTTCCAACTCGGCACCGCCCTCTTGACCTGTCCTATCTATCCATCTTCCTTCCCACCTATACACTCCACCCTCCCCACTGATCTATCACCATCACCCCCCCCACCTGCATCTACCTATCGCCTTCCCAGCTACCTCATCCCCAGACCCGCCCCCACCCGCCTGCTTATCTCCCAACACCCTTCCCACCCACCCTTCCTAATGAAAAGCATATGCCTGAAACGTCGATTTTCCTGCTCCTCGAATGCTGCCTGACCTGCTGTGCTTTTCCAGCGCCACACTTATCGACTCTGTCACATCAATGTGGGTGATCTAGGATCTTCACTCCCAGGAAAATGGACGCTGTTGGCCCTCTCCCCTTCAGCTCTATTGATGCAGTTCGGGGAGTCCCATCCAGCTTGCTTGCAGCATCATCATGGCTGTACCTGGAGCTGGGGGTTTTTGAATTCCCCTGGGGCCACAAGGTGCTGCGTTGAAGACTGCAGAGAAGGAAGTCTATCTAAATAATCTCTTTTTATTCTTTCTGTAACTCAAAAATGACAAAGGGTGATTTGTCATTCCTCCTGCATCTTTCCATAAACGTTGGTCTATGAAGAACTAGGGTCGGCTTTTACACGAGATTTATGGAAAATTCCAGGTTATTTGGCCAAGCATAGGGGGGTCAACATTTACACGAGATCGACTCTTACTCGAGTATATCAGGAAACAAATAACACGTTCGGAATCACAGTGCAGCTATGTCCCAGAAAGAGGCCATTTGGCCCATCATGCCGGCCCTGGGAAGCCTCATCACCTAGCGCCAATCACGTGCCCTTTTTTGGGATAATTCACCATTGCAAAGTGAAGCTCTATCCCCGGGAATGTGGTCCCACCCTGTAGTGCCCCATTCTCTGCGACCAAACCAGCAGTAAAGCTGCAAGGGTGAGTATAATAAATAAGAGCTTCTGTGAATCAACTTGACTCAGTCGACTGTCATTAATAAAGTAATGAGTCCAATAGTTCAGAGTTTTTCTCCATGACTTAACCTCTTACAAATCTTCAATCCATGTGCACTCACTTATTCATCAGCTGATGGAGGATAGTTGAAAATGTGTTGCTGGTTAAAGCACAGCAGGTCAGGCAGCATCCAAGGAACAGGAAATTCGACGTTTCGGGCCAGAGCCCTTCATCAGGAATGAAAAGAGGGTGCCAAGCAGGCTAAGATAAAAGGTAGGGAGGAGGGACTTGGGGGAGGGGCGATGGAGGTGGGATAGGTGGAAGGAGGTCAAGGTGAGGGTGATAGGCCGGAGTGGGGTGGGGGCGGAGAGGTCAGGAAGAGGATTGCAGGTTAGGGGGGCGGTGCTGAGTTCGAGGGAACCGACTGAGACAAGGTGGGGGGAGGGGAAATGAGGAAACTGGAGAAATCTGAGTTCATCCCTTGTGGTTGGAGGGTTCCCAGGCGGAAGATGAGGCGCTCCTATGTGTTCACCAGTAGGGTTGACATTCATAGACAGAAAAATGTGCCGAGAATTTATGACAGGAATTTGTCTCCAGTTGTCAATGTCAGAATGAATTTCCTCCCACGGCAATTAACAGTTTCTACCCTACTGTTGTTAGAATACTGAATGGACTCAAATTCGCCTGTACCTGTGTTTTTGTTTTTGCTGCTGTTTACTTATTATTTATTATCAATGCGACTTAACTCTGTGATCTGTCTGTATTGCTCACAAGACAAAGCTTTTCACTCAGTACACGGGACAATAAATTCAATTCAATTCAATTCAAGTCTTCATTCGTTTAGAAATCAGTTGGACTTCTGCTAATGATACAGAATGAAATTTGGTGGGCATGAATTTTAGCCCCTCAATAATCCAACAGTCTGCGTAACCTGCTATTCCTTTGTCCCGTGTGTACTTATCCAGCTTCCCCTTAAATCCTTTATGCAACTTCTGTCTGTCACCCCATGTGCCAGCACCATCCATATCACCATGTGGGTTCGGGGACATTCCTGAACCCATCAGCTATCTCTACCACTGCCAGACACATACAGGACGTTCAGATTCTAACTTACATCATCTAATTGAAATGTAGGAAATAGGAGCAGAATGAGGCCATTCTGCCCTTCGGTAAGATTGATCATCCAACTCAGTCCCCTCTACCCACTTTCTTTCCTCACCCCCCTCCCCCTCCTCATTTGCCCTAAGAACTCAATCGAACTCCTTCTTGTGAACATTCAGTGTTTTGGCCTTGACAGCTTTCCTGTGGCAGAGGATTCCCCCGGCTCCCCACTCTCTGGGTGAACACATTTCTCCTCATCTCAGTCCTCACTGGCCTACTCCACATCCTTACACTCAGCTGTGGACTCCACAAAACTTTGAAGGGAATACTGGAGATGGTGTGAGCGATCAGCCATGACGTATTGAATGGTCCCACAGACATAACTCTGCTGAGGACATGGAGGTCCTGGGCCTCCTTCACTGCCGCTCCCTCACCACCATGAGAACGCCTCATTTCCGCCTCGGAACACTTCAACCCCAGGGCATCAATGTGGACTTCAACAGTTTCCTCATTTCCCCTTCCCCCACCTCACCCTCGTTCCAAACTTCCAGCTCAGCACTGTCCCCATGACTTGTCCGGACTTGTCCTACCTGCCTATCTCCTTTTCCACCTATCCACTCCACCCTCTCCTCCCTGACCTATCACCTTCATCCCCTCCCCCACTCACCTATTGTACTCTATGCTACTTTCTCCCCACCCCCACCCTCCTCTAGCTTATCTCTCCACACTTCAGGCTCACTGCCTTTATTCCTGATGAAGGGCTTTTGCCCGAAACGTCGATTTCGCTGCTCGTTGGATGCTGCCTGAACTGCTGTGCTCTTCCAGCACCACTGATCCAGAATCTGGTTTCCAGCATCTGCAGTCATTGTTTTAACCACAGACGTACCAGCTTACATTGTGGCTCATACAGAGCAGGACAGTGGCTCACAACACCAGGGTCCCAGGTACGATTCCACCCTCAGGCGACAGTCTGTGTGGAGTTTGCACGCTCTCCCCGTGTCTGTATTGGTTTCTTCCCACCACCCCCACAGATGTGCAGGACAAGTGAATTGGCTGTGCTGAATTGCCCCCTAGTGTCCAGGGATGTTTAGTAAGGGCTGGAAAAGTGCAGCTGGTCAAGGAGCAGGAGAATCGACGTTTCGGGCATGAGCCCTTCTTCGTTCCTGAAGAAGGGTTCATGCCCAAAACGTCGATTCTCCTGCTCCTTGGATGCTGCCCGACCTGCTGCGCTTTTCCAGCAACATATTTTCAGCTCTGATTTCCAGCATCTGCAGACCTCACTTTCTCCTCGAAGATGTTTAGTAAGGGGTAAATATAGGGTCTGGATGGTTTACTCTTTGGAGGGACAGTGTGGACTTGTTGGGTCAAATGGCCTGTTTCCACACTATAGGGAATCTTGTGTTCAAAAGGTTAGTGATGATTCAGAAATAATTTATCACTATCGATGTTAACGCTTTCTCTGTCACAAGAATGAAGTCTCTTCACACTTCACTAATTGCTCCCACTCTTACTTCACTTCTAATGATCCCCTTAACCTGTTGTATTGGATTTATATTTAATTGCTCACAGGTCATCAGTGTTAACTGGCAACTTACATCTTTGATTACAAATAGGGACTGGCTAAAAATTGAGCTGAGATTTATTTTCACTCATGGGACTTAGGTGCCTTTTGTGACCCCCTTGAGAAGGTGGGGGTGAGCTATCTTCTTGAACCGCTGCAGTCCACCTGCCCTTAGGGAGGGAATTCCAGGATTTTGACCCAGCGACAGTGAAGGAACGGCGATATATTTCCAAATCAGGATGGTGAGTGGTTTGGAGGGGAACTTGCAGGGGGTGGTGTTCTCATGAATCTTCTGCCCCTTGTCCTTCCAGATGGAAGTGGTCGTGGGTTTGGAAGGTGCTGCCTGAGGATCTTTGGTGAATTTCTTGTTGAGAGCACACACTGCTGCTACTGAATGTCAGTGGTGGAAGGAGTGAGGCTTGTGGATGTGATACCAGTCAAGTGGGCTGTTTTGTCCTTGGATGGTGTCAAGCTTCTTGAGTGTTCAAAGATTGTGAGCAGATTTGTAGCTTGGGTGCTCGTTGTTGTGGTTCTGTTCGCCGAGCTGGGAATTTGTGTTGCAGACGTTTCGTCCCCTGTCTAGGTGACATCCTCAGTGCTTGGGAGCCTCCTGTGAAGCGCTTCTGTGATGTTTCCTCCGGCATTTATAGTGATTTGTATCTGCCGTTTCCGGTTGTCAGTTCCAGCTGTCTACTGCAGTGGCCGGTATGTTGGGTCCAGATCAATGTGTTTGTTGAGAGAATCTGTGGATGAGTGCCATGTCTCTAGGAATTCCCTGGCTGTTCTCTGTTTGGCTTGTCCTATAATAGTAGTGTTGTCCCAGTCAAACTCATGTTGCTTGTCATATGCGTGTGTGGCTACTAAGGATAGCTGGTCGTGTCGTTTCGTGGCTAGTTGGTGTCCGTGGATATGGATCGTTAGCTGTCTTCCTGTGCGTCCTATGTAGTGTTTTGTGCAGTCCTTGCATGGGATTTTGTACACTACATTGGTTTTGCTCATGCTGGGTATTGGGTCCATCGTCCTGGTGAGTTGTTGTCTGAGAGTGGCTGTTGGTTTGTGTGCTATGAGTCCTAATGGTGGCAGTAGTCTGGCTGTCAGTTCAGAAATGTTCTTGATGTATGGTAACGTGGCTAGTCCTTTGGGTTGTTGTATGTCCTCATTTCTTTGTCTTTCCCTTAGGCATCTGTTGATGAAATTGCGGGGGTATCCATTTTTGGGGAATTCATTGTAGAGGTGTTCTTCTTCCTCTTTTTGCAGTTCTGGTGTACTGCAGTGTGTTGTGGCCCTTTTGAACAGTGTCTTGATGAAACTTCTTTTTGGGGAGTTGGGGTGGTTTGTGTCGTAGTTCTTGAGTGTTGTTAGACTGCCCCATCCAGACAAGTGGGGAATATTCCATCACCCTCCTGACTGGTGCCTTGTAGATGGTGGACAGGCTTTGGGGAATCAGGAGGGGAGTTACTCGTTGCAGCCTTTGACTTGTTCTTACAGCCGTTGTGTTTATGTTGTGAGTCCAGTTGAGTTTCTGGTCAATGGTTACCCCCAGGATGTTGATAGTGGGGGAATCAGTGATTATTCCATCAAGAAATAATGGGTGACTGGTGTGGAGGTTCACCAACAGTGGTTTCTCAGTCACAATGACTTGATTTTGGGGTCATGAGGTCGTGATGGGAGGCATGGAGGTCTGAATGCTGCAAGACCCCTTAAAATGTTCACATGTTTATGCCATTGGTGGGCAGATGTTGAAGCTTTCAGTCTCTGGGGCCCTGTTGCCACGACAGCCTGAGTAAATCAGGCCCTAGCCTTTTCCAAGGTGTACCCAGTGGTGTGTAAAGAGACCTCCTCCATCTTCCTCAGTCAACAACCCTCTCGTCTTCCCCTCCCCCACATCCGTGCTGTGCGCCCATGGACCCCTCTCCCATTATTCCTCCCCCAGTCCCACACTCAGGGGGGACACATCAGGGCAAGGCTTAAGAAGCACTATGTTCGATGGAGTTTAGAAGGATGAGGGGGAATCGAATTGAAACTTACCGAATTCTGAACGGCCTGGACAGAGTGGATGTTGGGAAGATGTTGGGATGTTGGGACAGAGTGGATGTTGGGAAGATGTTTCCAATGGCAGGGGAGATGAGGACCCAAGGTCACAGCCTCAGAGGAAAGGGAAGACCTTTTAGAATGGAGATAAGGAGAAACTTCTTCAGCCAGAGAGTGGGGAATCTATGGAATTCACTGCCACAGAAGGCTGTGGAGGCCAGGTCATTGAGTATGTCGAAAACAGAGATCGATAAGTTCTTGATTTTGCCAAGGGAATCAAAGGTAATGGGGGGAAAGCAAGAAAATGGGTTTGAGAAACCTATCAGCCATTGAATAGCAGAGCAGACTCAATGGGCCAAATGGCCTAATTTCTGCTCCTGTGTCTTTCGGTCTTATGTTTGGGGATACACGCTCAAATTGGCCCAGATTCTCTGACTGATTGTCACGGTGTTCCTACTTCCCCAAACCTGACCAACACCTTCAGCCAGATGTCTCCCCAGACTAGTTTGTTCAGAGGCAGCTAACCCATAGCTCCACCGTCCCTTTCTATGGCACTGTCTGTGGTAGTGTAAGTTCAAATGTCCCCAGTGCATGATAATGAATGGGGAAATGGCTGCATGGGCAGGATACTTGCCTGGGCAATCAGCCATAATGGCATCGAATGGTGGAACAGTCTGAATGGGCCGATGGCCTCCTTCTGCTGCTATGTCCATTCCCTAGGTTCATGATGAGGACAATTTTTTATCTCCCCAATGTGGAAATAGGTTCTTCAGCCGAACAAGTCCACACCGACCCTCCGAAGAGTAACTCACCCAGTCCCATTACATTACATTTACTCCTGACTAATGCACCTAACCTGCACATCCCTGAACTCTATGGACAGTTTAGCACGGCCAATTCACCTAACCTGCACATCCCTGAATACTATAGCACGGTCAATTCACCTAACCTGGACATCCCTGAATACTATAGCACGGTCAAGTCACCTAACCTGCTCATCCCTGAACTCTATGGACAGTTTAGCACGGCCAATTCACCTAACCTGCACATCCCTGAATACTATAGCACGGTCAATTCACCTAACCTGCACATCCCTGAATACTATAGCACGGTCAAGTCACCTAACCTGCACATCCCTGAACTCTATGGACAGTTTAGCACGGCCAATTCACCTAACCTGCAGATCCTCGGTTTGTGGGAGGAAACCCAAGTGGACACAGGGAGAATGTGCAAACTCCACACAGACAATAGCTCAAGGCTGGAATTGAACCCGGGTCCGTGGCGCAGTGGGGCAGCAGTGCTAACCACTGAGCCACCGTACCAGATATTGAAAGGCTTCTTGTTGCGAGAGATGCCAATGGATATGGGAATGGTGCAGAAAAGTGATGTCGAGGGAGAAAATTATCCACAATCCAGGAGACCACTAGTTCATTCCTGCTTTGATTTCCTGATGTTCTCATAAAGGTTAAGAAATGCAGCAGGCAGAAGCACTCTCCCTCAGAGCTGAACATTGACAGGACTATAATCAACATGTCACACGATTCGAGATAAAGGTAACGTTTCTTTGCAATGTGTTCTCTTGGCTCTTTTCGAAGTTATAATTAAATCTCACTCTCACACTTCAGATGTGTTTGAACTCCTTTGTGCGTATTACTGGCAACGCAATTGCATTCAGTTTCTACATACAAACCAGCTGAACCCTTTATCTGAATTAGAGACCCAGTAATTATGCTGACAAATCTATTATTCTAAATATAAAACGTTTGAAAGTCTTGGTTAAATTGCTGCTTTATAATCACTGCCAGTTACACATTACTCTCTCAATAAATTTTCGAAGCCTTCCACACGACTCCTGACTGGAAAGCAGCCATTGTTGAGTCCTTCACTCTCCTGAAATGTCATTACTCAACCCTGTTTTTAAAAGTTCGCTCACATTAACTGTAAGGACAGGCATGCATTCTTATAGCAACTTTCTCTTCCTCAGGGTGCCCTGGCCAATGATATGCATCCACAGCACACTCGCTGTCGCAGCGCAGGAGCCGAACTGTACACAGCAAGATCCCATGAGCATCATTGGTGTAAAGGGTGGGTACAGTGCATCACAATCAATACTGACCAGGACACTTGTAGGTTCCTGAGCTCTTCTGTCATACAGCGAAATCTATTAGACTCAACTTAAGTTGTTTTTAAACTTATTATTCGTTTTGTGGGTGTCATTGGCTGGGCCCAGCATTTATGGCCCGTCCCTAGTTGCCCCCTTGAGAAGGTAGGGGTGAGCTGCCTTCTTGAACCGCTGCAGTCCACCTGCTGTGGGTTGACCCACAATGCCCTTAGGGAGGGAATTCCAGGATTTTGACCCAGCGACAGTGAAGGAATGCCGATATATTTCCACGTCAGGATGGTGAGGGGCTTGGAGGGGAACTTGCAGGGGGTGGTGTTCCTGTGTATCTGCTGCCCCTTGTCCTTCTAGATGGAAGTGGTCATGGGTTTGGAAGGTGCTGTCTGAGGGTCTTTGGTGAATTTCTGCCGTGCATCTTGTAGATAGTACACACTGCTGTTACTGAGTGTCAGTGGGGAAGGGAGTGGGTGTTTGTGGATGTGGTGCCAATCAAGTGGGTGCTGCTTTGTCCTGGATGGTGCCAAGCTTCTTGAGTGTTGTTGGAGCTGCCCCCATCCAGGCAAGTGGGGAGTATTCCATCACCCTCCTGACTTGTACCTTGGAGATGGTGGACAGGCTGTGGGATGTGGCTCAGTGGTTAGCACTGCTGACTCACAGCACCAGGGATCCGGGTTCGATTCCTGCCTCATTCTCCCCGTCTGTGCGTGGGTTTGCTACAATTTCCTCTCACAAAGATGTGCAGGTTAGGTTGGATGGGCCATGGGAAATTTCTCATAGTGTCCAGGGATGGGCTGGTTAGGGTGGTTGGCCATGGGAAATGCAGAGTTATAGGATAGATGGAGATGGGTGTGGGTGGGATGGTCTTCGGAGGGTCAGCATGGAGTTAATGGGCCAAATGGTCTTCCACAGTGTAGGAATTCTATGCACCATCATATCCCTGGCCCCTACTCTGCTCTTGCAGCTACTGTGTTGATGTGGGCAAGTCCAGTTGAGTTCATGTCAATGATAACTCTCCAGGATGTTGATTGTGGGGGTTTTGTGGAATGCTTTGCTGTGAGAACCGTCCATGCTAGCCCAGGCTTTCTCATGAAACATCAAAATATAGATTCGGAGCAGTATGAGGCCATTCGGCCCCTCGAGTCTGCTCCGCCATTCAATGTGATCATGGCAGATACACTTACCCAGGTTGACATTCCTCGTTTGGGTCGAGTCTGGTTCAAATCAGATATTCAAGGAGGACATTGGATGGTCATTTGGATCGAAATGGTGGTCAGGGAAAAGGCAAGAGATTGGTGCTAGGGAACAGAACTGGTGTGAGCATGATGGGCCAAATGGCCTCCTTCTGCACCAAAATAATTCTGTTTGTCAAGAGTCGACCTTAACTCTGCCCTGGAATTGTTTAAGATAAGACGGAATCTCGCCTTAATATCGCACCTGAGACTGGCGCTGTCCGCTCGCTCAGTTCACTATCAGAGTAAGCCTGAAATATCCCAAAGTTTTTCAGCTTCGCGGGAAGAGACGAGGCGAAGGAGGAGCCTGACAACAGAGGGCCTGAGAAACACCAGTGAGGCCTGGCCTCCACACTTGCAGACTGGCTTCTGGAAATCGGGATTGCCAACAGGAAATTCCGGAATTACACAAACAACCAACGAGGGGGGAGGCCATTTTGGATTTGGCGCTCGGCAACGAGCCCGGACAGGTGTCAGATCTCACGGTGGGAGAGCACTTTGGTGACAGTGATCACAACTGCCTCACATTTACCGTAGCCTTGGAGAGGGAAAGGAGCAGTTACCAAGAGAAGATATTTAATTGGGGAAAAGGAAATGATGACGCAATCAGACAGGAGTTGGGAAGTACAGACTGGGAGCAATTGTTCCACAGAAAGGGCAGAGCAGACATGTGGAGACTGTTTAAGGAGCAGTTGTTGAGAGTGATGCACGAATTTGTTCCTCTGAGACAGGTAAGAAGGGGTAAGATTAAGGAACCTTGGATGATGAGAACAGAGGAACTTCTCGTCAAAAGGAAGAAGACAGCTTACATAAGGTGGGGGAAGCAAGGATCTAGCACAGCTTTAGAGGATTACAGGCTTGCTAGAAAGGAGCTCAGAAATGGAGTGAGGAGAGCCAGGAAGGAGCATGGAAAAGGCTTTGCAAGAAAGTTTAGAGAAAACCCAAAGGAATTTTACTCATACGTGAGGAATAAGAGAATGATCAGGGAGAAGGTAGGCCCGATCAGGGATAGTGTAGGGAACTTGTGTGTGGAGTCTGAGCAGATAGGAGAAGCCCAAAATGAGTTCTTTGCTTCGGTTTTCACCAAGGAAAGGGACCTTGTTGTTACAGGAGCTGGGATACAGTCTTGACCAGATGTTGATGAGGTTGATATGCTAGAAATTTGGGAAAACATTAAGATTGATAAGTCCCCAGGGCCAGACCAGATTTATCCTAGGCTGCTCCGGGAAGTGAGAAAGGAGGTTGCTGAGCCGCTGGCGAGGATATTTGCCTCCTCACTCTCCAAGGGAGTCGTATCGGAGGATTGGAAGGAGGCGAATGTTGTTCCTCCTTTCAAGAAGGGTAATAGGCAAATCCCTGGCAATTACAGACCAGACAGTGGTCAGCAAAGTTTTGGAAAGAATTCTGAGGGATAGGATTTATGACTATTTGGCAAAGCATAGTGTGATTAAAGGCAGTCAGCATGGCTTTGTGAGGGGCAGGTCATGCCTCACAAAGCTGATTGATTTCTTTGAGAAGGTGTCAAGACAAATCGACAATGGTTGAGCAGTGGATGTGACGTATATGGACTTCAGCAAGGCATTTGATAAGGTTCCCCATGGTAGGCTCATTCATAAAGTCAGGAAGTATGGGATCCAGGAAGATTTGGCTCTCTGGATTCAGAATTGGTTAGCTGACAGAAGACAGAGAGTGATTGTAGATGGAAAGTATTCTGCCTGGAAGTCAGTGGTGAGTGGGGTCCCACAGGGCTCTGTTCTTGAGCCTCTGCTCTTTGTAGTTTTTATAAATGACTTGGACAATGAGGTTGAGAGGTGGGTTAGTAAATTTGCAGATGACACAAAGGTTGGAGGTGCCATTGATAGTATAGAGGGCTATTGCAGGCCTTAGTGCGACATAGACAGGATGCAGAGCTGGGCTGAGAAATGGCAGACGGAGTTCAACCTGGATTAATGCGAAGTGATGCATTTTGGAAGGTCGAACTCGAATGCTGAATATAGAATTAAAGACAGGAATCTTGGCAGTGTGGAGGAACAGTGGGATCTTGGTGTTCTAGTGCATAGATCCCTCAAAGGTGCCACCCAAGTGGATAGGGTTGTTAAGAATGCGCATTTGATGTTTTGGATTTCATTAACAGGGGGATCGAGTTTAAGAGCTGTGAGGTTTTGCTGCAGCTCTACAAGTCCCTGGTGAGACCACACTTGGAATATTGTGTCCAGTTCTGGTTGCCCTACTATAGGAAAGATACAGAGGCTTTGGAGAGGGTGCAAAGAAGGTTTACCAGGATGCTGCATGGACTGGAGGGCTTGCCTTATGAAGGAAGGGTTGAAAAAGCTCGGACTCTTCTCTCTGGAGAGAAGGAGGAAGAGAGGAGACCTGATCGAGGTGTACAAGGTAATGAGAGGCATGGATAGAGTCAATAGCCAGAGACTTTTCCCCAGGGCAGGATGGACTGGTACAAGGGGTCATAGTTTGAAGATATTAGGAGGAAGGTATAGAGGAGACGTCAGAGGAAGGTTCTTTACACAGAGAGTTGTGAATGCATGGAATGTGTTGCCAGCGGTGGTGGTGGAAGCAGAGTCATTGGGGACATTTAAGCGACTGCTGGGCATGCTCATGGAGAGCAGTGAGTTGAGGGGTGCGTAGGTAAGTTACTATATTTTACATTAAGATTAAACCTCGGCACAACATCGTGGGCCAAAGGGCCTGTTCCGAGCTGTACTTTTCTATGTTCTATTAAAATGATCAGTTTGAGTCACAATGACGTTCCCGTGGGTTCGCACCAACCGGAAGAACCATTCCTCTTCGTAAAGAAAATAATTTATCCAGAATCAAGCCTTTTTGAAATTAACCCTGAATGTTAAGGATAATGGTGCCCTGCTGCATTCTCCATGGCAACGCCGCACTCAGGCGGAGTCAGCTTTCCAGACATTCACTACATTTTGGATTAATCCGTTCTCCTTCTACATTCCTTCGTTTTCCCCCCGTCATTGTGTTTCTTTTCTTCTTCTGCAATGGCCTCCGCCAATCCCAGCCTCTAACTGCGATATCCAGCCTCCGACAGTGATTCCCAACCTCTAACACTCTGCTCCCAGTCTCCAGTAGCTACACCCAATATCTAACAGCGATTCCCAGCTTCCAACAGTAATTCCCAGTCTGTAACAGTGATTCCCATTCTCTAACAGTGAATCCCAGTCTCTAACAGTTATTCCCAGTCTCCAACAGTGATTCCCATTCTCTAACAATGATTCCCAGTTTCTAACAGCAATTCCTCGCCTCTAACAGTGATTCCCAGTCTCTTACAGTGCTTTCCAGCCTCCACCAGCGATTCCCAGTCTCCAGTAGTGATTCCCATTCTCCAACAGTGATTCCCAGTCTCTATCAGTGATTTTTCCAGTCTCTAATGGCATTTCCCTGTCTCCAATAATGATTCCTAGTCTCCAACAATGATTCCCAGTTTCCAACAGTAATTCTCAGTCTCTAATAGCGATTCCCAATCTCAAACAGTGATTCCCAACCTCAAAAAGCAGCTCTCAGCCTCCAAAAGCGATTCCCAGTCTCCAACAGTGATTCCAACTCTCTAACACTGATTCCCAGTCTCTAACAGCTATTCCCAGTCTCTAACAGTGATTCCCAGTCTCTAACCATGATTCCCAGTCTCCAACAGCGATTCCAACTCTCTAACACTGATTCCCAGTCTCTAACAGCTATTCCCAGTCTCTAACAGTGATTTCCAGTCTCTAACCATAATTCCCAGTCTCCAACAGCGATTCCAACTCTCTAACATTGATTCCCAGTCTCCAACAGTGATTCCCAGACTTGGACAGTGATTCCCAGATTCCAACAGCGATTCCCAGTCTCTAGCAACGATTCCCAGTCTCCAAGAGCAGTTCCCAGTCTCTAACAGTGATTCCTAGTCTAAGAGTGATTCCCAGTAAAAAGTGAGGTCTGCAGATGCTGGAGATCACAGCTGCAAATGTGTTGCTGGTCAAAGCACAGCAGGCCAGGCAGCATCTCAGGAATAGAGAATTCGACGTTTCGAGCATAAGCCCTTCATCAGGAATAAGAGAGAGAGAGAGCCAAGCAGGCTAAGATAAAGGGTAGGGAGGAGGGACTAGGGGGAGGGGCGATGGAGGTGGGATAGGTGGAAGGAGGTCAAGGTGAGGGTGATAGGCCGGAGTGGGGTGGGGGCGGAGAGGTCAGGAAGAGGATTGCAGGTTAGGAGGGCGGTGCTGAGTTGAGGGAACCGACTGAGACAAGGTGGGGGGCGGGGAAATGAGGAAACTGGAGAAATCTGAATTCATACCTTGTGGTTGGAGGGTTCCCAGGCGGAAGCACGACGGCTGGAGGAGGAGCGCCTCATCTTCCGCCTGGGAACCCTCCAACCACAAGGTATGAATTCAGATTTCTCCAGTTTCCTCATTTCCCCTCCCCCCACCTTGTCTCAGTCGGTTCCCTCAACTCAGCACCGCCCTCCTAACCTGCAATCCTCTTCCTGACCTCTCCGCCCCCACCCCACTCCGGCCTATCACCCTCACCTTGACCTCCTTCCACCTATCCCACCTCCATCGCCCCTCCCCCTAGTCCCTCCTCCCTACCCTTTATCTTAGCCTGCTTGGCTCTCTCTCTCTCTTATTCCTGATGAAGGGCTTATGCTCGAAACGTCGAATTCTCTATTCCTGAGATGCTGCCTGGCCTGCTGTAAGAGTGATTCCCAGTCTGTATCAGTCATTCCCAGCCTCCAACAGCGATTCCCAGCCTCCAACAGTGATCCCCAGTCTCTAATAGTGATTCCCGGTCTCCAACAGAGATTCCCAACCTCTAACAGCAATTCCTTGTCTCCAGCAGCGATTCTCAGACTCCAATAGTATTCCCAGTCTCGGACAGTGATTCCCAGTCTCTGACAATGATTCCCAGACTCCAAAAGTGATTCCCAGTCTCTAACAGTGATTCCTAGTCTTGGACAGTGATTCCCAGACTCCAACAGTGATTCCCAGTCTCCCTCAGTGATTCCCAGTCTCTAACACTACACCCAGTATCCAACAGAGATTGCCAGCCTCCAGCAGCGATGCTCCATGTCCTACAGAGATTCCTGGCCTCCGATAGCTACTTCCAGTCCCTAACAGCATTTTCCAGTCTCCAACAGTTATTCCCAGTCTCCAACAGTGATTCCCAGTCTCCAACAGTTATTCCCAGTCTCCAACAGCAATTCCCAGTCTCTAACAGTTATTCCCAGTCTTTAATAGCAATTCCCATTCTCCATCAGTGATTCCAAGTCTCCAACAGTGATTCCCAGTCTCTAAGAGTTATTCCCAGTCTTTAATAGCAATTCCCATTCTCCATCAGTGATTCCAAGTCTCCAACAGTGATTCCCAGTCTCTAAGAGTTATTCCCAGTCTTGGACAGTGATTCCCAGTCTCTAACCATGATTCCCAGTCTCCATCAGTGATTCCCAGTCTCCAATAGAGATTCCAAGTCTCCAATAGCTACATCCAATATCTAACTGCAATTCCCAGTCTCTAACAGCGATTCCAAGCCTCTGACAGTGATTCCCAGTCTCTAACATGATTCCCAGTCTCCAACAGTGATTCCCAGCCTCCAACAGTGATTCCCAATCTCCAATAGCAATTCCCAGTCTCCAATAGCTACATCCAATATCTAACTACGATTCCCAGCCTCTAACATTGAATCCCAGTCTCTAACGATGATTCTCAACTTCCAACAGCGATTCCCAGTCTCTGACAGTTATTCCCAGTCTTTAACCGCAATTCCCAGACTCTAACCGTGATTCCCAGTCTCTAACAATTATTCTCAGTCTTTAACGGCAATTCCCAATCTCTAACAGCGATTCCCAGCCTCTAACAGTGATTCCCAGTCTCCAAGAGTGATTCCCAACGTCCAACAGTCATTCCATGTCTCCAGCTGAAAATGTGTTGCTGGTTAAAGCACAGCAGGTCAGGCAGCATCCAAGGAACAGGAAATTCAACGTTCCGGGCCAGAGCCCTTCATCAGGAATCAGGACTATTCCATGTCTCCAGCCATGATTTCCAGCCTCCAACAGTGATTCCCAGCCTCCAACAGTAAATCCCAGTCTTAAACAGCAATTCCCAGCCTCCAACACTGATTCCCAGTCTTTAACAGTGATTCCCAGCCTTTCTCAGTGATTCCCAGTCTCGAACAGCGATTCCCAGTCTCCATCAGTGATTCCCAGCCTCCAAATCTAATTCCCAGCCTCCAAAAGTATTTCCCAGCCTCCAATAGTGATTCCAGCCTCCAACAACGATTCCCAGCCTCCAACAGTGAATCCCAGTCTCTAGCAGCAATTCCCAACCTCTAACAGTAATTCCCAGCCTCTAACAGTGATTCGCAGACTCCAATGGTGATTTCCAGCCTCCAACAGTGATTCGCAGCCTCCAACAGCAATTCCCAGCTTCTAACGGTGATTCTCAGACTCCAACAGTGATTCCCGGACTCCAACGGTGATTTCCAGTCTCCAACACAATTCCCAATCTCTAACAGTTATTCCCAGTCTTTAACAGCAATTCTCAATCTCTAACAGCGATTCCCAGTCTCCAACAGTGATTCCCAGTGTCCAACAGTCATTCCCAGTCTCCAGCCATGATTCCCAATCTCTAACAGTGATGTCCAGCCTCCAACAGTGATTCCCAGTCTCTATCAGTGATTCCCAGTCTCCAACAGCAATTCCAAGCCTCTAACAGCAATTCCCAGCTTCTAACGGTGACTCCCAGACTCCAACAGTAATTCCCAGACTCCAATGGTGATTTCCAATCTCCAACAGCAATTCCCAGTCTCTAACAGTTATTCCCAGTCTTTAACAGCAATTCCCAGTCTCCAACAGTGATTCCCAGTGTCCAACAGTCATTCCCAGTCTCCAGCCATGATTCCCAGCCTCTATCAGTGATACCCAGACTCTAAAAGCGATTCCCAGCCTCCAACAGTGATTCCCAATCTCTAACAGCGATGCCCAGCCTTCAACAGTGATTCGCAGTCTCTATGAGTGATTCACAGACTCCAACAGTGAGTCCCAGCCTCCAACAGTGAATCCCAGTCTCTATCAGTGATTCCCAGTCTCTAACAGCGATTCCCAGCCTCCAACAGTGATTCCCAGTTTCCAAATGTGATTCCCAGCTTCCAACAGTGAATCCCAATCTCTGTCAGTGATTCCCAGCCTGCAACAGTGATTCGCAGTCTCTGAGTGATTCCCAGCCTCCAACAGTGATTCCCAATCTTTAACAGTGATTGTCAGCCTGTAACAGCGATTCCCAGCCTGTAACAGTGATTCTCAGCCTGTAACAGTGTTTCCTAGTCTCTAACAGTAATTCCCAGCCTGTAACAGTGATTCTCAGCCTGTAACAGTGATTCCTAGTCTCTAGCAGTGATTCCCAGCCTGTGACAGTGATTCTCAGCCTGTAATAGTGATTCCTAGTCTCTAAAAGTGATTCCCAGTCTCTAACAGTGATTCCCAGCCTCCAACAGTGATTCCCAATCTCTAACAGTGATTATCAGCCTGTAACAGCGATTTCTAGTTTCTAACAGTGATTCCCAGCCTGTAACAGTGATTCTCAGCCTGTAACAGCGATTCTCAGCCTGTAACAGTATTTCCTAGTCTCCAGCAGTAACTCCCAGCCTGTAACAGTGATTCTCAGCCTGTAACAGTGATTCCTAGTCTCTAAAAGTGATTCCCAGTCTCTAACAGTGATTCCCAGCCTGTAACAGTGATTCTCAGCCTGTAATAGTGATTCGTAGTCTCTAACAGTGATTTCCAGTCTCTAACAGTGATTCCTAATCCCCAACAGTGATTCCCAGCCTCCAACAGTGATTTCCAGTCTCCAACAACGACCCTCAGTCTACATAGTGCCTTCCAGCCTCCCACACTGACTCCCAGCCTCCAACACTGACTCCCAGCATGGTGTAGTGACTTGCAGGTGTGGTGGTCTGAGCGCACCCCCAGCCCCATAATCCTCAAGGTGAAGTCCGGTGTGAACTGGAAGCTAGGTGCCAGTGAGGGATGTTGTTGTGAACTTTTATTTTTGCAACACAGGACATTTTATTTCTCTATTGTCTAAGATCTTGCCACTAAAGAAGCTGTACCAAGTTGGCTAAGATGGCGCGATAAATGGTGACAAATAGACTTGTCGCTGTATCCATTAAGTATATGTGATAGTAAAGGCTAACTCTAATTCTAACTCTAATGTGATATTAATTGTTGTTCCCGCTTGAGATTTGGTATTCTTGCAATTGTGTCCTGATGAGTGGAAGATGAGCAGCTTCAGCAACACACCCTTTTTTTCCACAAGTCTCATGCTCTGTACAGTCCAAGGAATGTTCTAGAAATTCTCACGAGGTCTGACAGCAGCTGTGGAAAGAGGAAAACAGAGGTAACAGAAAGACTGAGACTTTGGGAGTACATTTTGAACACTTCGAAAAAACTCGATGTGATCGCAGAGGTATTGTGCATCCCAGAGTAATCCTTGCGGGAGGAGGTTGCTGGGAAAGATGACCAAACAGGGATGGAGCATCAGGGAGGGAGCCAATATTGTGTGTGCCGAGAGGTGACGGAGTAACTCCATGAGAAAGGCCAGCCTTGACCTTATTGAGTGGCAGAGCAGGCCCGAGGGGCTGAATGGCCTATCCTTGCTCCTGTTTTTTATACTTTGATGGTCTCCATGTAACAGGAAGGATGAGGAGGCGTCAGCGGGAGCTGAAGAGATTTCCCAGAATTCTGCCTGGATTAGAAGGTATGGGCTATAAGGGGAGGCCAGAAGTCTATAAAAGCATGAATAGGGTTGACGGTCAAACCCTTTTTCTCAGGGTTGAAATGTTTAATACTTGGGGGTCATGCATTTAAGGTGAGAGGGCGAAAGTTCAAAGGAGATGTGAGGGCTACGTTTTTCACACAGAGAGGAGTATGATTGTGGAACACACTGCGAGGGGTGGGGGTGGAGGCAGATATGATTAGATTAGATTCCCTACAGTGTGGAAACAGGCCCTTCGGCCCAACAAGTCCACACCGACCCTCCGAAGAACAACACACCCAGACCTACATTT
Source organism: Hemiscyllium ocellatum (assembly GCF_020745735.1). Classification (NCBI taxonomy): domain Eukaryota; kingdom Metazoa; phylum Chordata; class Chondrichthyes; order Orectolobiformes; family Hemiscylliidae; genus Hemiscyllium; species Hemiscyllium ocellatum. Next base: position 130,648,318 of record NC_083405.1, read on the forward strand.
ACCCCTGACTAATGCACCTAGCACTATGGGTAATTTAGCATGGCCAGTTCACCTGCACATCTTTGGAATGTGGGAGGAAACCCAAACAGATACGGGGAGAATGTGCAAACACCACATAGACAGAGGCCTGAGGCTGGAATCGAACCCGGGTCCCTGGTGCGGGAGGCAGCAGTGCTAACCACTGAGCCACCGTGCTGCCCCTTTTTACAAAAACCTGCAGCGATGTGATAGGGCCGTTTCAGGGGCTTTTAGATCAGAACATGGATATGCCACAAATGGACCAAGGACAGGCAGAAAGGATTTGTTTAATTTGGTGTCATGTTCGGTACAACATGGTGGGTAATTCTATGTTCTCTTTCTCTGTTTTTATTAACTCCAAACCAGCTCAGCTTCTTCCCTGCAGTCTGCTACTGGTGGTGCCAGGATCGACGATTGTCACCTTTAAGCTACGAGAGTCGAGAGTGTGGCGCTGGAAAAGCGCAGCAGGTCAGGCAGCATCCGAGGAGCAGGAGAGTCGACGTTTTGGGCATAAACCCTTCATCAGGTTGGGCTCGGAAGCAAGCGTCACCATTCATCAGGACATTAACTCTGCGTTTCTCTCTTCACAGATGCTGCCAGACCTGCTGGGTTTCTCCAGCCATTCCTTGAGCAAGAATTAGGCAATGACTTGGATGGTGCATGCAGAACAGGCTCAATGGGCTGAATGGCCTGATCCTGCCCCTATTTTCAATGTTTCTACAGAGTCTTTATTGTAAACACTGCATACAAATTACTTCACACTCTTTAAACCGTACCTGAACAAGCACGTGGCGCATCATAGCATTCATGGTATTGGTCAAGTGCTGATCAGTGGAAATGGGTTGAAGGTCAGATGTTAGCATATACTCGATGGGCCAAAGGGTCTCTTCTGCACTGTACAATTCTATAATTCTTTGTTGTATCTAGTGCTTTCAGCATTTCCTGCTATCATTTAGATTTGGGGGCGAGTTAATTTGGGGATAGACCAGAGAATAGGCTCATGGGAAAAAAGAGGCATGTTGCTGAAGCCATTCATCTTCCTCTCATCAGGACACGATCGCAAGAATACCAAATCTCCAAAGGGAGCAACAATTTATATCACACAAGCCAAAAAATTAATTAAAAGTTAAGGGGTGTCTCTTGGTTGAGGTGGAGATGGGAGACCCTTTATTTTTTCTCTCATGGATGGTTATGAGTCAATTTTGTTAATTTGAACTTTCACATTCTGCCAAGGTACAATTCAAACCCATAGGCCCCAAGTCATCGACGTGGAATTCAGTGATACAATGTGCAGAATGAGAAAACGTTATTTAAGTCGTAAAATAGAACATAGAGCAGTACAGGCCCTTCGGCCCTCGATGTTGCACACATCTGTGAAACAAATCTGAAACCATGTAACCTACACTATTCCATTATTATCCATATGTTTATCCAATGACCATTTAAATGCCTTTAAGTTGGCGAGTCTATTACTGTTGCAGGCTGGATGTTCCACATCCCTACTACACTCTGAGTAAAGAAACTACTCTGACATCTGTCCTATATCCGTCATCCCTCAACTTAAAGCTATGTCCCCTTATGATAGCCATCACCATCCAAGGAGAAAAGTTCTCGCTGCCCACCCTATCTAACCCTCTGATTATATGTCTCAATTAAGTCACCTCTCAACCTTCTTCACTCTAACAAAAATAGCCTCAAGTCCCTCAGCCTTGCCTCATAAGACCTTCCCTCAACATCCCAGTAAATCTCCTCTGAACCTTTTCCAAAGCTTCCACATCCTTCCCATAATGCGGTGACCAGAACTGTACACAATACTCCAAGTGTGGCCGCACCAGAGTTTTGTACAGCTGCAGCATGACCTTGTGGCTCCAAATCTCAATCCCTCTACCAATAAAAGTTGAAACACCATATGCCTTCTTAACAACCCCATGGATGGCAACTTCCATGGATCTATGTACCTGGACACCGTGATCTCTCTGCTCATCTACATTGCCAAGAATCTTAGCATTAGCTCAGTACTCTGCATTCCTGTTACTCCTTCCAAAGTGAATCACCTCATACTTTTAATTAGATTAGATTAGATTCCAATCAGCAAGGAAACAGGCTCCTTGGCCCAACAAGTCTACGCCAACCCTTCGAAAAGCAACCCACGCAGACCCATTTCCCCCTGACTAATGCACCGAACACGATGGGCAATTTAGCATGGCCAATACACCTACACATATTTTTTGGATTGTGGGAGGAAACCCACACAGACACAGGGGAAATGTGCAAACTCCACACAGACAGTTGCCCGAGGCGGGAATGGAACCTGCGTCCCTGGCACTATGAGGTAGCAGTGCTAACCACTGAGCCACCATGCCACCCCTTTCAAATCCCCTTTTTCCACATTAAACTCCATTTGCCACCTCTCAGTCCCAACTCTGAACTTATCTGTGTCTGTCTGTAATCTACAACATCCTTCAGTACTGTCCACAACTATACTTTGTGTCATCTGCAAATTTACTAATTTATCTTACTATGATCTCATCCAGGTCGCTTATATAAATGACAAACAGCAGTGGCCCCTAAACAGATCCTTGCGGTACCCCACTAGGAACTGAACTCCAGGATGAACATTTCCCATCGTCGATCTGTCCTCTTTCAGCTAGCCAATTTCTGATCCACATATGCTCCACACACTCACTCTCTCCCTTCTAACTTCACGTAGAGATATCGACAACCATTACCATCCATTATCCAAAGCTACAGTATGGTGTGCACATATAGGAAAGGTATTACTCAGCTGGAGAGAGTTCAGAACACATTTACCATGATGTTGCCGGGGAATGGAGGGTTTGTGTTATAAGGAGAGGTGGGATAGGCTGGACCTTTTCTCACTGGAGCGTAGGAGAGTGAGGGGTGACCTTTATAGGGGTTTATTAAGTTATGAGGGGCATAGGCAAATAGCAATGGTCTTTTCCCCAGAATGGGAAGTTCAAGACTAGGGGGCGTATTTTTAAAGTGAGAGGAGAAAGATTTAGAAAAGATATGGGGCAATGTTTTTACACAGAGTGCAGTTCGTGAGTGGAAGGAACTTCCAGAGGAAGTGATGGAGGAGGGTACGATTACAACGTTTAAAAGGCATTTGGATAGTGGGCAGCACGGTGGCACAGTGGTTAGCACTGCTGCCTCACAGCGCCTGTAGACCCGGGTTCAATTCCCGACTCAGGCGACTGACTGTGTGGAGTTTGCACGTTCTCCCCGTGTCTGCGTGGGTTTCCTCCGGGTGCTCCGGTTTCCTCCCACAGTCACAAAGATGTGCGGGTCAGGTGAATCGGCCAAGCTAAATTGCCCGTAGTGTTAGGTAAGGGGTAAATGTAGGGGTATGGGTGGGTTGCGCTTCGGCGGGTCGGTGTGGACTTGTTGGGCCGAAGGGCCTGTTTCCACACTGTAAGTCTAATCTAATCTAATATGTTCATGAATAGGGAATTAGAGGGATATGGGCCAAATGCAAGCAAGTGGGACTAGCTTAATTTGGGAATATGTATGGCATGGACTGGTTAGACCGAAAGGTCTGTTTCCATGCTGCCTGCCTTTATGATCTATATTGTCAGTAGCTGTACAGCACACTCTAGAAAGAGGATGAAGCTTGGGTTTGAAATGCCAGTGGAGTGTTTAGGGAAAGGAAGAGCGCGACAGATAGGGAACCCCGAGACCGTGTGAGGCCAGGAAAGTGAGGGTCTGATTTCTGCAGGCAATGAGGATTAAAAACACCTCAGCAAACGAAAATGCATGGGGGACTGGGAAGAATAAAACTGCCCTTTAGGGAGCAGTAACTCATTCCATGTTCCTGCAACACCCATCGAGGACCCTGCATTAACCACATGGGAAGAGATTCATTGAGTCCCACTCTCCTCCTTATTGCATTGGCCTCAAGTGTGAGTGTCCCACTTCACACTGACATTAGATTCTCTACAGTGTGGAAACAGGCCCTTCGGCCACCCCTCCTCAGAGCAACCCAACTAGACCCATTTCTCTCTGACTAAAGAACCTAACATTACGGCAATTTAGCATGGCCAATTCACCTGCACATTGTTTTTGGATTGTGGGAGGAAACCCACACGGGGGGGAATGCGCAAACGCCACACATACAGTCGCCCGAGGCTGGGATCGAACCTGGGACCCTGGTGCTGTGAGGCAGCAGTGCTAACCACTGAGCTATTGTACCACCCTCCCACTTGTCTCAGATGGTTGTTGGAACTACACTCCTCAGATGCATTGGAAGCTAGTGTTATGGCCCAGGCTAGACCCTCTAAAAACATTTCAAGAAAGTAGCCTGGACCCTAACGTTTCTGGTTGTTTTAAGTAGGGGGGGGATATTCCTGGAGCCATGCAGCTGGTCCAATCACATAGTTTTAAATGAAACCAAAATTTATTTGCAAAATGACCAAATGAATCACAAATAAAAGAGCACAGAATGTAGAAGACCCCAATTTAAAAACCCAATCGACTCCATCACAACTGAATGGTGCTGTTCCTGATATTTGCAACAATTCCCATAAACACCCCCTTGGCACAAAAGGTAAAATCAAACTCAGGGTTTTACAGGAGAGGTGTCTGAGAGAGAGAAGACTGTTTCCTTGAGCAGCAGCCTCAAAAAACTGACCAGCAGCTCTGAATAGCCAGACTGCTAAAACCAAACCAAACCAGAGAAAAGCTGAGCTGGGAGAGCTGGCCCCTCCTCTTTCATTGTACAATTTTTTAAAAAGAATTGTAAGCCTTTTCACTGAGGCAGTATCTGTTAGCTATAATCAAACTGGCCCTAACACCTAACCAAACCAGACACATCAGACCTTCTGCATTTACGACCCCTCTCAAAACAAAACCTAGGACAGAACATACCTTGTCACGCCTGGCCAGGGAACACACTTGAGCCGGTAATCGGTAGGCTTTTCATGGACAAGGGGATTAGACAGAAAAGCAAGGATCTCAACCAGACTAACCCTGTTCTTACCAAATGGCCACAGGAGTTGCTGGAAAAGCTCAGCAGGTCTGACAGCGCCTGTGCAGAGAAATCAGAGCCTCAAGGGTCACCGGACCCCGAAACGTTAACTCTGATTTCTCTTCTCAAGTGCTTCCCGATCTGCTGAGCTTTTCCAGCAATTTCTGTCTTTTATTTTGTTTCTGATTGACAGCATCTGCAGTTCTGTCATTGTTTATTAACCAAACAGCGAGCCAGGCTCGAAGGCCTGAACGGTCTGTTGCTTGCCCCTGCAATCCTACCCTCACCTGTTTTCCTTCGACTGAGAAATAACAGTGAGCTTGTGCAATGATTCCTTTAACACGAGAACTCACTGGTGGCTGCTGTCATAACAAAGTGATTGTTCAAATGAGCCTGCTTATGACTCATGCGTGAGTGTGCATTATAATAATAAGCTTTATCCCGCTGACTGGTTTGAACTCCAGTGTGTATTGAATGAGATGCAAATACTATAACCTGCCTCTAGCTCGGCAGAGCCACAGAGATCCCAGCTCCCACCCTCTGGACTGTGTGACTAACTACAATGCTCCAGTTCACGCATGGAATTAAGGGATACAGGGAGAGTCCGAGTAAGTGGAATTGAAATGCCCATCAGCCATAATTAAATGGTGATGGGCCGAACGGCCTTGCTTCCACTCCTATGTCTTATGGTTTTATGGTCTCTCTGCCTTAAAGAGGGAAGTACAGCTGGAATTATCCAGTGCTCTGTGCTTACACAGTATAGAGGTGAGGAGGCTGTTGTGGTGCACTGATACTGCTCCAACATCTAAGCTGAGTGACCTGGCTTCAAGTCCCAGCCTGTTCCAGGAACATATTTGGAGAGAGGACGTTTCTTTACACAATGAGGATTTTGAATTTGTTTTTGCTTTATTCGTTCATGGGAAGTGGGTGTCGCTGTCTAGGCCCAGCATTTATTGTCCATCCCTGATTGCCCAGAGGACAGTTTAGAGTCAACCTCATTGCTGTGGGTCACATGTAGGCCAGACCAGGTAAGGATGGGCAGGAGGCTGGAAGAACACGGTGGTACAGTGGTTAGCACTGCTGCCTCACAGCACCAGAGACCCGGGTTCAATTCCCGCCTCAGGTGACTGACTGTGTAGAGTTTGCACATTCTCCCTGTGTCTGTGTGGGTCCCCTCTGGGTGCTCTGGTTTCCTCCCACAGTCCAAACAATGTGCAGGTTAGGTGAAGTGACCATTCTAAGTTGCCCCTTGTGTTAGGTGTAGGGGAATGGGTCTGGGTGGGTTGTGCTTTTCGATGGGTCGGTGTGGACTTGTTGGGCCGAAGGGCCTATTTCCACACTGTAAGTAATCTAATCTAAAACACAGCAAGCCAGGCAGCATCAGGAGGGGGAGAAGTTGACATTTCGGGTGTAACCCTTCATCCCACCCCCAGTCCTGAAGAAAGGTTACATCCAAAACATTGACTTTTCCACCTCCTGATGCTGCCTGGCTTGCTGGGTTCCTCCAGCCTCCTGCCTGTCCACTTTGGATTCCAGCATCTGCAGTTTCTTTATCTCTGACCAGGTAAGGATGGCAGTTTCCTTCCCTAAAGGGCATTAGTGACCCAGGTGGGCTGCTTTGCCCCCAACAGTAGATTCACGGTCATTGTAAGAGTCTTAATTCTAAATTTGCTTTTGTAAATGAATTCAACTTCCACCATCTGCCCTATGGCAGGATTCGAACCATGGACCCTAGAATGTTACATGGGTCATACCACTAGGGGCATTGCTTCCCCAATGTGAGTTTGGAACGTAGTGCCTGCTAGGCGGGGGATATTACCAGCCTTCAATAGGGGAATTCAACAAACACTTGATAAACGAAAATCCTTTGTACCTCCAGGGGCCAGGTGGATTTATTCAGGGATTCATCAGATGTGGGTGTTGCGGTTTGATCAGAAAGGGAGGACAGTTTGAGTGCTTGCCCCTTAGAAAACAAGTCTGGAGATTTGATCATGAAAAATAAGGCAGATGAACTGAACAAGGCTTTTGCATCAAATGGGCCAATGGGCCAAGGAGTGGCAGATAGAGTTTAATCTAGATAAATGTGAGGTGCTCGTTTGGAAAGGCAAATCTTAGCAGGACTTATATGCTTCTGTGTAAGGTTCTGGGGAGTGTTGGTGAACAAAGCGACCTTGGGGTGCAGGTTCATAACTCCTTGAAAGTGGAGTCGCAGGTAGATAGGATAATGAAGAAGGCGTTTGGTATGCTTTCCTTTATTGGTCAGAGTATTGAGTACAGGGGTTGGGAGGTCATGTTGTGGCTGTACAGGACTTTGGTTAGGCCAGGTTTGGAATATTGTGTGAAATCCTGGTCTCCCTCCTATCAGAAGGATGTTGTGAAACTTGAAAGGGTTCAGAAAAGATTTATAAGGATGTTGTCAGGGTTGGAGGGTTTGAGCTATAGGGAGAGGTTGAATAGGCTGGGACTGTTTTCCCTGGAACATTGGAGGCTGAGGGGTGTCCTGCTAGAGGTTTATAAAATCATGAGGGGAATGGCTAGGGTAAATAGACAAAGTCTTTTTCCTGGGGTGGGGGAATCCAGAACTAGAGGGCATAGGTTTAGGGTGAGAGAGGAAAGATATAAAAGGTACGCAAGTGGCAACTTTTTCATGCACATGTATGGAATGAGCTGCCAGAGGAAGTGGTGGAGGCTGGTACAATTGCAACATTTAAAAGGCACCTGGATGGGTATATGAAGAGGAAATGTTTAGAGGGATACGGGCCGGGTGCTGGCAACTGGGGCTAAATTCATTGAGGATATCTGGTCGAGTTGAATCGAAGGGTCTGTTTCCGTGCTGTACATTTCTATGACTCTCTTTAAGATCCTGCGGGGTCTGGACAGAGAGAATGAGGAGAGGACCCCAACGATCAGGGGTCACTGATTAAAGGGCCACCAGCTTAAAACAGCGATGGGAGAATTTTATTTTTCCTGACGGTCATGATCCTTTGGAACTGTCTTCCTGAAAAGGCAGAGGGATCTTTGAATATCGTTTAGAGAGAGGTAGAGAGAGATTCCTGGTGAGAAAGAGGGTGGATTATCTTCAGGAGTGACGGGGAAAGTGTATTTGCAGGTACAATTAGATCTTATTGAATGACAGAACAGGCTTGTGGGGCTGAATGGCCAGTCCCTGTTCCCTTTTAAATGGCTGTACATCAATCAGGAGTTATGGCCTAATGATATTATCACTGAGCATTTCACTCAGTAAACCAGGTGATGCTCTGGGGACCTGGGTTCAAAACCTGGTACAGTAGATGATGGAATGTCCACTCAGTTACAATCTGGAATTACAACTCTCATGAAAGCCATGACACTGTTACTAATTATTGGAAAAACCCATCTGGTTCACTAACCCAATCTCTCTAGTGTGGAAACAGGCCATTTAGAGTCATAGAGCCATAGAGATGGACAGCATGGAAACAGATCCTTCAGTCCAACCCATCCATGCCGACCAGATATCCCAACCCAATCTAGTCCCACCTGCCAGCACCCGGCCCATATCCCTCCAAACGCTTCCTATTCATATACCCATCCAGGTGCCTCTTAAATGTTGCAACTGTACCAGCCTCCACCATTTCCTCAGGCAGCTCCATACACATACCACCCTCTGTGTGAAAAAGTTGCCCCTTAGGACTCTTTTATATCTTTTCCCTCTCACCCTAAACCTATGCCCTCTAGTTCTGGACTCCCCGACACTAGGGAAAAGACTTTGTCTATTTATCCTATCCATGCCCCTCATAATTTTGTAAATCAGTATCCCACCCAGACCCATTCCCCTAACTGATGCATCTAACCTCCACATCCTCAAAGACTATGGGTAATTTAGCATAGCCAATTCACCCTAACCTGCACATCTTTGGACTGTGAGAGGAAGCCCACACAGACACGGGGAGAATGTGCAAACTCCACAGAGCCAGACACCTCAGGCTAGAATTGAACCCAGGCCCTAGGTGATGTGAGGCAGCAGGGCTAACCACTGTGCCACCCATAATTTTCATTATGGAAGGAAACTAGTATCCTTACCCAGTCTGCCCTCCATGTAACTCCAGCCCTGCAGCCCTTTGGGCAAATAAGGATGGATAATAAATCCTGGCCTAGCCAGTGATGCCCTCATCCTGTGAGTGACTGAGGGAAAAAACATGGTGTTATATTTTGAAGCTAATCTTATTCAGTTCAAAGACAACAGTGCCTAGTAAATAGGGAACCTATTTCATTGGAGTAGATGTCACGGAGGGAATCCATTTGCCTGTTAAACTGTATAGTGGATTTTCCTGCTTATTCCATGTGAAATTCACACACGTGTGCCCTCTTTCTCGTTGTAAATATTTCTATAAAAGCAGTTCTGTAGAAGGTGAGGCTGTCCACGACATGAGAAATGAACAGAATGAAGCATTTCACGTGTTCGCTTATATAATGTAATGTGAAATATTGGGCCAATATCATTTACACACATTGTGTGGGACCGTGGACATTGTGTGGTGCTTGGTAAAAGCTGTGGATCATTGTTTAGTGTGAGCTGTTTGTTCCAGTGGGAGGATTTCTGGTTACATTTGACTTTGCAGTTTGTATAATACCTAATATCGCTTCAATTCGATTCAAACGTCCGGAATAATTTCCAGATTCAGCAAGACTGAAGCTGAGAGTTTGGATTGCTGCTCATTGTCACCCAGTAAATAGGAAACACTGCACTGCCCTGCTCTCAATGGCTGGGTCTCGGAATTCCCGGGACACACTGCCCCCTCAGAAATTGTTCACGACTGACTGTCACTCGCAACGTCAGATCTGCCAGTTCCTTTGGGAAAATGGGAATGCTAGAGCGGCAAACACCCTTGGGCCAGCCCTGAGCACAGAAGGCTGTGGAGGCCAAGTCACTGAATAAATTCAAAAAAGAATTGGAATCCGTTTTTCAAATATTAAAAGCCTCAAGGGGTATGGGGAGAAAGCGAGGATGGAGCATTGTACGGTTTTGGTCTCCAATGTGTTTTTAAGGTGGAGATAGATGGATTCTTGTTAGGCAGGGGAATCAAACTTTAATGGCGGCAGTTAGGGAAGTGGAAGTGAGAACACAGTCAGATCAACCATGACCTTATTGACCAGTAGAATAGGTTTAAAGGCCTACATTCGGATACAATCACCTTCATGGGGTGATCGAGAACTAATCAACAAAATGTAACATGAAGTGATCTCCCATTTAAAGTGACCTTAGGGAGAAATGTCATTGTTAACCTTTGGAATTCAGGATCGTTGAATATATTCAAGGCTGTTCGACAGATCTTCATTGGATAAACAGGTCACATGTCTTGGGGAAAGAACGTGGAATTAAGGACCCGTAATCACATCAGCCATGATTGTCTTCAGCGGCAGAACAGCTACAATGGGTCAAATGGCTTCTTCCTGACTCCCCAAAGCCTGTCCACCATCTACAAGGTTCTGGATCAGTGGTGCTGGAAGAGCACAGCAGTTCAGGCAGCATCCAACGAGCAGCAAAATCGAAATTTCAGGCAAAAGCCCTTCCGAAATGTCGATTTCGCTGCTCGTTGGATGCTGCCTGAACTGCTGTGCTCTTCCAGCACCACTAATCCAGAATCTGGTTTCCAGCATCTGCAGTCATTGTTTTCACCATCTACAAGGCACAAGTCAGGAGTGTGATGGAATACTCCCCACTTGCCTGGATGGGGGCAGCTCCAACAACACTCAAGAAGCTTGACACCATCCTGGACAAAGTAATCCACTTGATTGGAATCACATCCACAAACATCCACTCCCTCCACCACCGACGCTCAGTAGCAGCAGTTTGTACTATCTACAAGATGCACTGCAGAAATTCATCAAAGGTGCTCAGACAGCACCTTCCAAACCCATGCCCACTTCCAAGGGGCAGCAGATACGTGGGAACACCACCCCCTGCAAGTTCCCCTCCAAGACACTCACCATCCTGACTTGGAAATATATCGCTGTTCCTTTAGTGTCACTGGGTCAAAGTCCTGGAATTCCCTCCCTAAGGGCATTGTGGGAATTCGTACACCAAACTGACTGGAACAATTCAATCAAGCAAATGACCACCACCTTCTCAAGGGCAATTAAGGGGAGGGGGAAAGATATAAAAGAGACCTAAGGGACAACGTTTTCACGCAGAGGGTGGTACGTGTATGGAATGAGCTGCCAGAGGAAGTGGTGGAGGCTGGTACAATTGCAACATTTAAAAGGCATCTGGATGGGTATATGAATATGAAGGGTTTGGAGGGATCTGGGCCGGGTGCTGGCAGGTGGGACTAGATTAATTTAGGATATCTGATCGGCATGGATGAGTTGGACCCAAGGTTCTGTTTCTGTGCTGTACATCTCGATGACTCTATAATAAGTGCTGGCTGAACCACATTCTATGAATGAATGGGAAAAGAAAGTTGACAAATAAATGCAACATCCCTTTCAGTGGATAGTGGGAGTAAGTGAGTAGTTGAGTTGAAGGAGTGAATCAAACAATCCTCTCTCTTTAAGCTCTGGTTTAGAAATTACAATTTTGTGTTTGCACTCAATGGGGTCTGTCCCTTTGGAGTTACCTTCTGTACTATCTCTTACTCAGATCATTGTTTTGGGGGCTGTAACTCCCAGAATCAATAATGAAAGGGAAGTGGGGGGTAGGTGGGTGAGAGTTATGGTTCTGAAAGCTGACTCCATGGAAATGTCAAAGTGCCAGTTGCGGATCACATAGTTGCTGTAACTGGCTCCATCCCGGATTGGCACCTCAGACTTTAATAATGTCAGGAAAGATTACAAATGGCATGAATCTTCTCAGGAGCACCAATCACTCTGCCTTACCCGCGCACGGCCCACTTTGTGGGCACTTCCGAAGCTGGACTCTGTAGAAGTACAGAACATAGACGAAACCAGGTTCATTGCTGGTGGCACTGGCTCATCATTCTCCCTGGTGCTGAATTCTGGGATTGTTAAACAGCTTTTCCGTGTCTTCCTGAATTAGTGCGGGTAATGGGGGTGGTAGTGGTGGTGGTGGAGTGTGCAGGCTGGGAGCTGGGTAGACTGGCAGGTTGATAGTCACAGTCACGTTGGTGGGGCATTGCCCAGAGTGCCAACAGACAAAAGCTACGACCAGCCGTTCCCCCACATTCAAGGGAACAGCCAGATAAACCCTGCACTCGGTTACACATCGGCTATGCAGGTCCTTGCATGGGCCCAATGTTCCTGGTCAGTGTGGACACACACTCAATGTGGTTTAATGGACATAGAGTTCATTGTCAAACATGGGGACGATGATAGAAACACTGCAAGTATCTTTTGCAATACATGGGCTCCCAGGCATGTTGGTCAGAGAGAATGGGCCACCGTTTACTATCAGGGAATTTGAATTTTTCCTAAAGTCATTTTTTGATTTCTCATATAAGAACAGCTCCATACAATCCTTCATCCAATGGTCTGGCAGAAAGAACAGTCCAAACTTTCAAGGTAGGCTAAAAGAAACAGTCAGGAGAAAGTGAGGACTGTGGATGCTGGAAAAAACACAGCCAGGCAGGCAACATCCAAGGAGCAGTAAAATCGACGTTCAGGCATAAGCCTGATAAAGAGCTTATGCCCAAAATGTCGACTCTCCTGTTCCTCGGATGCTACCTGACCTGCTGTGTTTTTCCAGCACCACACTTCTCAACGTAAAGAATCAGCTCACAGCCTCACAAGATACCAAACTCTCCCGCTTCCTGTTTGATTGTAGGAAGCCCCTCACGCAACCACAGGGACAGCTCCAGCAGGGTTGCTGATGGGGAAAAAAACTCTGCACCAGGTTAAACCTGACCTTCCTGACCCTGGGAGAGGGAGGGTGGAACCACATCAGGAACACCAATTCCGCAAGAGAGACAGTTTACTTCAGGGTTACCCCACGGTAAACTGAAGGAGAAAGTGAAGTATAAGAGTTGGCATGTCACATTAAAATTGCACAAGACATTGGTTCAGCCACATTTGGAATACTGTGTATTGTTCTGGTCGCCACATTACCAAAAGGATGTGGATGCTTTGGAGAGGGTAAAGAGAAGGTTTACGAAGTATTGCCTGGGATGGAAGGTGCTAGCTATGAAGAGAGGTTGAGTAGGTTAGGTTTGTTTTCACTAGAAAAAAGGAGATTGAGGGAGGACCTGACTGAGGTTTACAAAATCATGAAGGGTATAGACAGGGTGGATAGAGACAAGCTTTTTCCAGGGGTGAAGGATTCAATAACGAGAAGTCATGCTTTCAAGGTGAGAGGTGGAAAGTTTAAGGGGGATACTCGCGGCTAGTACAGAGGTAGTGGGCGTCTGGAACACGTTGCCAGCAGAGGTGGTAGAGGCAGGCACAGTAGATTCATTTAAGATGCATGAGTAGGTGGGGAGCAGAGGGATACAGATGCTTAGGAATTGACCGACAGGTTGAGACAATAGATTTGGATCGCCACAGGCTTGGAGGGCCTCCAACCCGGCACTGACCTCCTGACCTGTCCAACATTCTGACCTATCACCTTCTCCCTCATCTTCATCCACCTATCATTTTCTGAGCTACCTTCCCCCCCAACCCCACCCCCCTTCCATTTATCTCTCAGCTCTGACCCACAAGCCTCATTCCTGATGAACGGCTTATGCCCAAAACGTCGATTCTCCTGCTCCTCGGCTGCTGCCTGACCTGCTGCGCTTCTCCAGCACCACACTCTCATTTTGGCCCATCCAGTCCACTCCGCCACTCAGTAAGACAATGGCTTGTCTACTGACCCTCAAGTGGATTCAAAAGTAACCTTCACAAAAGAACTGAATAGAACAAACTCCTGAAAAAGAGAGTCACACAGTGATGGGAAAGAACGGGGATGTTAGGGTTAAATTAGATCACTTACAGTATGGAAACAGGCCCTTCGGCCCAACAAGTCCACACCGACCCGCCGAAGTGCAACCCACCCATACCCCTACATTTACCCCTTACCTAACACTACGGGCAATTTAGCATGGCCAATTCACCTGACCCGCACATCTTTGGACTGTGGGAGGAAACCGGAGCACCCGAAGGAAACCCACGCAGACACAGGGAGAACGTGCAAACTCCACACAGTCTGTTCCCTGAGTCGGGAATTGAACCCGAGTCTCAGGCGCTGTGAGGCAGCAGTGCTAACCACTGTGCCACCGTGCCACCCTCTACAAGGCTGTAGTTGGTCGAAGAGCCTGCACAGATACAACAGGCCAAATGGAGTCCAGAGACACTCTATGGTGGTTTGATGGTCCTCCCATTCTCTGGTGGGGTCACCTCTTCCACGAAGGGACATTCGAAACACAGGTTCCTGACTTTCAGAGGGAGAAACAATCGAATAGCTCACAATCCTGGATCAAATACCTCATTACACAATGCGTGGGCCCAATCCTGCGTGGATCAGTGGTCATTTGAGAATGTTTCTTGTGTTAATGATGTGTGCGTGCTGCACCGGGGGAGGTATAAAATTATAAATAACTTCCAGAGCTTTCTTTGTTGTTTCACTTGCGATGGTTTCTATGGAGACTACATCCTACTTAATGTACTTTCTTGAAACGATCTGCACTTCTTCTGTCGGAGGAGTAATTCTGAACAGGAGACGCTCAGGTAAGAGGGGAGTGGAACAACAGAAGTAGCCATCAACTTAAAGCAGTCCACATCTTGGAATGGAGAAATAGCATAGGTCTCCTTGTAGGAGCTATCACAGAATCACAGGAATGTTATGGCACAGAAAGAGGCCATTCAGCCCATGTTGCCTGTACTGGTTCGAGGAGGAGCATCCAGATAAGGCAACATACATGTTGATTGGGTGACAGTAACAATCAGTGAGTGTCAATAGCAAAGATTAAGCCATCTGCTGTGACACCATGAATGTTCCTAACCTTAACTGGTTTCACGTAATGAATACTTTTCACCTTGTTAAACAGACCTTACATACTGAATCCTTCCAATATTGTTAAATGGCTCTACATAATGAATGCTTTCCCACCTTGTTAACCCATTACCCTTGCCTCCAGTACCCCATTGTTAACTGCAAATTCTTATCTGATCTGAGTAATGCTCAGCTGAACCTCTTGTTTCACAAAACTCAAAATTTAACTGTTTCCCTACCTGTAGGAGAAAGTGAGGTTTGCAGATGCTGGAGATCAGAGCTGAAAATGTGTTGCTGGAAAAGCGCAGCAGGTCAGGCAGCATCCAAGGAGCAGGAGATTCGACGTTTCGGGCATAAGCCCTTCTTCAGGAAGAAGGGCTTATGCCCGAAACGTCGAATCTCTTGCTCCTTGGATGCTGCCTGATCTGCTGCGCTTTTCCAGCAACACATTTTCTGCTCCTACCTGTACCCATCTCAGGGCTAATAACCTGGTGAAATGTGATTTTTAACTTGTCCACACCAGTTCAACACTGGCTCCTCCACATTACAATGGAAAATAGAAGACATGGTTAAATTAAGCTGTACAAATGGGAAAGAACAGCAAATTCTCTCTCTCTCTCTCTCCCTCTTTATGAGTAACTGTAATGAAGTGATTTTTGAGATTAATGGCATTACATTGTTACCATGTGTCTCAAAAACTTAAAATTTGTATTATACATAAGTAGTTTGGTTTATTTTATTTACAACTTGTAAAAATTTTTTTGCATGTTTCTGCTTTGTTGGTAAAATTAAATCTGACGGATTGTGAGCTTGAGTCTCAGTGAAAGACCATTAATGCAAGAAGCAAAACATGGTCTATCTAGCCAGATTTCACCCAGCATTAATACCAGCTGGGATCATAACAGTGATCAGTCATTTCTTGAGGAATTTCAATAATGAATAAACATCATGAGCCCAGTTCAATGTCAGGCCCAGTCAATGTGCATGCACTCAGAGAATGCGCACACACACCAGAAAATCTACAGGAATCCCAACTGGTTTGTGGTTCTATTGTTCGGCTTTTCAGTCGTTAAATAGAAAGCAAACGAGGAGATTATTTGGCACAGAATTGACGGGGAGTAGGTTGAAAGAATCCCTACACTGGGGAAGCAGGCCATTCGGCACATTGAGTCCAGGCCAACTCTCCAAACTGCAACCCACCCACCGCCCTGCATTTTCCACGGTTAACGCACCCATCCCCAGACACTAAGGGGCAATTTTAACATGGCCACTCCCCGCTAACCTGCACATCTTTGGACTGTGGGAGGAAGCCCACACAGATAGGGGGAGAATGCACAAACATGCTGGAATCAAACCAGTGAACCACCCAGAAGAATACCAAATTGATGGAAGTTATTTGGGGTGTTGGGTGAAAAAATGGCTTGTACAAACAACATGTGGCAGTTACAGGAAAGCATGCCACAGATTGGGTCGATAAGGAATTCAGCTGTCTGACGGACCAACCGCTTTTGTAGTTAAACCACATGACGGGGAGATGAGGGATTGTGGGTGAATTCACGCCTGGTCAATATGGAAAGTCTTGAACTTTTCAAAGGGCTGCAATTCTCGGTGCAACGTTGATTCAGAATGTTGACCCTTCTGACTGATTTGTGGTTCTATTGTTTAATCCCCAGCATTGACATCATCCCCATGGGACATTCTCACAGAATCTAGCCTCTCTCTTAAAAATCACACAAAACCAGGTTATAGCTTTCGGAGCGACGCTTCTTCATCAGGTGATGTCCAATATTACCTGAAAGCTAGTGTGCTTCCAATTAAACCTGTTGGACTATAACCTGGTGCTGTGTGAATTTTAACCTTGTACACCCCAGTCCAACACCGGCATCTCCAAATCATAGCCTCTCTCTGCTATTGAGGAGGATAATGTTTCCGGTTCATGAGCAATTCTAGGTAACATTAGCAAGAGGTTGATTGCCTGTATGGAAATGATATTATGGAAAGCAGACCATTCGGTCCATTTGGTTGGTGTTGGTCGATAATCACATTCACTTTTAACGTGTGATAGTCTAATCACATGACCCACTCTGATTGCATGAGCGATTATCCATTATCAAATAAGTAGAACTACATCCAACACAGGGTCATAGGAGGGTTACACACAATAATGTAGACTTGCAGATGATTAGTGTCTAGAATGGGATCAAAAACAAGGAATCCTGTACCAAGTAACTTACCTCCTGACTCCCCGAAACCTGCCCGCTATGGCTCAAGCTTGGCATGATCCCCACTTGCCTGGACAGCTGCAGCTCCAACAACACTCAAGAAGCCCATGCTGCCCATGACACATCGACTCGCTTGATTGGCACCACATCTAGTACCTTCAGTATTCACTCCCTCCAGTGCCAACGCATAGTGAGTGCCAACTACAAGATGCACTACAGCAACTCACCCACTGGCAAAAGCAGCGAGAGGTTTAAACTGATCAGCACGTAGTTAAGGTATAGAATCCCTACAATGTGGAAGCAGGCCACTTGGTCCATCAAGGCCAAACTGACCCTTCAAAGAGCAATCCACCCAGACCCTATCTCTGCCTTCCCCATGGCCAACATACCGAGCCCAGGCACCCCTGCATATTTTACCAGGGCAACCCACCTAATCTGCACACCTTTGGACTGTGGGAGGAAGCCCATAGAGACACAATGTGCAAACTCCACACAGACAGTCACTGGAGGGTGGAATCAAGGCCAGGTTGCTGGTGCTGTGAGGCAGCAGTTCTAACCACTGAGCCTCTATGCTGCATTGGGGAATGCACTGCCTGGAGGTGTTGTGGAGGTATTGGATTGTTATTTGGAGATAAATATTGTGCAGGGGTCTGGGTGAGAGTGGTACCAGGTATCCACACGTCTTCAGTGTGCTAGTGCAGGAATGATGGGCTGAATGGCCTCTTTTCACAAAGTAACAATCCGGTGATTCTGTGAAAACTCTTCAGGTAGCACAACCCAAATCCATGAACTCTAGAAGGAGAGGGGTAGCAGTCTCCATATCATCCTTTATTACACCTCACCATCAAAGATAAAGTAAGGATGTTAGCCTTCATTTATACCTGGAATCAGTTGGATTAATGTTTCTCTGAGGACTCTCAACATTTCTCCATCCTCCACAGTGTATATAGAACATAGAATATAGAACATAGAAAAGTACAGGCCCTTCGGCCCTCGATGTTTCTCCGATCCAAGCCCACCTATCCTACACTAGCCCACTTTCCTCCATATGCCTATTCAATGCCCGTTTAAATGCCCATAAAGAGGGAGAGTTCACCACTGCTACTGGCAGGGCATTCCATGAACTCACGACTCGCTGAGTAAAGAATCTACCCCTAACATCTGTCCTATACCTACCACCCCTTAATTTAAAGCTATGCCCCCTCGTAATATCTGACTCCATACGTGGAAAAAGGTTCTCATGGTCAACCCTATCTAAACCCCTAATCATCTTGTACACCTCTATCAAGTCACCCCTAAACCTTCTTTTCTCCAATGAGAACAGCCCCAAGTGCCTCAGCCTTTCCTCATACGATCTTCCTACCATACCAGGCAACATCCTGGTAAACCTCCTCTGCACCCGTTCCAGTGCCTCCACATCCTTCCTATAGTATGGCGACCAAAACTGCACACAATACTCCAGATGCGGCCGCACCAGAGTGTTATACAAGAAATTCCACACGATTCCCCAGAATCTCCAGAGTCATCACTATGACTCACATCTCCCACACTGCCTTGGAATAACTGATGCACAAAACCGAGAGATTCCTAGTGTTGGTGCAGGCCATTCAGCCTATTGAGTTGGCACAGTGGTGCAGTGGTTAGCACTACTGCCTTTCACTGCCAGGGGCCCAGTTCAATTCCAACCTCGGGTGACTGTATGTGTGGAGTTTGCATATCCTCCCTGTGTCTGCGTAGGTTTACTTCCACAATCCAAAGATGTGCAGGCCACGTGAACTGGCCATGCTAAAATGCCTGTAGTGTTAGTCAGAGGTAAATATAGGGTAGGGGAATGGGTCTGGGTGCGTCACTCTTTGGAGGGTCAGTGTGGCCTTGTTGGACTGAAGGAGCTGTTCCACACTGTAGGGAATTTAATCATCCCTCCAAAGAGCATCCCACCTCTAGGTCCCTGCATTTCCCGTGGCTAACCCTCCAAGCTTGCACATCATGGGACAATCCAGCATGGCCAATCCACCCTAAACTGCACATCTTTGGACTGTGGGAGGACACAGGGAGAACGTAGCTGAAAATGTGTTGCTGGTTAAAGTGCAGCAGGTTAGGCAGCATCCAAGGAACAGGAAATTCGACGTTTCGGGCCAGAGCCCTTCATCAGGAATCTGGCCCGAAACGTCGAATTTCCTGTTCCTTGGATGCTGCCTAACCTGCTGCACTTTAACCAGCAACACATTTTCAGCTCTGATCTCCAGCATCTGCAGACCTCACTTTTTACAGGGAGAACGTGCAAACTCCACACAGTCGCCACCCAAGGGTGGGAGCAAACCTGGATCCCTGGCACTGTGACACAGCAGTGCTAACCATTGTGCCATCCCGTGAAGACTAAGATGGCAAACTTGCCACAAGGTCATGGGCTAGGGGACAGTGTGACCCTGCTCGATATGGTACACACATGGACAGTGGACAGCGAGCTGCTTAAGCCCCTTGGGAAATATCACCAGCAACGCATCTACAAACTCTTGCAAACCCATTGACGGCGTATGCTCTCCAAAGTCTGCGCCCTTCCTCAGGACAACCTCCCCTGCACTGAGGGACTGATTATGGTCAATCTCCATCGGCTTGACTCAAGAACGGCCTTGTCAGGGTCATGACCCTTAGCCTCATCATGGGATTTCCAGGAGAAATCCTTCAAGATCATCCCCAAAACTCTCTCAAAAAGATCACAACGTTCCATCTGACTGGTGGTAATCTCTTAGCCAAGGGCACCCAGACTGATAGAGAAGCATCTGGAAAGGTGCCAGCCATCTCCGACCACCCCAGGTACAGGGCAAGCACACACAGGGTATGAGAATCCACCCCCTCTCCAGTGGCAGGACACAGGTATCTAGCGCTGGCTTGTTTAGTCTCCCACAGGCCCACAACGCTGGACAGGAACTAAGTCACCTTCGGTCTTAAATGACTACCCAACAATAAGGACGGGGACCAATCACTACATCCTCCTCAACGTGCCGAGCTGAGGATTTCACCTCTGTATTCTGACTTGCTCAAAGGGTTGCACCTCCCCTCAGTGGTGGACTAGGGATATGCATAAAGTCATCCTGTACAGAATGGAAACAGACCCTTCAGCCCAACTGGTTCCTGCCGAGCAGATATCCTAACCTAATCCTGTCCCATTTGCCAGCACTTATCCCTGTAAACCCTTCCTATTCATGTACCCGTCCAGATGTCTTTTGTTTAATTTACTCATGGGATGTGGGCGTGGCTGGCTGGGCCCAGCATTTATTGCCCGTCCCTAATTGCCCCCTTGAGAAGGTGGGGGTGAGCTGCCTTCTTGAACCGCTGCAGTCCACCTGCTGTGGGTTGACCCACAATGACCTTAGGGAGGGAATTCCAGGATTCTGACCCAGTGACACTGAAGGAACAGTGATATATTTCCAAGTCAGGATGGTGAGTGGATTGGAGGGGAACTTGCAGGGGATGATGTTCCCATGTACCCATGTGCCCTTCCATTTGTTGATGGAAATGGACGCGGGTATGGACGGTACAGTCTGAGGATCTTGGGTGAATTCCTGCAGTACATCTTGTAGATGGAACACACTGCTGCTACTGAGTGTCAGTGGTGGAAGGAGGGGATGGTTGTGGGTGTGGTGCTAATCGAGCAGAGGCTGCTGGTGAAAAAAAAATGTACAGCTCTCTTTTGTCAAGTGAATACTGTTGACTGTATTAACCTGCTGCCCTGAATTCCTTTGTGACTAGATCCTTCCAATTAGTGCTTTTGACTTATCTATCCCAACATGCAACAGGAGTGGTTTAGCGTATCAGTGTGAATGGTGGTGATAATATTATGGAGCGCAGAACGAAACGGAGCAGTAGAGGTCACCAGCAATCCACTCACTGCACCACCTGTTTGCAATTGGGAGGGCCATGGCATAGTTACATTATTCAATCAAGAAGATGAGAAGATGATTTATTGGCCAAACTCTTACTCGATTACCTTTAGCTGTCAAAGCTACTGATGTATCAAGAAACCCAGAGAACTGCCATCCCCTTTGTCAGTTACATTATCAACAGGTAAGTGGTTTGATGTGAGAATTAATGCACTTGCAATCTTTGAGAGTACTTGAACGTGAAGTATCTATTCAGGAAAGTGTCATTGTCTCCAAGATCCTCAGGTCTAACAATTTCACACTGACTCCATTAACACATTAAGACTGTTCTGACGGGAAGGATCCCGATTATGTCGGGTCAGTGTCATCTGTTATTAACAAGGTTCTCAGCGATAAGGTCTTGCGAGGCCTGTGAAGGATATTCAGCCTCTGGACCTGTCGCTCTGAACCTTTACAGTGTGTAGGCACGGATGTCACGTATTGAAGAGCTCAGTCTGTCTAGGCCTATCAGGGTTTCCCATGTCCCTGTTTGGAGAGCCAGTGCAGCCTCGATGGGCTGAATGGTCATTCTCCCACACTGGAATGATTCTGCAACTGCTGTGGAATGCAAGGGGACAGACATTGGCCAATCTCCAAAAATCATCTGTCCCGAGTGAATTTTGTTTTTACATCTTGGTTTCTATTCCATTGAAATGTGTTCTTGCTGAAGGACTGGGAACAGGAAGCAGGATTGCCATTGAATTAGCAATCTCAAAGCCCAGGTCAATGTTCTGGGATCGTGGGTTTGATTCCCACTGGGACACATGGTGACAATTGAACTCAATAAAAATTTTGAATGGAAAAGCCAACTGATACACTAATATCCTTTTAGGAGGAAAATCTGCCATCCTTACCTGACCTGGC
Source organism: Hemiscyllium ocellatum (assembly GCF_020745735.1). Taxonomy (NCBI): domain Eukaryota; kingdom Metazoa; phylum Chordata; class Chondrichthyes; order Orectolobiformes; family Hemiscylliidae; genus Hemiscyllium; species Hemiscyllium ocellatum. The sequence goes on from NC_083405.1 coordinate 130,670,227, forward strand.
CTATGTGTGACTCCAGACCCACAGCATCGTGGTTGATTCTTAACTGTTCTCGGGGACAATTAATATTGGATTGATGTCCACATCCTGAAACAAGCCACCTTACCAAGAGACTGATGTCAGAGTCCTCAAGTCATCTGAGAGAGACTTCTTCCCTGAGCCACTAGGGGGCGTATATCAGTGTGTTTTATTCACTCACAAGACATGGACATCGCTGGCTGGGCCCGGCATTTATAGCCCGTCCCTAGTTGCCCCCTTGAGAAGGTGGGGGTGAGCTGCCTTCTTGAACCGCTGCAGTCTACCTGCTGTGGGTTGACCCACAATACCCTGAGGGAGGGAATTCCAGGATTTTGACCCAGTGACAGTGAAGGTGCGGCAAGCATCGTGGCTCAGTGGTTAGCACTGCTGCCTCACGGCACCAGGGACTCGGGTTCGATTCCCACCTCAGGCAACTGCCTGTGTGGAGTTTGCACGTTCTCCCCGTGTCTGCGTGGGGGTGCTCCGGTTTCCTCCCACAGTCCAAAGATGTGCAGGTCAGGTGAATTGGCCAGGCTAAATTGCCCACAGTGTTGGGTGCATTAGTCAGGGTGGGAATGGGTCTGGGTGGGTTACTCTTTGGAGAGTTGTTGTTGGGCCAAAGGGCCTGTTTCCATGCAGTAGGGAATCTAATCTAATATAATTCCAAGTCAGGATGGTGAGTGGCTTGGAGGGGAACTTGCAGGGGGTGGTGCTCCCTTCTATCGGCTGCCCCCACCCTTCCATATGTTAGCAGTCGTGAATTTGGAAAATGTTGTGTAAGGAGCCTGAGTGACCTCACTGTCCACTTTTACAGGTGACTGCGCTCTTGCTGATGGCCTGGGGACAGTATCACTGTCCAGGAGGCTGTGTCACTCGGGCTAACCAACTACCCACTGAGCCCTTGGGTAAATGGCTGTCATCGGTCTGATAAACACGGCCTGGCCCTCACAGACATCATCGGCTCAGGAATTAGCAGGGTGACCCCAGGAACGCAGCGATGGCGTCCTCTGGAGAGATGGCAAGAACACATCTAAGGTAGCAAAGTCAGAAAGTACCTGGTGTACATTTGTCCAGGCCTCACTCTGACAGAGCATCCTGCCGTGCCATGCTAGCAGGCTGAACAAAAGGCTATTAAGATTGTACTTTAGAAAGGAATGCTTTGAGAGGCCTGTTTCCGTGCTGTAGGCCTCTATGAGGTCAAGGAGAATAGGTTGGGGATTGACACTACATGAATTCAGAGGGCTTGAACAAAGGCAACAGGCAGAAAAGGCTTCTTTTGTGCCATAACATTGTTATAATTCTGGTGTGTGACTTTGACCTCAAAGTAACAATTACTAACTAACTGTTCCATTACAGTAATATCCCATAATGGCAAATTCAAATTTTCTCACCTACAATGGAAACAGGCCATTCAGCCCAACAAGTCCACACCAACCCTCCAAAGAGTATCCCACCCAGACCCATCCTCCTACCCAGTAACCCTGCATTTCCCACGGCTCACACACCTAACCTGTACATCTCTGGACACTATGGGCAATTTAGGAAGGCCAATCCATCCTAACTTGCACATCTTTAGACTGTGGGAGGAAACCAGGGAGAATGTGCAAACTCCAAACAGACAGTCACCCTGAGGTGGGAGGAGGGAGGTGCAGAATATCGAACCCAGGTCCCAAGTGCTGTGAGGCAGTAGTGCTAACCACTGAGCCATCATGGCAAACACTCAGAAGCCAGATAACAGAAGTTGTTAGTTATTTCCTGTAGCATTTATTTTTGATCAAACACAAATTACTGTCTGAGGAAACAAAACAGACCAGAGCCCAAACTGGTGGGAGGTGCAGGGACAATGCAAAGGTCTTCTTCTTGTTCTTCCCAGTCTTGGGAATGACATGTTTCCCAGGATTGTTATCCAAAGAAGCCAGTAAGGTGTTGGAAAACTTGCAATGGGAGTGTGACCCTGGGCAATCGCTTGCTCTGTCTGGAAGCATTCACTCAGACCCTCCTTATGAAACAATCAATTGCCAAATGAGTACATTGGAACTCTCAGTCACTCTCAGGTGAGTTGGCGAGGGAATATTTCCAGTAAAGGGCAGTCTTGAACTCAACCCACAGCATTCACATTCTGCATCAATCTCCTACACAGCACCATCAACAAATCGTTTCAATGCCACAATTCATCAACAGAGGTGTCCTTCCAGGTCAGAGCACGTGACCTGAACAATATCTGCGGTATTTCACTGTCCATTGCTCATTCAGGGTGATAGGAGCCAGGTGCAAAGGGAGTGGGGCCATGGAGTTCAGGAAAAGTGTGGATGCTGGGAGACATTCTCCATGGAACAAAGGAGATCGACGTGGGGTTTGAAAGGAGTGGTGGTTTAAGATTGTGGCATGAAGCCCTTGTGGTGCAGTGGTAGTGTCCCTATCTGTGAGGCAGAAGGGCTCAGTTCAAACCACACAGCAATTCTGCTGCTAACCTGCAGTTGGCAGCTCATGTTCTGACCTGGCAATGGAAGGGATGTTTTTCTTAATCCCTCATTTGGGCCCAGATGTTCCCGGAGTGTAACTGTTAGTGTTTTACTGATGATCAAGAGTAGACTGATGGGGCGGTAATTGGCTGGGTTGGGTTTATCCTGCTTTTTATGTACAGGACATACCTGGGCAGTTTTCCACATTGTGGGGTAGGTGCCAGTGTTGTAACTGTACTGGAACAGCTTGGCGAGGGGAGAGGCAAGTTCTGGAGCACAAGTCTTCAGTACCATTGCTGGAATGTTGTCAGGGCCCATAGCCTTTACAGTATGCAGTGTCTCCAACCGTTCCTTGATATCATGTGGAGTGAATGGAATTGGCTGAAGACTGGGATCTGTGATGCTGGGGACCACTGGGGGAGGCCGAGATAGACCATCCCCTCAGCACTTCTGGCTGAAGATTACTGTGAAAGCTTCAGCCTTATCTTTTGCTCCGATGTGCTGGGCCCTCCCATCATTGAGGAGGGGGATATTTGTGGAGCCTCCTCCTCCAGGGAGTTGCTTAGTCGCCCACCACCATTCACAACTGGATGTGGTAGGACTGCAGAGCTTAGATCTGATCCGTTGGTGGTGGGATCGATTAGCTCTGTCTCCAGCTGCTTATGCTGTGTGCCGTGCAAGCAGTCCTGTCTGAGTTACTTCCCGGTCTCTGAATCTCCCTATCACTCACAGAAACATAAGAGAATAAAAAGAGGAGCAGGAGTGCACCCTTCGAGTCCACCATTCAGTATGGTCATGACTGATCATCCAACTCCAAATCATCTTCCCACGTTTTTTTAGAAGTAATCTAAAAAAACTCCGAATCATCTTCCCACTTTCTCCCATACCCTTTAATGGTTTTAGTTCTTAAGAACTATATCCTCTTCCTTCTTAAAACATTCCATGTTTGGGTCTCAAACACTTGCTATGGCATAGGATTCCACAAGCTCCCCATTCTCTGGGAGATGACATTTCTCCTCATCTCCATCCCAAATAGCCTAACCTGTATCCTTGAACTTGAACCTAGTCCTGGACTCCCCAGTTATTAGAAGCATCCTTCCTGTGTTTATCCTCTCTAATTCCATTAGAATTTTATAGGTTCCTATGAGACTCCCCTTCGTTTTTGTTAACAACGAATATGGTCCTGACTGATCCGGCCTCTCTTCCCGTAGCAATCCCGCCATCTCAGGAATCAGTCAGCTTCGTATCAATTGGAAGACTAAATTGGTAGGGGAGCAGATTACAAGGCAATGGATCCAGCCAATCATAGTCCTGACGCTGGAGAGAGTGAGGACTGCAGATGCTGGAGATCAGTGTCAAGAGTGTGACGCTGGAAAAGAACAGCAGGACAAGCCAGCATCCAAGGAGCAGGAGAATCGACGTTTCAATCACAAGCCCTTCATCAGGAATGAGGCTGTGAGTCTTGGGGGTTGAGAGATAAATGGGAGGGGGGTTGGGGCTGGGGAGAAGGTTGCTGAGAGTGTGAGAGGAGGATGGAGGTGAGGGTAAAGGTGATGGGTCAGAAAGGAAGATGGACAGGTGGGACTGGTCATGAGGGCAGTGCTGAGCTGGGAGCTTGGAACTGGGATAAGGTGGGGGGTGGGAATTGAGGAAACTGATGAAGTCCACATTGATGCCGTGGGATTGGAGGGTACTGAGGCAGAACATGGGGTGTTCTAACTCCAGGTATCGGATGGTAAGAGAGTGGCAATGGAGGAGGCCCAGGACCTGCATGTCCTTGGTAGAGTGGTGGGGGGGGGAGTTAAAGTGTTTGACCATAGGGCGGTGGGGTTGTTTTGTGAGTGTGTCCCGGAGATGTCCTCTGAAGCACTCTGCAAGTCGGCGTCCTGTCTCCCCAATGTAGAGGAGACTGCATCAGGAGCAAAGTATACAGTAAATGACGTATGGAAGTGCAGGTAAAATTCTGATGGATGTGGAAGGCTCCTTTGGGGCCTTTACAGAGGTGAGGAGTGAGGTGTGGGCGCAGTGTTTATAATTCCTGCGGTGGCAGGGGAAGGTGCTGGGAGGGGAGGGTGGGGCGGTGCGGGTTTTATTTTGAGATATTTCGGAGTACAAACTAAAAGGTTGCAAAAGACAAGCCAAATTCCAACATACATCCAAACTTACGTTTTGCAGGGTCAATATTTCATAAGAGATTAATTTTACAAAGTTATCTCTGTTCATGATTTATATTAATGCATCTCGTGAGACATGAATAAAATAGAGATGTAATGTCGAGCGTTATTAGCAATATCATTGATTTTGTTTCGTGTTGCTTTTATAACACACCACTCTGGGGTTTTACGGGTGTTGGGAGGTTCAGGCTGCAGGCATTTCCTCCTGAAAGCCATTAATGAGTGATATTAATTATTATTATTCATTCCTTTACCCTAGCCTCTACCCTCTATCATTTCCCTCCTTTACTGTTCGAATGATATCAATTTAAAAGGATTAAATTGTCCAGTCGCTGGAGTTGCAATTCTTCAATTACTGAAGATGGTTTCATTAAATGAAAATATCCGAAGGGGTTGAAAGGTAGGAATTATTGCCTCTGCTGGTGTCTGGGCATAGGCAAAGCAATAAACCATTGTTATGGACTAGAGGAGACCCCCTCAAAATATTTTAAGAAGGTAGCCTAGACTCCTAACGTTTTCTTAATTTAAAAAGCAGATGTGACATGCTGTGCCCCAGATAGTCAAACTACATGACATTAAGGAGAACACTATTTATTCAAACACTGCAGTTGAAATACAACAAAAGAAAGAAAAACTTAGCATCACTTAACTCTGTTGCAAAACTTAATAATAGATACAGTGCAGTAACATCCCTTTTTCAATGGACTTAGGTCATTATGGTACCTTTATCGGGGAGGGGGATAGTGACCTGTGTATGTTTCGGTGTACTGTTGTTGATTCCACTAAGATTTGGGGCTTCTTGTGTTTGCGTCGCTATGTCTCTGGTGTGTTGTATTTGTTGCTGTGTATCGTATTTTGTTTCGTGTTAAATAAAAAATGAATATAGTAACATCCCATAAACACAGCCCCCGGCAAAAAGGCAAATTCAGATTTACTCACATGGAATGCCTGCAGTGTGGAAGCAGGCCATTCAGCCCATCGAGTCAACACTGACCCTCTGAAAAGCATCTCACCCAGACCTACCCCCATACCGTCTACCTGTAATCCTGGATTTCCCATGGCCAATCCAGCTAGCCTACATATCCCTGGACACAACAGCCAATCCACCCCGACCTACACACCTTTGAACTGTGGGAGGAAACCACAGCACACAGAGGAAACTCACATAGACATAAGGAAATCATGCTCACCTGAGAGTGGAATTAAACACAGGGGTCTCCTGGTGTTGAGAGGCAGCGGTGTTAACCACTGAGCCACCGTCCGCAGTGTTAAAAAGGTTACGTCTTTCTATTTGATCATCACACTACCAGGAGGACCCAGAGAACGTGCAAACTCCATATAGACAATCACCTGAGATTGGAATCGAACCCAGCTCCCTCCAGTTGTGAGGCAGCAGTGCTAACTACTGAGCCACCTCATGCAAGGCTTGCAGCAGGTAGGGAAACCCCAGTTTTTGGCTGTCACTGAGGAAGGGTGAAAAAAGTAACTTCTTCAAAACCCCAACAGCAACTGCTGAAAGTTAAAACTGAAACTCCTGGAACTATGAGAGTTTGAGCCCACCCATTCAGGCTGCTTCTATTGTTCCAACTTCAAATAAAGAAACCTAAGGTCTCACAAGTTGTTTATCTTCTCAGAGACTTTCCTCCAATCCCTCTCTGAAAGAAACCAGGACCAAACGCACCTCTTAAAGTTACACCATCATCGCTCCATTCTGATAGTATTGTCAAGAAAGATTATTTCACCCAAAGGGCAAAGTGTTTTGTCAGTGAAACTTCACTCCCTCATAAAGCCGGAAGTGGAGAGATGTTTGCCAATGATTGCACAACATTCAGTCCTATTTTGCGGTTTCTCAGATGCACAATAAAAGCTGAGGATGCCAGAAATCTGAAACCAAAGCAGAAATTGCTGGAAAACCCCAGCAAGTCTGACAGCATCTGTAGAGAGAGAGAGAGAGAGAAAAAGAGAATCCCTACAGTATCGAAACAAGCCCTTCAGCCCAACAAGTCCACCACATAGACCCATTCTCCTACATGTCCCCTGATTAATGCTGAAAATGGGTTTCTGGAAAGGCGCAGTAGGTCAGGCAGCATCCAATGAGCAGGAGAATCGACGTTTCGGGCATGAGCCCTTCTTCAGGATTCCTGCTGCGCTTTACCAGCAACACATTTCCAGCTCTGATCTCCAGCTCTCACTTCCTCCCTGATTAATGCACCTAGCCAACATACTCCTGAAATTGAGCACAGCCAATCCACCCTGACTTGCACATCTTTGAAACGTAGGGGGAATCCCACACAGACACAGGGGGAATGTGCAAACTCCACACAGACAACCACCTGAGGCTAGAATCGAACCTGTGTTCTGAGGTAGCAGTGCTAACCACTGAGCCAGTATGCCGTCCCTTAGCAGAGTCAATGTTATGAAGATATGAAGAGAGTTGGAAATGCGGTGGATATGGTTTTAGATATTTTCTATTCAACCTGCTCGGCAATAGAGTCAGAAAGTCATAGAGACATACAGAACAGAAACGGACCCTTTGGTCCAACTTGTCCATGCTGGCCCAGATATCCCAACCCAATCTAGGCTCATTTGGCAGCACTCTAGAGCAGGTACTGGGGGACTCCTGGTACAGAGGTGGGGACACCATCACTGCAGCAGATTTTATGCCAATGAAAAGGGAGGGAGGGAGTCACAATTGGAATGAAAAGGGAAGGTCAGGCAAAGGTTAGAAGGCGAATGAATTGAGAGATTGGCAAAAAACAAAGGACTATGAAGATCTGAAACGATAACTGAAGGGTCACTGGACTTGAAATGTTAACTGTTTCTCTCTCCATGGGTGCTGCCCGACCTTGCTGAGTTTCTCCAGCACTTTCTGGGGTTTTTTTCGAGACATTAGCGATGTCATAAGAGTCAAAGGGATCAACTTGGGTTTCAGAGCAAGGGTCAATAGCAGAATGAAGTTCCGCTCTGACCGAATGCAAAAGTGTGATTGCAAGCCACAGACGCCACGGGGAATAAAAACATCTTCAAAATGGAGCATAGATATGAGGATTGATTCACAGAGGCATTAGCATTAGGATTAATTAACAGAGATTAAACCAGAATTAAAATTAACTTTCAACCCATTAGGGGAGACGGAGAGTAGCTCTTGTCCAGAAAGGACTTGTAAAGAGAAAAATAGAGAAGGATACAAACACTGTGTTTAATTGATATGATCTGGGCGGTAACCATGGTGACTCTGTTAATGTAATGTTTATAAACGTGGCCAATTAATCTTGAGCTGATGGAATTGAATCCTGCTTAACATGACTAACAGTAATGATATATCAATTCAGCTTCAGCGTCTTTGTGAGCTGAATGCTGATTAATTGATAAAGTTTGTTAAAAACAGCCTTTTTAAATGATCACAGTGACTTGCAGATATAACACAGAGAATAATGAGAGGATGTTACAGTCTGGAATCCAGTCAGGGGGAGACGTGGGGTCGGTGGGGGTGGGGGGAGGTGGGGGTGGGGGGGGGTGGTGGGGGGAGGTGGGGGCGCGGTGGTTCTGGGGTGTTTTTTTTAAATCCTGCTTTGAAGTTTGGGTTCTTTATCAGGATGTTGGGACATGTGGGGCAACCTAAAGCAAGAGGTCACAGTTTCAGGATAAGGGGTGATCGATCTAAAACAGAAAATGAGGAGAAATTGCCTCTCTCAAAGGGCTGTGAATCTGTGGAATTCCCTCCCCCCAGAGTGCAGTAAGATGCCAGGACATTGATTACATCTCAGGAGGATACAGACAGATTTTTTTAGTTGGGAAGCCACTGCATCACTGGACCTGAAACGTTAACTCTGGCTTCTCTCCACAGATGCTGCCAGACCTGCTGAGCTTCTCCAGCAACTTCCATTTTTTGTTTCTGATTTACTGCAGTTCTTTCGGTTTTGAATGAGGAACAGGTTGAGGGGTTATGGGGAGTGGGTGGGAAAATGGAACTGATGCCAAAGTTAGATCAGCCATGAAATGGCGGAGCAGGCTCAAGGGGCTGAATGGCCTCCTGCTCCTAGTTATAATGTTCTTAAAATTCCAATAGCAACAGTATTAACCTCCATCAATGTGGTTCCTTTCTTTTACAGTAAAGCATGAAGAAATCAAATTGGAATATTCTTTTAATTCATTCACAGAATGAGGGCATCACTGGCTAGGCCCAACGTTCATTGCCCATCCCTAATTGCCCAGAGAGCAGTTAAGAGTCAACCCCATTGCTGTGGGTCTGGAGTCAGATGTAGGTCTGACCAGGTGAGGATGGCAGATTCCTTCCCTAAAGGCTATAAGTGAACTAGATGGGTTTTTCCAACAATGGATTCATGGTCATCATTAGACTCTTAATTCCAGATTTGCTTTCATTGAATTCAAGTTCCACCATCTGCCATGGTAGATGTTGGGTCCCCAGAACATTACATTGGTCTCTTGGATTAACAGTCCAGTGATAATACCACTAGGCCTGTTCACACAGCATTGCCCTTTGATGTGAAGGGCACTGCTTGTCACAGGCCACTTGGGTGTTTTCCTACTTTTCCTGGTGGTGGAAGTTGAATAAAGATTTGTACACCTTGTCTCTCACTGTGTCTCACAGCTGCACACACACACCATGGGTGCTGGGGATAAAAATAATAAGCACTACCGCAGTTAGGCGGTAGTGTGGGGTTAATTTTTTAAAAAACAAAAAAAAAGAAAAAAAAAGGAGTGCCAGAAAAAAAAACAGGTGAAAAAAAAAGAAAAAAAAAATATAACCAGGGGATGGGGCACTGCAAGAAAAAAAAAGAAACAGGAGTGGTTCACAAGAAAAAAAAAATACCACTAGGCCGTCAACTCTCTTGTATGTTGGTCCTTTAAACGTTGACCTTTAAAATTCAAGATGGCGGCGGCAGCAGCAGGGTAGGGAGTGCTAAGACTCTATGCCTGTATGCTCCCGCTCACTTGGCCAGCCATTAGCTTGCTGTCTCTCCATGGATGCTGCCTGACCCACTGTAATTCACAAGAATAATACCTGGACTTCAAGGGTAACGTTACGAGGAGAAATTATACAAATTGGGTCTGTTTTCTCTAGAATTTAGCAAGTTAAGGGTGATAAAGTCAAAGTAATCAAGATATTAACAGGAAAAGGCAGGGTAGATAAAGAGGAACTATGTCCACTGGTTGAGGATGCTAGATCTAAGGACTTGGTCTGAGAATTACTTCCTGACCGTCCACGAGAAATGTTCGGAAACACTTCCACACACAAAGACTGGGAGAAGTTTGGAACCCGCTTCCAGAAACGGCACTGGATATTGGATCAGTTGTTAATCTGAGAGAGATTTCTTTTTGTAAAAGAATAAGGTATGAAGGAAAATGCGGGGCCAAAGACAGGGAAAAGGAGTTAGGCCACAGATCAGCCATGATCTGATTGAATGGCAGGACAGACTTGAGGGGCTGAATGGCCTCCTCCTGTTCCTGTGTTCCTATGATGAAGCACTTCATCTGACTGACAGAAGGGCAGATGTGACAGGTTCACCAAACTGATCCCTGAGATGGACTGATTGTCCAATGAGGAAACACTAACTAGGCTGGGCCTGTATTCCCCACGGCGTGGAGCCCCATTCAAACATATAGCACTCAGCGAGGGCTAGATCCAGGATGGATGATTCCTTGTGGGTGGAAGGGGATACAGTCTCAGGGGTGGCCTTATAGAGGTTTATAAAATCATGAGAGGCATGGATAGGGCAAACAGACAGGGTCTGTTTGTGGGGGGAATGTGGGGGGAGTCCAGAACTGGAGGGCATAGGTTTAGGGTGAGAGGGGAAAGATTTAAAATGGACCTAAGGGGCAATTTTTTCACACAGAGGGTGGTACGGGTATGGAATGGGCTGCCAGGGGAAGTGGTGGAGGCTGGTACAATGACAAAATTTAAAAGGCATCTGGATGGGTATATGAATAGGAAGGGTTTGGGGGGATTTGGGCCAAGTGCTGGGAAATGGGACTAGATTAGGTTGGGTTATCTGATCAGCATGGACAAGTTGGGCCGAAGGGTCTTTTTCCGTGCTGTACATCTCTATGACTATGACTCTAATAAAGGGGAAGCATTTTGGACTGGGAGGAGGAGGAATTTCTTCACTGAATGGGTGGAGAATGTTTGTGATGCTCTTCCCAAACAGTTATAGAGGCTCAGTCATTGAGGTGTGATCGAAACAGCGATCTATAGACTTCTAGGTTTTAAAAGCGTTAAGGGATCAAGGACAGTGTGTGTAAAGGTGTCAGGATGCTGAATGGAGCAGGTTCAAAGGCCTAACAGGGCCTACCCCTACTCCTATTTCGCATATTCTCACATCCACAACAGAGTTATCAAAATAATTGACACCCGGCAATATAGGACAATCATAGTGAAGATGGGGAGGTGGCTATTAAGGAGGAAGGAGGGGTAGTGAGGCAAAGTAAGTTGCAGAATTTGAACAGGCGGCTGAATACTGGGCCATCGAATAGTGGAGAGACACAAATCTCTATCCCAAAGATGTAGGATCAGCGGAGATTGTAAAGTTAGAGAGGGGCAAGGATCTGGAAGCAATTCTGCCCAGAGACAGAGAGTTGATTGGTTTCTCAGTCACGACCAATTGTGTAGGTCAGGAGTACACAGCATGACAACAGCACCCTGATTGGTTCCTGAGTGGGCAGCCTGTGTGCATGAACAATACAGCAGCAACAAGCCTCTCTCTCTGTCTCCTTGCAGAGAAATTCAATAGAATTGAAAGACAGTTATTCTCACTCTGCATCTGCCGATAAGTTGCTGCCTCTAACTCGTGACGGAGAGACTGAACAATGCGTGTAACAACTACCCTGTGCCTGCAATACATGACTGAGAGGACTTGCAAAGAAAAAAATTGGTGAGCAGAAGAAGTGAGACAATGCCGCATCGGATCATGTGAACTGGCGCTATTGAACTGTGCTCCCCTAGTACTTCTTCATCGTTCGCTGATGTCTGTCTGCATGAGTGGGTGGAGGATGAAGCAGGGGTGGGGAGGAATGTTTCCTCCCAATTGGGGAATACTCCAGCAGTCCAGGACATTCAGCCTCTGATCTTCGGGTCAGCGTCCTCCAAGGTAACCTTCGAGATGCACAACAACACGGAATCGCCGAGCAGAAACTGATAGCCAGGTTCCGTACCCATGAAGACAGACTCATCCGTGACCTTGGGTACATATCACACTAGACGTGACCCACCACACTGTTCTGTATCTGTAAAATCTTCCTCACTGTGCTGTACTGACACCATCAACTTGATAACCTGATATGATCTCTCTACCTTAATTAGTTTGTACAGTTTTGGATTACTCATTCCTTTGGTTAGACCCTCAGCCTGCCACTCTTGTACCTATTATATTAGTCCAGCTGTTTGGTTTGTCTCCAGCGCCACCTTATTTTGAATTTTTCTGTAATTATCACTCTGCCTTATTATAAATCATCCCTTCACTTGCTATTCAGCCGTTAGCATTTTACCCACACTGTCTGGCACTTTTGATCACCTGCAGGGACTCGTTATTCAGCCTATCGACAGTCTCCTCACACCATTAGTACTTCCTATTGTCTCTCTGTGGCTGTGAACTTCCCACCACTTCACCTGACAAAGGGGCAGCGCTCCGAAAGCTTGTGATTCCAAATAAACCTGTTGGACTATAACCTGGAGACATGATAAGATTACTTACAGTGTGGAAACAGGCCCTTCAGCCCAACAAGTCCACACCGACCCGCCGAAGCGCAACCCACCCATACCCCTTACCTAACACTATGGGCAGTTTAGCATGGCCAATTCACCTGGCCCACACTTCTTTGTGACTGTGGGAGGAAACCAGAGCATCCGGAGGAAACCCACGCAGACACGGGGAGAACGTACAAACTCCACACAGTGGGTCACCTGAGTCAGGAATTGAACCCAGGTCCCTGGGGCTGTGAGGCAGCAGTGCTAACCACTGTGCCACCGTGCCTCCCACATGTGACTTCTGACCTTGCCCACCTCCACATCACACTGTAAACTATGCAACTTGTCTTGGTTGGGGAGTTTGTCTGTAACCTCTGCAGAGTAAGCCACTCCATACGGTTTTTTTTGGCTTTCTTGTTCTCCTGACGCTTAATTCCAAAAGACGATGGCTGGTCACTTCACCTTCACTCACGAGCTGAATAAGTTCGGAAGATAATTCCTAATCACCCTGATCTGAGATATTATGACATTCCTCTGGAGCAGGTGGGACTTGGACGCAGGACTCCTGGCCCCGAGATAGGGACACCACCATTGTACCAGACACTCACCCCCCCACCCCCCCCAACCCCCAACACACTCTGCATCCCCATCCCACTCCAGAAGTGAGGAAAGGGAATAAGTTGCCCCAGGTTTAGCTACACGCCTGCTTCTGATCGTGATATCTTAAAAAGGTCTTTTTTTTCCCTGCAAAGAAACCCATGTTCTTCAAAGGTAAATCGATCCCCAGCTTACACTTCATCAGCAACGTGACGTGGTTGGGTCACACGAAATAACCCTCTGCATCCAGCCATCTGAAGGAGCATTAAGTGGATACTGGGTAACTGACTGTCGAATCGCAGTGGCTCAGTGGGTTAGTGCTGCTGTCTCCCAGAACCAGGGACCTGGGTTTGGTTCCAGCCTCAGGTGGCAAGCATTGTGGAGTTTTCACTTTCGCTCTGTGTAGATTTCTTCCCACAGTCCAAAGATGTATATTGCCCCATAGAGTTCAGGGGTGTGGGGGTTAGTAATGGGAAATACAGGGTCTGTTAGAGGGCAGGTTGTAGATTAGAATGGCCTTTTCTGCACTGCAGGCGTTTTACAAAGAGTGTAAGGTATAAGGGTGCCATTTGGCCCATCGAGTTTGCTCTACCATTTGATCATGGCTGATGAGTTTCTCAACTGCCCTCTCTAATTCTGATTATTTTCGTTTGATTTGAAGCAATTTGTTATTTGTAATTTCTCTCCAGGTCTGTGCCTGTATGTTGCCAACCTTCTTCCTTGGGTTTGAACCCGACTTTGATCTACCTCTGAACAATTTGCTCTGGGTTTTAGGAAAGCACATGACTGCCTACATTAACATGGGCAGCAAGGTGACTCCGTGGTTAGCACTGCAGCCTCACACCAGGGATCTGGGTTCAATTCCAGCCTCAGGTCACTGTCTGTGTGGAGTTTGCACATTCTCCCTTTGTCTGCGTGGGTTTCCTCCGGGTGCTCCGGTTTCCTCCCACAGTCCAAAGATGCGCAGGTTAGGGGAATTGGCCATGGGAAATTGCCCATAGTGTTCAGGGATGTATAGGTTAGGTGCATTTAGTCAGGGGTAAACGTAGAGTAATAGGGGAATGGGTCTGGGTGGGATACTCTTCGGAGGGTCGGACTTAGAGAGTCATAGAGTCATAGAGATGTACAGCATGGAAACAGGCCCTTCAGTCCAACCCGTCCATGCTAACCAGATATCCCAACCCAATCTAGTCCCACCTGCCAGCATCCGGCCCATATCCCCCCAGACCCTTCCTATTCATATATCCATCCAGATGCCTTTTAAATGTTGCAATTGTACCAGCCTCCACCACATCCTCTGGCAGCTCTTTCCATACACGCACCACCCTCTGTGTGAATAAGTTGCTCCGTAGGACTCTTTTGGACTTGATAGGCCGAAGGACCTGTTTCTGTTTCCACGCTCTAGGGGATTCTATGATCCCTAACAGGGAAAGGAACATTTAAAACTGACCCCTGTTACAGACAGAAGAGGAGAGTAAGAGCAATACAACAGAAAACAAATGGTTTAAGTTTTTCCAAATATTTAATTCATGGAGGTCTCTGCTCCCCCACTTGGGATAAGGAGTTGGATAACTTGGAAATAATAGTGAGCTAAACTCATGCAATCTTGACAGTGTGGAAAGAGGCCATTCAGCCCATCAAATTCACGCCAACATTCCAAAGAGCATCCTACTCAGACCCACACTTATCCCAGTATTTCCCATGGTTAATCCACCTAACCTGCACATCGCTGGACACTATAGCATTGCCAATTCACCCAAACCTGCACATCGTTGGACTGTGGGAGGAAACCAGACCACCTAACAGAAGCCCATACAGATGCCGGGAGAATGTACTAACTCAACACAGTCACCCAAGGCTGGAATTGAACCCAGGTCCCTAATACTGTGAGGGAACAGTGCTAACCACTGAGTCACTGTGCTGTGCCCTAGTATAACTGAGCAATGTGAATGGTATACAGTAGAACCTCAATTAACTTAACGAGAAGGGCGGGAAGCATTTTGTTCGGATAACTGATTGTTCGAATAATTGATCTGATCGTAAACGTAGTAATTTGAGTGTCTGCTATCAAACATTTCTTCTTATCCAGCAATGTATACCATAACGCCGTTTAACCGATCACTGAATGCTGAGTTGCCAAATGCCATTTTCACGGGACCTTGAGATCTTGTTCAGATAATCTGAGTGGCACGGTGGCTCAGTGGTTAGCACTGCTGCCTCACAGCGCCAGGGTCCCAGGTTTGATTCCAGCCTCAGGCAACTGTCTGTGTGGAGTTTGCACATTCTCTCCATGTCTGCATGGGTTTCCTCCGGGTGCTCTGGTTCCCTCCCACAGGGAGAAAGTGAGGGTTGGAGATCAGAGCTGAAAAATGTGTTGCTGGAAAAGCGCAGCAGGTCAGGCAGCAACCAAGGAGCAGGAGAATCAACATTTCGGGCATAAGCCTTTCTTCCGAAAGGACTTATGCCCGAAACGTCGATTCTCCTGCTCCTTGGATGCTGCCTGACCTGTTGCGCTTTTCCAGCAACACATTTTTCAGCCCCTTCCTCCCACAGTCCAAAAATGTGCAGATGAGGTGAACTGGCCATGCTAAATTGCCCATAGTGTTAGATGAAGGGGTAAATGTAGGGGAACGGGTCTGGGTGGGTTGCTCTTCGGAGGGTCGGTGTGGACTTGTTGGGCCGAGGGGCCTGTTTCCACACTTAAGTAGCCTATTCTAACCTTAAATTCAGATAATTGATGTTCGGATAATTGAGGTTGAACTGTATATATTTTGCATGGACTTGCTGTGTACAAGCAAGCTGCCAGATTCCCTTGTTTGTAATAGCGATGACACTTCAAGCAGACAACAGTAAAGAAATCTTTAAAGAACTTCAAGATGTCCTAAGCTGATGAAAGTATCTCCACTAACCCTTGAGTTTTAAATAATTCTACTCCATTGCAACACGATTTCAAAAGCATCATCAACTAACTGCAGCAAGCAGTACTCCCAGGATGTGAGAAAATTGCTGCAGAAACTCAGCATGAGGAGAAAACAGTGTTAATGTTTCAAGTCTCTACATCAATATCAATATCTGTATAAGTAGCATACGTAATGTGAATATAAATCTTAGAGCATTGAAAGCACTTGATTTATGGATTTGATTTGATTTGTCACATGTACAGTGAATTATTATTGTCACATGTACAGTGAAAAGTATTATATCGCATGCTATCCAGATAAGTCATATCTTACATTACGTCAGGGTAATAGAGCAGAACATAGTGTTACAGCGACAGAGAAGGTGCAGTGAAAGATCAACTCTAATATATGAGAGGGACATTCGTAAGTCTGAGAACAGCGGGGAAGAAGCTGTTCTTGAATCTGTTGGTACGTGTTTTCAAACTTTTGTATCTTCTTCCCAGTGAAAGAGGGTGGGAGAGAGTATAACCAGGGTGGGAGAGGCCTTTGATGATGTTGGCTGCTTTCCCGAGGCAGTGGGAAGTGTTGACGGAGTCAGTGGGTGGAAGGTTGGTTTGTGTGATGGACTGGGCTGTGTTTACCACTCTCTGTAATTTGTGTCCTTGAGCAGAGCAGTTGCCGTACTAAGCTGTGACATATCCAGATAGGATGCTTTCTGTGGTGCATCTATAACAATTGGTAAGAGTCCTTGTGGCCATACTGAATTTCCTTAGCCTCCTGAGAAAGTAGAGGCTTGGGTGGTGTTTTCTTGACTGTGGCATCGCTGTGGGTGGACCAGGTCAGACATTGGTGATATTTATCCCTAGGAATGTGAAGTCCTTGACAACTTCCACCTCAGCAGCATTGATACAGACAGGGGCACGTCCTCCACTCCACCTCTTGAAGTCGATGACCAGTTCCTTTGTTTGGCTGACATTGAGGGAGAGATTGTTGTCTTCATACCATGCCACTATGCTGCCGATCTCCTTCCTGTACTCTGTCCCCTCATTGGTTGAGATCGACACACAATGATGGTGTCATCAGCAAATTTGTAAATGGAGTTTGAGCTGAATTTGGCCACGTGGCCGTGAGTGTGTAAACAGTGTAACAGGGAGCTGAGTACGCAGCCCTGCAGGGCACCAGTGTTGAGGATTATCATGGAGGGGGCGTTACCTATCCTTACTGATTGCGGTCTGTGGGTCAGGAAGTCGAGGATCCAGTTACAGAGCAAGGAGCTGAGACCCAGGTCATGAAGTTTGGAGATGGGTTCTTTTGGTATCATAGTGTTGAAGGCTGAGCTAAAGGAAATGAATAAGAGTCTGACAAAGGTGGCCTTGTTATCTAAATGTTCCAGGGATATGGCGTCTGCCATGGACCTATCATGAGGGTGGGCGAGTTGTACTGGATCAGTGGTGCTGGAAGAGCACAGCAGTTCAGGCAGCAGCCAACGAGCAGCAAAATCGACGTTTCGGGCAAAAGCCCTTTATCAGGAATTGTACTGGGTCAAGGCAGGCTGGGAGGCTGGAGGTGATGTGTGCCATTACTAACCTCTCAACGCACTTCATAATGATGGATGTCAGAGCCACCAGGCGGTAGCCATTAAAGTACGTTGGCTGATTTTCCTTTGGCACTGGGATGATAGTGGTCTTTTTGAAGCCGATGGGAACCCTCACATCGTAGTAAGGAGAGATTACAGATATCTGTGAATACTCTGACCAGCTGGTCCATGCATAGACGGCAACTTCACTCAGGCTAGTCGCTTTCCATGGGCTCACCGATCTGATGTTTGATATGGTTCCCCATGACAGAGAAAGTGAAGTTGCTTGGGGTCCTGGGGATGTACTAGCTAGATGGATAGAGAACTGGCTGGACAGCAGGAGACAGAGAGTAGTAGTGGAAGGGAGTTTCTCAAAAGGGGAACTGTGACCAGTGGTGTTCCACAGGGATCCGTGCTGGGACCACTCTTGGTTATGATATACATAAATGATCTGGAGAAAGGTATAGGTGGTCTGATTAGCAAGTTTGCAGATGACACTAAGAACGGTGGAATAGCATATAGTGAAGGGGACTGTCAGAGAATACAGCAGAATATGGATAGATTGGAGAGTTGGACAGAGAAATGGCAGATGGAGTTCAATCTGAGCAATTGCAAGGTGATGCATTTTGTAAGATCCAATTCAAGAGTGAACTGATTGAGGTCCACAAAATCCTGAGAGGTATAGACAGGGTGGATAGCAAGAAGCATTTTCCCAGAGTAGGGGACTCAATTACTCGGGGTCATGAGTTCAAGGGGAAAAGGTTAAGGGAGATACGTGTGGAAAGTTCTTTATGCAGTGGGTGGTGGGTCCCTGGAACATGTTGCCAGTGGAGGTGGTAGGGGTGGGCACGATGGCATCATTTAAGATGTATCTAGACAGATACATGAATGGACAGGGAGCAGAGGGATACAGATCCTTGGAAAATAGGCAGCAGGTTTAGATAGAGAATCTGTATTGGCAGAGGCTTGGAGGGCCGAAGGGTCTGTTCCTGTGTTGTAAGGTTCTTTGTTCTTTGCTTTTTGACATCGGCGGCAGTGACCATGGATACAGGAGCACCCAAGGCTGTTGGGGCAGGCAGTACCATTTCACTGAACTTCTATTCAGAATGAGCAGAGAATGCATCGAGCTCATCGGGGAGTGATGCATTGTTGCCCACGATTCTACCCAGCTTCATTCTGTGGTCCGTTGTATGGGTAAGCCTTGTCACAGTCAACGTGTGTTTATGGGGTTAGTCTGGGGCTCTAATTTGGTCTGGTACTGTCTCTGGCATCCCCGATGTCTTTACAAAGATCATACGGGATCTCCTGTAGAGGGCAGGGTCACCAAGCTCAGGACCTGGACTTCAGTAGGGAATGGATCTCCTGGTTCATCTTCCGGTTGGGGATTATTCAGATTGAATTCTTCCCTATACAGTCCTCTACCCCCCCCTCACTAATGAAGTCTGTAACATTAGCAGCATTTGGGTTAGCCGCTGAGTTCTTGACTCTGGACCAGTCATCTTCCCCACTCCAAGCAGTTACCTCGGAGCTTGTCCATTACCTCAGTGCAGCACTGTGCAATTTTCTTTACCGGAACCTCATAGTTCAGTTTCTGCTTGTACGCCAGGGGAAGGAGAACAGCTTTATGCTCTGACTGACCTAAGTGTGGATAGAGGATGGAGCAGTAGGTGACGCTGACTTCAGCGTACACAGGATGGCTTTCTGGGAGGAGACGTTCTGGAGCTAACCAAGGATAGAGGCAAAAAATACTGCAGATGCTAGAATCCAAAGTAGACAGGCTGGAGGAACACAGCAAGCCAGGCAGCATCAGGAGGTGGAGACGTCTATGTTCTGGGTGTAACTGTCTTCCAGACTTGGGGGAGGGGAAAGGGAGCTGAGAAATAAATGGGGGTGGGGATGGGACTGGGGCAAGGGAAGTGGGATGGTGATAGGTGAAGGCAGGTAGGGGGTAATTGTGATAGGTCAGTGGGAAGGATGGAGCAGATAGGTGGAAAGGAAGATGGACAGGTAAGGCTAGGTCAAGGAGACGGGGAGGAGAGTAAGGGATAGACAGGGGATGACGTTGAGATGGGGAGATGGAGAAGCCAGGGAGGCAGGAGGTGGAATAGAAAGGAGGAGGTGGGTGTTGGAAAGGGAGCCGAGGATGGATGGGCAGGTTATTTGAAACTGGAGAACTCAATATTGGGTCCTTCCGTATGCAGGCTGCCCAGGTGGAAGACGAGGTGTCATTGCTTCAATTTGCGTTCTAATTTGTTGTAATGGAGGAGGCCAGGGATGGACAGGTCGGAGGGGGAGTGGGAAGGGGAATTGAAATGGACAGTGACCAGGAGGTCAGGCTGGTCCTTTCCAGTCCAGTGATAATGCTCTAGCAACTGACTATTTTACACCTGGAAATGTGTAATAAGATGTGATTGATAAATTATCGGCTGGCAAAGATCCTGTTGGGAAGAGTGATCATAACATGAAAAAATCTTACATTGAGCTTGAGGGTGAGACAAGTTTTTAAAAATTCTTAAACAAGGTTTAGAAGACACAGTTGGATTAAGTGGAATTGGAAAATGGGTTAAAAGTTAAGACAACAGAGAAGCAGACATTTAAGATGATGTTTCAAAATTGTTAACATATAGGCCATTGAGAAAGAAAGAATTTATGAAAAGGATCATTATGACCAAGTTAAGGATGGTAACAAATTAAAAGCATAGGATATACAACCCTCCAAAGATTAATGGTGGGCCAGGGGATGAGGAATATTTTGGAAATCAATACAGGTTGACTGCAAAAATGCGAGAAATTGGAATATAAAATGAAACCAGCAAAATATAATTAGATAGTAAAAGTTTCTACAGGTGTATGAAAAGGAAGAGAGTAGCTAAAATGATCTTTTGCCCCTTAGACAGAAAGAGTCTGGATTATTCATGTAAAACAAAGAAAAAGAGGTCACAAAAAGCATCCTAAGAATGGTAGAAAACTCGAGGAGCAGGGAGAAACTTAAACTAATCTCAATAGATAGAGAAAGCATACTGGGGAAATTATAGGGACTAATGATCATAACACATAGGAGCAGAAATAAACCATTCAGCCATTGAGTCTGTTCTACCTAACCTGACAGGTTTCCTCGTCCTGATAGTCTACACCCAAAGGTCTTAAAGGAAACACTATAGAGACAATAGTTATAAGCTTCTGAAATCCCCAAGGATGGGGAAAGGAGGCAGCAGATTGGATGCCACATGCTGTTCAAAGAGGGATACCGAAAGAAGGGAACCATAAACTAGTTACCTTAAAATCTATCACTGGGAAAATGTTAGAGCTCGTTATAAAGAAGTTAGTGGCAGGACATTTAGATAATCAGGCAGAGTCAACATGGTCTTCTGAAAGCAAGATTGTGCTTGATGATTTAATGACAGTGACTTGAGGATGTAAGAAAGAGCAGGTATTGGTAAGCTAATAGTTATAATGTATTGGGATTGCTAAAAGGCATTCAATAAAGTGACACATAAAAGGTTACTGCACAAGATGAGAGTTTATGGCGTTGGGGTGACATGGAGAGAGGACTGGCCAGTTAACAGGAAACAGATTGGTTAGGACAAATGGGTTACTTTCAGATTACTAGTGACTAGTGCAGCAATGATCGCTGGAGACAGAACTATTACAATCTATATGACTCTGGTGAAGTGCCAAACTTGCTAAAGACACAGAGATAAGGATGTAGGTTTGCTCGCTAAGCTGAAGGTTCATTTTCAGATGTTTCGTCACCATACTAGGTAACATCTTCAGTGAGCCTCCAGTCAAAGGTTCCGTCCTGAGGCCCAGTGAAGATGTTACCTAGTACGGTGACGAAACGTCTGAAAATGAACCATCCAACTTAGCGAGCAAACTAACATCCAGAACCTCAACCTGAGCTACAAATCTTCTCAAAACTTGCTAATACAGAGACAAACTTGGAAAGCCAGTTGTCGTGAGTATTAATCGATTCAGTGATTGGGCAAAAAAAAACAAAGCTGGGAGATAAAATATAACGTGGAATGATTTGAAGATATCCACTTTATCAAGAGGAATTGTGGAGCAGACTATTATTTAATTGGGGGGGGAAGGGAGACTGTGGAGTGCTATAATGCAAAGGAAACTGAGTGTTCTTCTATGTGGATCACAAGAAGTTAATATGCAAGTACAAGCAGGCAGTTAGGAAGGGAAATGGAATGTTAGCCTTTATGGAATGGGAATTGATGTATAAAATTTGGGAAGTCAACCTACAACTCCCCAAGCTCTTAAGTAATTTTAATAAAATACCCACAAGGTTTCAATATATTTCTTTTGTTTCCATACCCCAGGTCTCTGTTTATGAATGTCTGTTACCACGAGTGAGTGTAAATGAGCTTTTTCAGAGCTATTTCTCCACAAATAGAAGGAACTTGTCCAAAGCTAGTAACATTCTTGCAATTACCCAGGAGTCTACCATTCGTTATTGCTTTTCCAGTAGCAACACCTCAACCAATCAGACTTGATTTGCCAGCCAATCAGCACCCTTTTCTCCGGCAGTCCAAATCGGCATGATTGTATGGAATTTGGCATTTTTGCCTTTGTCTTCATGAGTGTGCGACATGAGGCAATATATCTCTCCACTCAACAACGTTAGAGAGAAGGAAGGTAAGTGCGTTCTCTTCTCAACATGAAAGAGGAGAAGGAGCGAGAGTAGATGCAGGAGTAGGAGGGAATTTTATTGGTACGATCAACCACTTTTCACTTAAAGAAAATCTGATCATCTGCTCATTACTAATTGCTTCCTTGTGGCCTCAAAATGGTCGCCATGGTTCCTCCATGACAACAAGGATGGCTCTTCAAAAGTAAAAGCATTAAACAAATGATGAGGGGCATAGATAGAGTGGACAAGGAGAAACGTTTCCTTTTGATGGAGCGATCTATGACATGGAGGACAGATTTCTGCTTGAGAGACAGGAGGTTTAGAGGCGAGGTGAGGGATAGCTTTACTACCCCGGAGGGTAGTGGGAATCTGGAACTCAGTGCCTGTAAGAGTGGAGAGGCTCAAAGCCCTCAGAACATTGAAGAAACATTTCAATGTGCACTTGAGATGCCAAGCCATATGGCTGTTTAGGAAAAGGGGGATGAGAATTGTTTGGTGATTGCTTTAGGCCTGCACAGACTCAATGGGCCGATGGGCCTTTACCTGTGTTGTAGACCTCTCTGGCTATGACAATGACAGCGTCAACCTTGAAAAGTCTTAGGACACCTCAAGGCTGTGAAAGGTGCTAAATCATTACGAATTCTTCCTTCCACAGTCTGAATGAGTTTAGGTTAGGTGGGTTAACCATGGTTAATGCATGGTTATGGGGATAGAATGGGTCTGGGAGGGATGCTGTTCGTTGCAGACATAATGGACCAAATGGTCTCTATCAGCTCTGTAGGGATTCCATGATTCTATTCCATGAATTGCTCATAACTCCCTGAAAGGAATGACAACAATGGAATGTCAGTAAAATGGCAACATTGATTGATAAGCGAGCTTGGATCTCAAGGATCTTTTATTCTGATTTTGTTTCAGTGACAGATTAATTCAGATTTATGACAGATAGTACTCCACTCACTTGTTTAAACAGGAATTCTTTCATGGGGCACTGTGAGAACTTGAATACAGTGTTCTTGGTTATTGTCACTTCAATAGTCTTTAATTCAATGTTACTCATTCATAAACCACCTGCTTCCACTCTGAGTTTTAAAAACAAGAAAAGACACATTTTTCTTCCCATGATTAATTCATCACTAAGCCAGTCATTTCTTTTCTCTTAATTGGTGCTTCCCATTAAAGCACTGAGTGATTTTGGCTTTAGTTCCCACAGCAACTGTGGGTCAGTAGGCCTCCCAGCATCCTCTCTGCCTCCTGGCACACCCCCAGCTCCTCCATGTGACCCCTCACAACCGAATCGCTTGACAAAGAGAGAGAATGCTTCGTCTGCCAGCCTCTTAATGCCACCCAGGAAGAAGGGCAAGTGGAAGAGGCAAACTTTAACGATGTTTCGACTCCCAAAGTGGGCCTTCACCAGCTGCAAGGGCTGTTGGGAGATTAGGCCACTGAAGCCTGTGAGATTTCCCGCTGTTTAAGATCAGGTAGGCCCCCACCTGACTTTGACATGCAAGACGAGAAACATAAGGTGTACCAAGTGCTAGCAGTTCACTCCAGAGAAGCAGAATAGAAAAGCAGAGAGGGAATGCCAAATGGGCCGAAAGGCCTCCCACTTTAGTGGGCGGCATGGTGGCACAGTGGTTAGCACTGCTGCCTCACAGCGCCAGAGACCTGGGTTCAATTCCCGCCTCAGGCGACTGACTGTGTGGAGTTTGCACGTTCTCCCTGCGTGGGTTTCCTCCCACAGTCACAAAGAAGTGTGGGTCAGGTGAATTGGCCATGCTAAAATTGCCTGTAGTGTTAGGTAAGGGGTAAATGTAGGGGTAGGGGTATGGGTGCGCTTCGGTGGGTCGGTGTGGACTTGTTGGGCCGAAGGGCCTGTTTCCACACTGTAAGTAATCTAACCTTTATTGTAGCCGAGCTGCGATTCTGTCAACATCTAGGTTTTGGTGCAGTGACAATATAGGAACAGAAAGATGTCCAGGATGACAGGCTGGAATATGGTTTCTGTACGGTGGTTCAGTGGTTAGCACTGCTGCCTCACACAGTCAGGGACCCAGGTTCAATTCCAGCCTCGAGCGAGTGTCTGTGTGGACTTTGCATGTTCTCCCTGTGTCTGTGTGGGTTTCCTCCTGCAATCCAAAAATATGTAGGTCAGGTGTATTGGCCATTTTAAATTATCTGTATTGTTAGGTGCATTAATCAGGGGTAAATATGGGGAATTGGTCTGGACGGTTACTTTTCGGAGGGTCGGTTTGGACTTGTTGGGCCGAAGGGCCTGTTTCTATAGTGTAGGGAATCGAATCTAAACTTAGAAAATAGGAGGAGGAGTAGGACCTTCGGCCCACTGAGTCTGCTCTGCCATTCAAAGTGACTAAAGCTGACCCTCAATCTCAACGGCATATTCCTGCCCCCTCCTCGTACCCCTTGACAGCATCAGCCTGAGAAATCTATCGATTTATTTCCCAAAATGTATTCAGTGACCTTTCCTCCCTGGTGTTTGTGGAAGAGGGTTCCAACAGTCCATCACCCTCTGAGTGAAAACATTTCTCCCAATCGCAATTTGAAACAGTTTATCCCGAGTCCCTTGGTGCTTCTGATTTCTGAAGCCTTTCCCCATTTCGAAGACAATCCATGCCTTTATTCTTCCCACTGCTGGGGAGACATGGCAAAGGGGAGTCTCCAGTTCTGTGTTGAGCAGTACAAGGGACATTTATTCAGAGCTCGTGTGAGAGAGAAGAATCATAGAATCCCTTCAGTGTGAAAACAGGCCCTTCGGCCTAACAAGTCCTCAGTGATTCTATGAAGAGTAACCCATGTCCCTACCCTATGTTTACCCCTCACTAATGCACCTAGTCCTCGCATCCCTCAACACTATGGGCAATCTAGCATAGCCAGCTCACCTAATCTGCTCATCTTTGGATTGTGGGAGGAAACCGGATCACCCGGAGGAAACCTACATAGACAAAACGTGCAAACTCCACAGAGAGTTGTCCGAGGGTGGAAACGAACCTGGGTCCCTGGTGCTGTGAGGCAGCAATGCTAACCACTGAGCCACCATGCTGCCCAGCCAGAGACCAGAGACAGCTCTGAATCTGGCTTTCACTTGGGGCTCAGTTGCCCTCCTAATCACAATAAAGTGCCGGATATTTAGACAAACTTCGTTATAATGTTTGCAGACCAAAAACAGGGACATTGGCGATAAGAACAGTCCCAATGAGTAATTGGGGAAAAATCTCTTTGCCCATACACTGATGAAAAGGTGCAATCTGCTCGCTTCAAGTCATGGTTGAAGCGAGGAATATTTAATTTGTGGATAGACAAATGCAGGGTGGAGAAAGGTGGAGGTGGGAATGCAGAGAGGACGAGACCAAGCAAGATTGGAGACGGTTACAGAGAGTGGTGAACTCGGCCCGGACAATCACAAATTCCCATCTATAGAATCCATCTCCCAGGCCCGTTGTCAAGGAAAGGCCGCCAGCATTCTCAAAGATCCATCCCACCCTGGCAATGTTTTTCTATAACCTCTACCATCGGGGAAGCCTGAACACACACACCAGCCGGTTTCGAAACAGTTTCTACCCTACTGTTGTTAGAATACTGAATGGACTCAAACTCTTAGCATTCGTCTGTACCTGTGTGTTTGTTTTGCTGCTGTTTGCCTATTATTTACTATCTATGCTACTTAACTCTGTGATCTGCCTGTATTGCTCACAAGACAAAGCTTTTCACTGTGTCTCAGAACACGGGACAATAAATTCAATTTGCTGTAGTTCTCTCACGCTATGGGCTACTCTCTCATTAGATAGAGAGAGAGAGAGAGAGAGACAACTGATGACGGTTTAACCTGAGGGTCACCACCCCTCCGGCAAGGGGAGAGGTTGAGAAGGGGAATCCCTTCATGGTAACCTGAGCCAGCGCAAGAATTGAACCCACGCTGTGGGCGTTACCAACTATTTATTCCTGATGAAGGGCTTTTGCCCGAAATGTTGATTTTCCTGCTCCTCGGATGCTGCCTGAACTGCTGTGCTCTTCCAGCACCACTGATCCAGAATCTGGTTTCCAGCATCTGCAGTCACTGTTTTTACCTAGCTGCGTTACCAACTAGCCAATTGAGCTAAACCTATCCCCAGTTTAAATGAGGCACATCTGGCGAATAGGAGAAAGTGAGGACTGCAGGTACTGCAGATCAGAGTCAAGAATGTGGTGCTGGAAAAGCACAGCCAGTCAAGCAGCATCCGAGGAGCAGGAGTATCGACGTATCGGGCATAAGTCCCACATTCCTGAGGAAGGGCTTTTGCCCGAAATGTTGATTCTCCTGCCCCTCGGGTGATGCCCAACCTGCTGTGCTTTTCCAGCACCACATCCGGGCCGAATGGTCAGTTTCAGTCCAAGCCTTCACGTAAATGAATGGGGCTTCTGTCCCCCTCCTCCTGCCAGGGAGAAGGTCAGGCCACTCCTTATCCTGTTATCCTCTACGCCCATCCCCCAATCAGGCATTTAACCAAATTCCCCGTCCTTTGATGATTCATGGGCCATGCTTACACAACAGTAAGAGCTCTTGCTTCTGTACCATCTTATCTTTGGTATGTGGGCAACACTGGCAAAGTTATGGCCTTCTTCAATCAGTCTGTCCCTGAATGGCACTACACAGTCAATCATTTCAGGGAGGCAATAGCTTATTGGGAGTGTCATTGTCACTGTAAACCAGCGACCCAGCAAATGCTGTGGGGACTGAGGTTTGAATCCTGCCATGCTAGATGCAGGAGTCTGAACTCAGTTCAGAAACACCACTAGAATCCAATGAGTACCATCAATTTGCTGTCAGTTGTTATAGTAATTGTGGTCACTTGGGCCCAGTGGTGAATTCAGTGGTGGTAACCCCATTGAATGTCAAGGGGTGGTGATTAGATTGTCTCTTATTGGTGATGGTCATAGCCTGGGATTTGTGTGGCATGGATGTTACTTGCCCCTTGTCAGCCCAAGCCTGGATATTGACCCGATCTTGTCACATTTGAGCGTGGACTGCTTCAGTATCGGAGGAGTTGTGAATGGTGTTGAACACTGTGCAATCATTGGAAAACATCCTCACTTCTGACCTTATGATGGAGGGAAGGTTATTGATGAAGCAGCTGAAGATGGTTGGGTCTAGGACACTCCCCTGAGGAACTCCTGCAGAGGTGTCCTGGAGCTGAGATGACTGACCTCCAACAACCACGACCATCTTCCTGTGTACCAGGTATGACCCCAACCAGTGGAGAGTTTGCCCCCTGATACCCATTGATTCCAGTTTTGCCAGGGTTCCTTGATGCCACACTCGGTCGAATGCAGCCTTGATATCAAGGGCTGTCCCTCTCCCCTCACCCTCTGGAATCCAGCTCTTTTGTCCATGTTTGACCCAAGGCTGTAATGAGGCCAGGAGCTGAGTGACCCTGGTGGAACCCAAACTGGGGGGTCACTGAGCAGGTCATTGCTGAGCAGGTGCTGCTTGATAACCCTGTTGGTGACACCTTCCATCACTTTATTGATGATCGAGAGTAGACTGATGGGGCGGTAATTGGCTGGGTTGGGTTTATCCTGCTTTTTATGTACAGGACATACCTGGGCAATTTTCCTCATTGTGGGGTAGGTGCCAGTGTTGTAACTGTTCTGGAACAGCTTGGCTAGGGGAGCGGCAAGTTCCAGATCACAAGTCTTCAGTACCATTGCCGGAATGTTGTCAGGGCCCATAGCCTTTGCAGTATCCAGTGTCTCCAACCGTTCCTTGATATCACGTGGAGTGAATGGAATTGGCTGAAGACTGGGATCTGTGATTAGATTAGATTACTTACAGTGTGGAAACAGGCCCTTCGGCCCAACAAGTCCACACCGACCCGCCGAAGCGCAACCCACCCATACCCCTACATTTACCTCTTACCTAACACTACGGGCAATTTAGCATGGCCAATTCACCTGACCCGCACATCTTTGGAATGTGGGAGGAAACCGGAGCACCCGGAGGAAACCCACGCAGACACGGGGAGAACGTGCAAACTCCACACAGTCAGTCGCCTGAGTCGGGAATTGAACCCGGGTCTCAGGTGCTGTGAGACAGCAGTGCTAACCACTGTGCCACCGTGCCGCCCATGCTGGGGACCACTGGGGGAGGCCGAGATGGATCATCCCCTCAGCACTTCTGGCTGAAGATTGCTGGGAAAGCTTCAGCCTTATCTTTTGCTCCGATGTGCCGGGCCCTTCCATCATTGAGGAGGGGGATATTTGTGGAGCCTCCTCCTCCAGGGAGTTGTTTAATAGCCCACCACCATTCACAACTGGATGTGGCAGGACTGCAGAGCTTAGATCTGATCCGTTGGTGGTGGGATCGATTAGCTCTGTCTATCACTCGCTGCTTCTGCTGTTTGGCAGGTAGTCCTGTTTGGGGGCTTCACCAGGTCTGACACCTCATCTTCAGGGATGCCTGGTACTGCTCCTGGCATGCCCTCTTGGTATGACTCAAAGTTCTCGAATGTCATTTTTTAATAATTTGAGTTTAAATTCAATCAGACACCACAGGGGTGGGAATTGAACATGGAGAGGGTGGGGGTTGGGGTGGGGTGAGCCCATAGTGTTCGGCTGGTCTGCCTGCTCCCTCGTCCAGTTACATTACCACTGTCTCAGCACCAGCGCTCAGAATCACAGAGATCTGCGGGCACAGAAAAAGGCCATTTGGCCCACTGTGTATGAACAGTCCATATTATCATCATGAATTAGTGCCATTTTCATGCCTTTACACATTGTTTCTGCTTCATAACCATCCCATGCCTCTCTTGAATGCCTCAAATGAACCCGCCTCCCCCTCATTTCCAGGCAATACATTCCACACCCTGAACAGTCTCCCTGTGAAGTCAGCTTTTTCTCACATCGTCCTTGTTTCCCTTGCAGATCACTGTAAATCCACGCCCTCCGGTTCCTCTAAAAACTAACAAACACTTCAACCTAACCACCACATAATCACCTCGAGCTGAGGAACCCAGGACAAGTCTGTGCAGGGGTTGCCGATGATGAATCCCTTTTCTCTCACGCCTGTTATCGTTCTGATGAAGGTGTACTGTAGCCCCTCCAAGGTCAAAGGTCACAGATCTGAGCCGTCTGTATCCCAGGAGTGACAATGCACACATTTTAGAAACGGGTTCACTGGGTCATTTCCCTCATCGCCGTTTACAGGCGTTTGCTTTGTGTGAACTCTCGGCTAAACTCGCCAAATCGCTTCAAAGGCACTTAGTGAACGTAAGGAGCTCTGAGCTGAGGGCGCTGACAAAGTTCTCTTCTTTGTCTCTTGTTTTGAAAGGATGGTGAGGGAACAATGATGGGGCCGTTATAGAAACAGCAAACCATGGAGGTTTCGGAGCGGAGAGCCGTGAGAGGTGACCTCGCGCCCCTTCCCCGCTCACAGCGAAGACGATTTCCAGAGGATCATGTGGCAGGTTGGCCAAAAAATCTGCGGACGCGGATACCATGGCAACGACTGCATTCCGGTTTAAACTTAGCGTCAGTGCTCATGAGGGAGACTGAGCTGCAGTTCAGGCACTTTAAGACTATAGAAAGTGTTGCAATAGAACCAGGCCATTCAGCCCAACTTCTCCACCGTTCAACCAGAACATGGCTGACTTGATAATACTCAACTCCACTTTCCTGGTATTGTCCTTCATTCTCTGATACCCTTCCTAATTAAAACACTGTCTGTCTCAGCCTCATCGACCAAGTCTCAACAGCCCTGTGTGGTAAAGAATTCTACAGATTCACATCCCTCTGAACGAAGACGTTTCTCCTCATCTCTGTCTTAAATAGGTGACCCCCTTATTCTAGACTCTCCCAAAAGGGGACGTAATCTCTCCACATCTACCTTGTCAAATCCCCTAAGAATCATATGTGCGTCAA
This sequence comes from Hemiscyllium ocellatum, assembly GCF_020745735.1. NCBI lineage: Eukaryota > Metazoa > Chordata > Chondrichthyes > Orectolobiformes > Hemiscylliidae > Hemiscyllium > Hemiscyllium ocellatum. Next base: position 130,700,209 of record NC_083405.1, read on the forward strand.
TAAGGTTACCTCCCATTCTTCTAAACACCAATGAGTACAGGCCCAAACTACTCAACCTTTCCTCATCATTCAGCCCCTCCACAGCTGGGATCAGCCGAATCAATCATCTCTGGCCTATCCAGTACATCCTTCCTTTAAAAAAAACCCCAAACCTGCTCACAATTTTACCAGCTATGGACTCCCACATCCCTCTGTTCTGGAACTTTCTGCAGTCTTTTTCCATTTAAATAATATTCAGCACCTCTATTATTCCTGCAAAAATATATCACCTCCCGTTTCTCCACATTGTGTTCTATCCGCCAAGTTTGTGTCCACTCGCTTCATCTGTCCATGTCCCTCTGCACACTGTTTCAGTTGTCCTCACCACTCGCCTTCCCATGATCCTTGTGTCATCCTCACACTCGGCAGCAGTACGCTCACTCTCCTCATCAAAGTCATGAATCGATATTATAAATAATTGCAGCTCCAGTGCTGATTCCTGGGGTATTTTAATAAGTTTATTAATTCATTTGTAGGACATGGGTGGGCGAACATTTATTGTCCGTCCCTAGTTGCCCCCTTGAGAAGGTGGGGGTGAGCTGCCTTCTTGAACCGCTGCAGTTCACCTGCTGTGGGTTGACCCACTGTGCCCTTAGGGAGGGAATTCCAGGATTTTTGACCCAGTGACACTGAAGGAACAGTGATATATTTCCAAGTCAGGATGGTGAGTGGCTTGGAGAAGAACTTGCAGGTGATGGTGTTTCCATGTATCTACTGCCCCTTGTCCTTCCAGATGGAAGTGGCCTTGGGTTTGGAAGGTGCTGTTGAGGATCTTGGGTGAATTTCTGCCGTGCATCTTGTAGATAGTACACACTGCTGTTACTGAGCGTCGGTGGGGAAGGGAGTGGGTGTTTGTGGATGTGGGGCCAATCAAGTGGGATCTGCTCTGTCCTGGATGGTGTCAAGCTTCTTGAGTGTTGTTGGAGCTGCCCCCATCCAGACAAGGGGGGAGTATTCCATCACCCTCCTGACTTGTGCCTGGTAGATGGTGGACAGGCTTTGGGGAGTCAGGAGGGGAGTTACTCACTGCAGGATTCTGAGTCTCTGACCTGCTCTTGTAGCGCCTGTGAATATGTGGTGAGTCCATTGGTCAATGGTAACCCATAGGATTTTGATAATGGGGATTGAGTTATGGTAACGCCATTGGATGTCAAGGGGAAGTGGTTAGATTGTCTCTTATTGGTGATGGTCATACCTTGGCATTTGTGTGGTGTGAATGTTACTTGCCACTTGTCAGCCCAAGCCTGAATATTGTCCAGATCCTGTTGCATTTGAACATGGACTGCTTCTGTATCGGAGGAGTTGCAAATGGTGCTGAACACTGTGTAATCATCAGTAAACATCCTGACTTTTAACATATGATGAAGGGAAGATCATTGATGAAACGGCTGACGATGGTTGGGCTGAGGAAACTCTCCTGAAGAACTCCTGCAGAGATGTCCTGGAGCTGAGATGACTGACCTTCAACAACCACAAACATCATCCCATGTGCCAGGTGTGACTCCAAATGGCAGAGAGTTTGACCCAAACACTCAATGCTAATGTCCTCAATGGAGCGGAGGTTGAGAGGATGGAGAGTGTCACATTTCTCAGAGTGACAATAATCGACAACTTGTCCTGGACTTCTCACGTAAATGCAACGGTCAAGAAGGCACAGCCCCTCTCCTTCCTCAGGCGGCTCAGGTAATTCGGCATGTTCATAAGGACCGTCATCATAGATGCTCCATTGAAAGCATACTGTTTGGATACATAACGGCCTGGTACATCAACTGCTCTGCCCAGGACTGTAGGAAGCTACAGAGGGTGGTGTGCACAGCCCAGACCATCACAGAAACCACCCTTCCACCCATGGACTCCATTTACACAGCACGCTGCCGCGGAAAGGCTGCCAACATCATCACCGACCCCTTCCCACCCCGGGAATGATCTCCTACCGCCTCTTCCATCAGGCAGAGGGTACCGAAACCTGAGCACAGGCACCAGCAGGTTCAGGAATAGCTTCTTCCCATCGGTTATTACACTGATGAATGGACTGTCTAACTTCAAATAATGCTGACCTTGTCAATGTTGATCCTGCTTTGATCACCTCCTGTGCACTGTAACCTGTACACCTCACTCTGTCTAAGTTCCCTTTGCTCTCAATGCCCTTGCTGACCATGATCTGCCCTGTACTGCTCGCAAAACCAAACTTTTCACTGTACTCAGGTACACGTGACCACAATAAATCAGATCAAATCAAATTCTTGATGCCACACTCGATCGAATGCAGCCTCGATGTCATCTAACTCACTCTCCTGTTCATGTTTTCTACCCATCCCAATAACCCTAAGAAACTATAACATGGAAATATAGAAAATGGGGGCAGGAGTAGACTGTTTGTTTATGCAAAGTCCTCCTCACTAACATCTGGGCACCAGTGCCAACATTGGGAGAGCTGTCTGACAGACTGGTCAAACAACAGCCTGACATAGTCATACTCACGGGATCATACCTTACAGACAATGTCCCAGACACCACCCTCCCCATCCCTGGATATGTCCTGCCTCACCGGGAGGACAGACCCAGCAGAGAGGGCGGCACAGTGGGATACAGTCCGGAGGGAGTTACTCTGGGATTCCTCAACATTGACTCCAGACCCCATGAGGTCTCATGGCTTCAGGTTAAACATGGTCAAGGAACCCTCCCACTGATTCCCACCGTCCTCCCTCAGCTGATGGATCAGTTTCTCCTCCATGTTGAACAACACTTGGAGGGAGCCGGGCCGTGAGGTTACAGATTGTGCTGGAGTACAGTTCTGCTGCTGTTGCTGGCCCTCAGTGCCTCATGGATGCCCAGGCCTGAGTTGCTAGATCTGTTTGAAGTCTGACCCATTTAGCACAGTGATGGTGCCACACAGCACAATGGACAGTATTCCCAATGTGAAGGTGGGACTGTGTCTCCACTAGGACTGTGTGGTGGTCACTCTTACTGACACTGTCATGGACAGAGGCACCTACAGCCGGCAGATTGGGAAGGATGAGGTTGAGTATGTTTTTCCCTCTTGTTGGTTCCCTCCCCACCTGCCGCAGACCCAGTCTAACAGCTGTGTCCTTTAGGACCCGACCAGCTCGGTCAGTAATGCTGCTGCCCAGTCCCTCTTGGTGGGGGACAGTGAAACCCCCCCACCCAGAGTACATTCTGTGTCCTTACCACCCTCAGTGCTCCTTCCATGGAGGAGATACTGATCCATCAGCTGAGGGAGGACGGTATGTGGGAATCAGTGGGAGGGTTCCTTGACCATGTTTAACCTGAAGCCATGAGACCTCATGGGGTCTGGAGTCAATGTTGAGGAATCCCAGAGTAACTCCTTCCTGACTGTATCCCACTGTGCCGCCCTCTCTGCTGGGTCTGTCCTCCCGGTGAGGCAGGACATATCCAGGGATGGGGAGGGTGGTGTCTGGGACATTGTCTGTAAGGTATGATCCCGTGAGTATGACTATGTCAGGCTGTTGTTTGACCAGTCTGTCAGACAGCTCTCCCAATGTTGGCCCTAACCCCCAGATGTTAGGGAGGAGGACTTTGCACAGATAAACAGTCTACTCCTGCCCCCATTTTCTATGTTTCCATGTTATAGTTTCTTAGGGTTATAGGGATGGGTAGAAAACACGAAGAGGGGGAGTGAGTTAGATGACTGGGTGTGATCAGATGGAATGGCAGAGCAGACTCAAAGGGCTGAATCATAGAATTCCTATAGTGTGGAACCAAACCATGCAGCCCATCAAGTCCATACTGATCCTCTGAAGAGTATCCAACCCAGACCCAGCCCCAGCCCCTCCCTAACCTATCCTTGTAACCCTGCTTTCCCCATGGCCAATGGGCCTAACCTGCACATCTTCAGAGCACCCGGAGGAAACCCACACAGACACGGGGAGAATGTGCAAACTCCACACAGACAGTAACCCGAGGCTGGAATCGAACCCAGATCCCTGGCGTTGTGAGGCAGCAGTGCTAACCACTGAGCCACTCTGTCACCCCGAGTGCTCCTACGACTAACCCTCATTTCCCTTTCCATTAAGTGTAGAGCTCTGGGTGTTCGAGCCTATCTGGATAATTACAACGGTTAAAGCTGTGAATTGATTTTATGAACTCTTCTCTGCCAGGGATTTAATACCGTGTGTCCTGTGAGGACAATCAAACCAGATGCATCTTTCTCACGGAGACCAATCAAAGGGCTTGCATGCTATTAATAGAAGGATATTTTTACGAAAAGCTCTCTCAAACGTACTCCCAGGCACCCTGTCCAATTCTGCAATAGCTCCATGTCATGCATTATGAACTTTTAAAGATTCATTGCACCAATATTTCCAAATCCCTCCTCCATCATCAAATTTGATTGTCTATTCTCATCTGAAGAGTGTGTATAGAGTCAGCGTTTCACTTTCCTACGTGCAGAGCACTATAATTTATAAGCACCAGATACAAACGCAAGAACCCTCCTCATTTCTGAAAGATGATTTTCATCCACACTCATAAATCTCACAGCTATCTCTTTTAAACTCGTAAAACAGTCCCCCCACATCGCCTCAGCCTCAACCATTAATGAGAGACAATACATAATGGATGGTGCCTGGTCTCGAGGGTATTGGCTTTGAGGAAAGGTTAAAAAGGCTAGGATTGTTTTCACTGGGAAGATGGCGATTGAGAGGAGACCTGATAGAGGTCGACAAAATTATGAGTCATAGATAGGGTGGATAGTCAGAGGACCTATTCCCCCCAGGGTTGAAGTTTCAAATACAGATTCAAGATGAGAGGGGGGAAAGTTTAACGGAGATGTGTGAGGGAGGTTTTTCACACAGAGAGTGGTAGGAGCCTGGAACGCACTGCCAGAAAAGTTGGGGAAGCAGGCACATTGGGTACATTGAAGAGGCATCTGGATGGTGACATGAATAGGGAGGGCATAGAGGGATAGAGACCCAATAAGGGCAGAAGGTTTGTTTTTTACTTTAGTTAGGGCATGATGATCAGTACAGGCTTGGTGGGCCGAAGGGCCTGTTCCTGTGCTGTGCTTCTCTTTGTTATTATAATATTCCATTTGTCGCAACACTGATCTCTCAGGGACATCGAATAGATCCAAATCCAGCATCAGCCACTTCCCGACCTCCAGCTTCCCACTCGAGGTTACGTTAGGATTCTGGGATTAGCATGGGAACCAATCAGAGGCTGAGGAAACTAATTGTCAGGTTGTACTTTCTGCTACCTTGGAGGGTGTGAGGAGAACAAATCTCAAAAGGAAATTTAATAAAATGCTGGCAAAGGAATCTTTCTTTATAAATTGCAGGGCTTTGAGGAAGGCACGGGGGGCTGGGATAGCAGGGCAAAATGGGCTGAATGTCCTCTTCCTGTGCTGGAGCCCAGAGAGCTGTGTGAGCTCAGTCATTGGACGTGCTCAATCAGAAACCATCGGCACCTGGAAACAAAGAGACAGCTTCGAAACAAGATAGGCCATTCGGCCCATCGAGCCTGTATCGCCACTCAGTAAGGTCATGACTGGTCTGAATTACACCAAAACATATACCAACAGGAGCAGTCCCTCAAGCCTGCTCCACCATTCAGGAGGATCATGTGATCTGAAATTCCTCATGTCCACTTTCCTGCCTTTTCCCTGTAACCCTGGGTTCCCCACATTGCTGCTTACACCCATGAGCCCTCACTTAGCAAGAATCCATCTCCCTCTGACCCATCATGTCGGGATAGTGAGGAAAAATGGTGTGGAGGTGGATGGTCAGCCATGTTTTGTTTGACATGGGCAGGCTGGTGTTGGCCTGGGGTGGATAATGTCAGAAGCCACATTGCATCCCAGTCCATTACATGACCACCAACACTCTACTCCTCCTTCCTACAGCACCTTCCCATGTAACCACAGAACACCTGCCCCTTCCCTTCCTCCTCGCTCACCATCCAAGGGCCTAAACAGTCTCTCTGGGTGAAGCAGCATTTCACCCATACATCCTCCAATCTTGTCTACTGTATTCGCTGCACCCAATGTGGCCTACTCTACATTAGGGAATCCAAACACAGACCAGGTGATCACTTTGTGAAACATCTCCAGTCTGTGTGTGCAAGCAGCACCCTGACCTTCCTGCAGCGAGTTGTTTTAACACAGTGCCCTGCCCACCATGCCCCACAGGTCTGTCCTGTCCCTCGGCACGCTGCAGTGTTCCAGGGAATCCCAGCACAAACAGCAGCAACAACATCTCACCTTCAGACTTTACAACTTTCTGGGCTCAGTAGTGAGTCTAACACCTTCAGATTGGGAACCTACTCCCATTCCTTCCCATTCTTTTATCTTTCCTTGTTCCAGTCTCTGTCCTCTCTCCCCGTCCCCAGTGGGACTGTCTGTTGTTTCCAGTGAGAGACACCATTGTTCTGCCCCCTCTCACATTTCCATCCCTGAACCTGAACTATTAACATTCTTTCTCCCCCAGCACTCTTCACCAACCACCTCCTCCCCAAACTACTGCAGGAATGCTGTCCCCTCCGCACATCACATCAGCGCTAATGGAGAGCCATCGAGACTTGAACCGTTACCTTGCTCTCTCTCCATGACCCGCTGCCTGACCCGCTGTGATCTCCAGCGGTGTTTGTTTTCAGAATTCCAGCATCTGCAGTAATTTGCTCCTACCTTAAAATGCAACAGGTTTATTTGAAACCACAAGCTCCTTTCTCAGGTGTAGGAGCAGCTCTCTGAGAGTTTGTGGTTTCAGATAACCCTGTTGAACTATTACCTGGCGCCATGTTTTGCCTGAACAGCCGAATGGACAGCCATTGCTGTCCCTGTTCAGATTGTTGTTTCTCAAGTGTCACTTGGTTAAATTAGTAACACAGAAAATGGCCACTCGGCCCTTCGAGTCTGCCCCACCATTCGATATGATTGTGTCTGATCTTCCAACACAGTCCACTGTTCCCCCTTCCTCCCCCCCGTACACTTTGACCCCTTCAGCCCTAAGAGCTACCTAAAGTTCTGGAACGCCTCCCCAAAAATCATTGTTTTGGCCACATTTTTTGGAATTATTTCCCAGCCGCTGGATCAAAATCCTGGAATTCCCTCCCTCAGGGTGTCGAGGATCTACTCTGCAGCACATGGACTGCAGCGGTCCAAGAAGGCAGCTCACCCCCACCTTCTAAGGGGTCAACTAGGGATGGACAATAAATGCTGGGCCCAGCACTTCCTACCTTTCTCCCAGTAAAATTTCCTACGTTCCTGCGTATAATCCAATGAGTGGACTAGTTACAGAAGATTTCTGTTCTGGCCGGAAATCTCGCACATTGTAACTTTCATAGAACTGTAGAATTTTATAGCATGGAACCCAGGTATCCCTTATCTTGATGAATCATCTGAAAATACCATGAAAATTGTTAGTGCTATTTTCGCTGCCTGGCAGGTCACTCAATGCTGCAGATGAAGCTGAAAGCAATTTGGAAAATCGACATTGATTGAAGAGTAAGATGGATTGAGGCTTACTTTAACGTTAATACCCATTGTATAGATATCAGAAGAGTTACTAGAAATCTGGCACACACTTTCCAATTCTGAATGTCATGATTTGTCCATACCATCTCCTCACCCACACCCTAGTCCCCACTGTCATTCCCCAGCAAACAATCCTCATTCATCAGGTCAGAGTCATAGAGATGTACAGCATGGAAACAGACCCTTCCATCCAACCCGTCCATGCCGACCAGATATCCCAACCCAATCTAGTCCCACCTGCCAGCACCCGGCCCATATCCCTTCAAACCCTTCCTATTCATATATCCATCCAGGTGCCTCTTAAATGTTGCAATTGTACCAGCCTCCACCACTTCCTCTGGCAGCTCATTCCATACACGTACCACCCTCTGCGTGAAAAAGTTGCCCCTTAAGTCTCTTTTATATCTTTCCCCTCTCACCCTAAACCTATGCCCTTTAGTTCTGGACTCCCCCACCCCAGGGAAAAGACTTTGTCTATTTACCCTATCCATGACCTTCATGATTTTATAAACCTCCATAAGGTCACCCCTCAGCCTCCTACGCTCCAGCCTATTCAACCTCTCCAAAGACATTCCAGGTTCGACTCCAGCCTCGAGCAATTGTCTGTGTGGAGTTTGTACATTCTCCCCGTGTCTGTGTGGGTTTCCTCTGGGTGCTCCAGTTTCCTCCCACAATCCAAGGATGTGCAGGTTAAGGTGGATTGGCCATGCTAAATTGCCTGTAGTGTTCAAGTTAGGTGCATTTGTCAGGGGTAAATGAACAGTAATAGGGTAGATGAATGGGCATGGGTGGGTTACTCTTCGGAGGGTCGATGTGGACTGGTTGGGCCGAATGGCCTGTTTCCACACTGTGGGGATTCTATGAATCTATGTGCTTCCCAAAACTCAAATGGAAAGAAGGGAACTGACATCCTGGATTCCATAGTTGGCTAAAGGCAAGGCTCTCAGATTAATAAGATCATAAAACCATAAGAAATAGGAGTGGAAGGCCATTTGGCCCATCCAGTCTACTCTGCCATTCAATCATGGCTGATGGGCATTTCAACGGCACTTACCCGCACTCTCCCTGTATCCCTTAATTCCTTGCGAGATTAAGAATTTATCCATCTCTGCCTTGAAGACGTTTAACGTCCCGGCCTCCACTGTGCTTCGTGACAATGAATTCCACAGGCCCACCACTCTCTGGCTGAAGAAATGTCTCCTCATTTCCATTTTTAATTGACCCCCTCTAATTCTAAAGCTGTGTCCAAGCATCCTCGTCTCCCCACCTAATGGAAACAATTTCCCAACATCCACCCTTTCAAAGCCATGTATTATCTTGTAAATTTCTATTAGATCTCCCCTCAACCTTCTAAACTCTAATGAATACAATCCGAGGATCCTCAGCCGTTCGTCTTATGGGCTGAGACCCGACGGGTGTTCTGTCAAAGGTGAGCAGTTGAGTTATTTCTGGGATCCTGAGCCAATACATATCACTCAACCGATCCCCGATTTCAGACAAGACATATTAACCCAGCCATCGATGGTCTCTGAGGAAGAGAATTCCAGGTGCACAACCCTCTAATGTTTGTGGATGTGGTGCCAAACATGCAGGCTGCTTCGTCCTGGACGGTGTCAAGCTTCTTGAGTGTTGTCAGGCCTGCGTCTCACTATCTACCATGTTCAAAGCCAGTTCCCCATTGCCTGGGTTAATGGATTAACAACTGAGCAGTAATACCCCTAGGCCAATCTACACTGGGCACACAGCTGGGGAGGAGATAGCCCAGTGGTATTATCACTGGTTTGTAGATCCAGGTAATGTTCTGGAGACCTGGGTCCAAATCCCACCATGCCAGATGGTGGAATTTAAATTCAATGAACATTTATAAATAGATTCATTAAGAGTCTAATGATGACCATTGTTAGGAAAAACCTGTCAGGTTCATTAATGTCCTTTTGGGAAGGAAACCTTCCTTACCAGGTCTGGCCTACATGTGACTCCAGACCCGCTGCAATGTGGTTGACTCTTAACTGTTCTCTGGGCAATAAATGCCAGCCCAACCAGTGATGTCCTCATCCCGTGACTGAATAAAGGAAAACAAAACACTGCCACACTTATCCCTGGGTCAGCAGCACATTGGGATATCTGCTTTATCTCATCCCAGTTTGGGGGCAACATGATGGCTCAGTGGTTAGCACCACTACCTCACAGCACGAGGGACCCAGGTTCGATTCCAGCCTTGGGCAACTGTCTGGATATTCTTCCCTTGTGTGCATGGATTCCCTCCAGGTGCTCACAGTTTCCTCTCACAATTGAAACAATCTGCAAATTAGGTGAATTGGCCATGCTAAATTGTCCGTAGTGTTCAGGGATGTGTAGGTGAGGTGCATTAGTCAGGGGTAAATGTAGTGTAATGGTGTAGGGGAATGGGTTTGGGCGGAATACTCTTTGGAGGGTCGGCGAGGACTTGTTGGGCCGAATGGCCTGTTTCCACACTATAGGGTTTCTATGATTGAAATGGATCAGGAATACAGTGAGCACCTCAGACCCCCACACTGATCGCTGTGGGACCCCACCTGTCACATGCTTCCAATTAGAGTTCCTGCCACCACCCCTTCCCCCTTGGGCAGGCAATCTCTGAACCATAACTACCGTCAGTACATTGACTTTAAACATCCATATGCCTTTAGCTTTCCCACAGACCTTCTGAATTCACTCTGGTGGACGTTGCTTAGCTACCTCTGCAAAACTGGCCAATCGGCAGATTGGTTTGACACGGTCTGTATTCACCAGAGTTTAGGATGAGAAGGATTTCATAAAACATACAAAATTCCAACCAGGGCTGGGTAGGCTGGATCAGAGAGGATGTTTCCCCCTGTGCGGGCAGTGTCGAACCAGGGGACACAGTCACAGGATACATGGTAGACCATTTAGGACTGAGATGAAGATTCGTCAGTCAAGGTGTGGTGACCCTGTGGAAATTTGCTCCCACAGAAGCCTCTGGATGCCAAGTCACTAAATATATTTAAGGAAGAGATACAGTCATAGAGTGATAGAGATGTACAGCACGGAAACAGACCCTTCAGTCCAACTTGTCCGTGCCGACCAGATATCCCAACCCAATTTAGTCCCACCTGCCAGCACCCGGCCCATATCCCTCCAAACCCTTCCTATTCATATACCCATCCAAATGCCTTTTAAATGTTGCAGTTGCACCAGCCTCCACCACATCCTATGGCAGCTCATTCCACACATGGTACCACCCTCTGTGATGTTTCGATATTAAAGTAATCATGGGGTATGGAGAGAAAGTGGGAACAGAGCATTGAGATAGAGGATCAGCCATGATTGTATTGAATGGAGAAGCATACTTGAAGGGCTGAATGGCCTACTCCAGCTCCAAGATTTGATGTTACTAACATAACCAACACAAACCAGATGAGCGGTTCGTAATTGCACACCTACATGTGGGTATTTTCTCTGTACAATTTCCCGATGCCCAAACATCGCCACACTTCGAGAAGAGAAACATTTCAGTGGTTTGCCAAGAGCTTTGGGAATTCCCGTGGATGCAACAGGTGCCATATAAATGCCAGCTGTTTTTGCCTCTCTCCTTGTAGTTCCTCATCGAGAGTGCGATTTTGGACAAAGAAATGGCACAGCCCTTCCACAAGCTGTCCCCCCACCCCCCCCAGGAGTTCACTGGAAATTATCATGAGTCGGATGGATGTTGAGCCAATAGCCACCTCATGACAGACCGAGCCCCAAGATTTCGGTATCGAATTCCTCACGGGGGATCCTCAGGGAGACCAAGTTGGTCAATGCTGGTCAAACTCCAGTCTCGACAGCAGGGGCTGCCTATTGTACGTCTCGCATGAGGCCTACCTGTGGGTCAAAGAGAAACAGCACAGAGGTTCATGATCAGAGAGTGTTCCAAAGGCCTTCAGAGCACATAGCAACAAGTCAGATCCGTGTTAGAAGTCTAACAGCGAGGAAGCAGCTACCAGCTCAGCCAATGGGTGTTGACCAGCTAAAACCCTCCAAACAAAGAGGGCTGGACATGGGACTTGGAGCAGGAGTGGGCCATTCAGCCCATCAAGTCTGCTGCACTCTTCTTGGAGCCAGTAGGGACGACAGATGCTGAGGGTCAAGAGTCAATAGATGTGGAGCTGGGAAAAAAACAACAGGTCATTTCACATCCGAGGATCATGAAGAACAGCATTTCGGGCCGGAGCACTGTGTCAGTCCTGAAACATTGCCTTTCCTGCTCCTCAGATGCTGTCTGTGTTTCCCCAGCTCCATCTATTGAGTGCTGCACCATTTACCTAATGTGATGGTGGACTCTCTCCCCTTCGCTGCCTGTCCACACCATAGTGTGCAAAGTCTGCAGAAAATGTGTTGCTGGAAAAGCGCAGCAGGTCAGGCAGCATCCAAGGAGCAGGAGAATCGACCCTTCTTCAGGCTTATGCCTGAAACGTTGAATTTCCTGCTCCTTGGATGCTGCCTGACCTGCTGCGCTTTTCCAGCAACACATTTTCAGCTCTGATACTCCAGCATCTGCAGACCTCACTTTCTCGTCAAAATCTGCAGAACTCAACCATGTTACATTAACACAGCCATCACCTCCCTCTGAGGAAGGGAATTCCACGCTCACAACTCATTAGTGTTTGTGGATGTGATGCCAATCGAGTGGGATGTTTTGTCCTGGATGTCTTGTGTTTTGTCAGAGCTGCGACTCACCACCTACCACGTTCAAAGGCAGCTCCCCATCGCCTGGGTTTCAGAATCAATAACCTAGCAGCAATACCATCAAGCCAATCGACACAGCACACGCTACTGCATTTATCCCTGGGTCATCAGCACTTCGGGTGGCACGGTGGCTCAGAGGTTAGCCCTGCTGCCTCACAGCACCAAGGTCCCAGGTTCAATTCCAGCCTCGGGTGACTGTCTGTGTGGAGTTTGCACATTCTCCCCGTGCCTGCGTGGGTTTCCTCCGGGTGCTCCGGTTTCCTCCAAAGATGTGCGGGTCAGGATGAATTGGCCATACTAAATTGCCCGTAGTGTTAGGTGAAGGGGTAAACGTCGGGGAATGGATCTGGGTGGATTGTTCTTCGGTCAGTGTGGACTTGTTGGGCCGAAGGGCCTGTTTCCACACTGTAAGTAATCTAATATCTGCTTCACCTCATCCCAGGATTGAAGTGGTTCAGGAATAACTCCCAGCACACCCCCACCAGCAGCTGTTGAAGGGCAGCAAGGAGTGGTCCATCAGTGTCAGCCTTACTCAAACTGCCCACAAGACAAGACCAGTGCACTTTATTGAAGAATTACGATCTAGCTATCTCTTCACACAGAGCAGGTGTCAGGGGAGATCTGAGCATCATTGGGCAGGCAGTATTTATGTGACCTTTGCATGACATTAGAAAACTTGTACAAAGGATAAATAACAGCACAGTGCAGGAACAGGCCCTTCGGCCCACCCAAACTGTGCTAGCACATGATGCCTTTCTAAACTAAAAGCTTCTGCACGGTCCGGATCCCTCTATTCCCTCCATCCATCAAGGCACCTCCTAAACATCGCTATTGTATCCCACTCCAGCACCTACTGCAGCAGCACATTCCAGGCACTTACCCACTCTCTGTGATAAAAAAAACCTGCCTTTCACATCTCCTTGAAACTTAGCCCCTTTCACCTTAAGCCTATGCCCTCTGGTTAATGACATTTCTACCCTGGGACAAAGACTCCCATTATCAGTTCTGTCCGTGCTTCTCATAATTCTGTACATTTCTATCAGGTCGCCCCTCGGCCAAATGAAAACAAACCAACCATGTCCAATCTCCCCTCACAGCTAATAACCTCCAAACCAGGTAACATGCTGGTAAACCATTTCTGTATCCTCTCCAAACCCTCCAGTGGTAGTATGGCAAACAAAACTGGACACAATATTCCAAATGTGCCCTAACTAAAGTACTATGCAGCTGCAACAACACTTGCCAATCTTTATAGTCTATGTCCTGCCAATGAAGGCAAGCGTGCCATGTCTTCTTGACCACCTTATCCACTTGTGTTGTCACTTTCAGGGAACTGTGGACAGTAAGCCTAGATCCCTCTGTATGTTGAAGCTATTAGGGTTCTGCCAGTTACTGTATACTTCCCACTTACAACCGATCTCCCAAAATGCATCACCTCGTATTTGTCCAGACTAAACTCCACCCAACTCTCCAGCTGATTTATAAACTGCTGTATCTGGCAATCCTCCCAGTATCCACAGCTCTCCAAATCTTTGTGTCGCCCGCAAACTTTCCAGTCAAACTGTCCGAGTGCTCCTCTACATCATGTATGCAGGCAGTGTTACAGATAACAGGAGTGCAGCACTGATCCCTGCGGAACACCACTGCTCACTGATCTCCGGTCTGAAGAAGACCCTTCTATTGTTACTCTGTTTTCTGAGGCCAAGCCAGTTCTGTATCCATTTGACCAGCTCACTGTGGATCCCATGTGACTTCAGCCTGTCCCGAGGGACCTTGTCAAAGGCCTTGGTAAAGTCCATGTAGACAACACCCACTGCCCTGCCCTCATCAATCATCTTTGTCACTTCCTCAAAACATTCAATCAGGTTTGGCCACAACTCCCTTTTCAGGCAGATGTAAAAGTCTCATCCGAAAAAATAGGAGTGTCCTCTATGATGGATAAGGTTCCATACAGTGTGGAAGCAGGCCCTTCGGCCCAACAAGTCCACACCGACCCTCTGAAAAGTAACCCACCCAGACCCATTCCCCTCGGACTAATGCTCCTAACACTAGGGATAATTTAGCATGGCCAATTCACCTGACCTACACATCTTTGGACTGTGGGAGGAAACCGGAGCACCCAGAGGAAACCCACGCAGACACTCTGCAGGCACCCTGTCTATATTTCTGATGAAGGGCTTTTGCCTGAAATATCGATTTTCCTGCTCCTTGGATGCTGCCTGACCTGCTGTGCTTTTCCAGCACCACTCTAATCTAGACCCCTGCGTCCTCAATGATGTCTAGCCCAGATTTTAGCCCTTTCACCAGCAGGACAGTCATTACTGCATTTCTGTCTCTGGGAGCTGACTATGTGAGAATTGGCTGTTACAACCCCTTCATTCAGGGAACTGCAAACACACGCACCCTCAATACGGGGTCACAGGGTCAGTAGGGCAGATGATGAGTGTAGCTTCCTTGAGCTGAAAATGTGTTGCTGGAAAAGCGCAGGAGGTCAGGCAGCATCCAAGGAACAGGAAATCGACGTTTCGGCCATAAGCCCTTCATCAGGTTTTCCTGATGAAGGGTTAATGCCTAAAACATCGAATTTCCTGTTCCTTGGATGCTGCCTGACCTGCTGCGCTTTCCCAGCAACACATTTTCAGCTCTGATCTCCAGCGTCTGCAGACCTCACTTTCTCCTTGTAGCTTCCTTGATACCATTGTATCCAATGTTTGGAGTAGTCCATTTCGGACAGAGATGAGGAGAAGTGTCTTCCCCCAGAGAGTGGGGAGTCTGTGGAATTCTCTGCCACAGGAAGTGGTTGAGGCCAAAGCATTGAATGTATTAGAGACAAATATAGTATTTTTTAAGATGAAAGAGATCAAAGGGAATGGGGAGAAAGGAGACTGAGTTGGACAATCAGCCATGATCATGTTGATGGCACAGCACGTTTGAGGGCTGAATGCCTACTCCTGCTCCTATTATCTGATTATCTAAGTATCACACTATCTCAGGCTTAAGAACAACAGTTTGCTCACCTGGTGTGGTTAGATCCTTCCAGGTTGCCCAACTCGTGCTCACACTGATTCCTTTGAAATAAAATTAAATAACGAAAGATTCCATAAGTTAGGAGGGGACAGATTTCTTCAACAGTGAGAAAGTGAAGTAGACGGGAGGGTCAGCGAATGGGGTCGAAAGTGCTTTCCGCTTGACCTTTGACCTAGAGTTCAACAGGAAGTGTCCATCTGGGTTTTCCCTATGACTGGCACGGCCCCATAACTGTTCAGTTTTCTGCTAAGCCATCTTCGGTAAATCTCTGTCTGCACCTGTTGGAAGAATTGCATGTTCCTTTAAAGCATTGACAATATTAAAGCACCATTTTGAGCCCATTCACAAATATCCACTCCCTCCAAGGTCAAGGTCAATTCACCATAGTTTTAGAGTAATAGAGATAGAGTCATAAAGATGTACAGCATGGAAACAGACCCTTCGGTCCAACCTGTCCATGCCAACCAGATATCCCAACTCAATCTAGTCCCACCTGCCAGCACCCGGCCCATATCCCTCCAAACCCTTCCTAATCATATACCCATCCAAATGCCTTTTAAATGTTGCAATTGTACCAGCCTCCACCACTTCCTCTGGCAGCTCATTCCATACACGTACCACCCTCTGCGTGAAAATGTTGCCCCTTAGGTCACTTTTATATCTTTCCCCTCTCACCCTAAACCTATGCCCTCTATTTCTGGATTCCCACACCCCAGGGAAAAGACTTTGTCTATTTATCCTATCCATGCCTCTCATAATTTTGTAAACCTCTATAAGGTCACCCCTCAGCCTCCGACGCTCCAGGGAAAACAGCCCCAGCCTATTCAGCCTCTCCCTATAGCTCAGATCCTCCAACCCTGTCAACATCCTTGTAAATCTTTTCTGAACCCTTTCAAGTTTCACAACATCTTTCCGATAGGAAGGAGACCAGAATTGCATGTCATATTCCAAAAGTGGCCTAACCAATGTCCTGTACAGCCGCAACATGACCTCCCAACTCCTGTACTCAATACTCTGACCAATAAAGGAAAGCATACCAAACACCTTCTTCACTATCCTATTTACCTGGGACTCCACTTTCAAGGAGCTATGAACCTGCACTCCAAGATCTCTTTGTTCAGCAACACTCCCTAGGACCTTACCATTAAGTGTATAAGTCCTGCTAAAATTTGCTTTCTCAAAATGCAACACCTTGCATTGAGCTGAATTAAACTCCATCTGCCAATTCTCAGCCCATTGGCCCATCTGGTCCAGATCCTGTTGTAATCTGAGGTAACCCTCGTCACTGTCCACGACACCTCCAATTTTGGTGCCATCTGCAAACTTACTAACTGTACCTCTTATGCTCACATCCAAATCATTTATGTAAATGACAAAAAGTAGAGGACCCAGCACCGATCCTTGGGGCACTCCACTGGTCACAGGCCTCCAGTCTGAAAAACAACCCTCCACCACCACCCTTTGTCTTCTACCTTTAAGCCAGTTCTGTATCCAAATGGCTAGTTCTCCCTGTATTCCATGAGATCTAACCTTGCTAACCAATCTCCCATGGGGAACCTTGTCGAATGCTTTACTGAAGTCCATATAGATCACATCTCCTGCTCTGTCCTCATCAATCTTCTTTGTTACTTCTTCAAAAGACTCAATCAACTTCGTGAGACATGATTTCCCACGCACAAAGCAATGTTGACTATCCCGAATCAGTCCTTGCCTTTCCAAATACATGTACATCCTGTGCCTCAGGATTCCCTCCAACAACTTGCCCACCACCGAGGTCAGGCTCACCGGTCTATAGTTCCCTGGCTTGTCCTTACCGCCCTTCTTAAAC
Organism: Hemiscyllium ocellatum; assembly: GCF_020745735.1. NCBI lineage: Eukaryota > Metazoa > Chordata > Chondrichthyes > Orectolobiformes > Hemiscylliidae > Hemiscyllium > Hemiscyllium ocellatum. The sequence goes on from NC_083405.1 coordinate 130,717,341, forward strand.
AGTGGCACCACGTTAGCCAACCTCCAGTCTTCCGACACCTCACCTGTAACTAGCAATGATACAAATATCTCAGCAAGAGGCCCAGCAATCACTTCTCTAGCTTCCTATGAGTTCTCGGGTACACCTGATCAGGTCCTGGGGATTTATCCACCTTTAACCGTTTCAAGACATCCAGCACTTGCTCTGTAATCTGGACATTTTGCAAGATGTCACCATCTATTTCTCTACAGTCTATATCTTCCATATCCTTTTCGACAGTAAATACTGATGGAAAATATCAATTTAGTATCTCCCCCATTTTCTGTGGCTCCACACGAAGACCACCTTGCTGATCTTTGAGGGGCCCTAGTTACCCTTTTATCCTTAATATATTTGTAAAAACCTTTTGGATTCTCCTTAATTCTATTTGCCAAAGCTATCTCATGTCCCCGTTTTGCCCTCCTGATTTCCCTCTTATGTACACTCCTACTTTAGAACATAGAACATAGAAGGATACAGCGCAGTACAGGCCCTTCGGCCCTCGATGTTGCGCCGACCGAATCCTACCTAACCTATACTAGCCCAATAACTTCCAAATGCCTATCCAATGCCCGCTTAAATGACCATAAAGAAGGAGAGTTCACCACTGATACGGGCAGGGCATTCCATGAACTCACAACCCGCTGTGTGAAGAATCTACCCCTAACATCTGTCCTATACCTACCACCCCTTAATTTAAAGCTATGTCCCCTAGTAACACCTGACTCCATTAGCGGTAAAAGGTTCTTAGTATCTACCCTATCTAAACCCCTAATCATCTTATACACTTCTATCAGATCTCCCCTAAACCTTCTCTTCTCCAATGAGAACAGCCCCAAGTGCCTCAGCCTTTCCTCATAAGATTTTCCTACCATTCCAGGCAACATCCTGGTAAACCTCCTCTGCACTCGTTCTAAAGCTTCCACATCCTTCCTATAGTATGGCGACCAAAACTGCACACAATACTCCAGATGAGGCCTCACCAGAGTCTTATACAACTGCAACATGACCTCAGGACTCCGGAACTCAATTCCTCTGCCAATAAAGCCCAGTACACCATATGCCTTCCTCACAGCACTATTTACCTGGGTGGCAACTTTCAGAGATCTGTGTACATAGACACCAAGATCCCTCTGCTCATCCACACTACCAAGTAGCCTACCATTAGCCCAGTAATCCATCATCTTGTTATTCCTACCAAAGTGAACGACTTCGCACTTAGCTACATTGAATTCCATTTGCCACATTTCCGCCCAGCTCTGCAACTTATCTATATCCCGCTGTAACCTACCACTTCCTTCCTCACTATCCACAACTCCACCGACTTTTGTGTCATCCGCAAACTTGCTTACCCAGCTTTCAAGTCCTTCCTCTAGATCATTTATAAATATAACAAAAAGCAATGGTCCCAAAACAGATCCTTGTGGTACACCGCTAGTAACTGCGCTCCAAGATGAACATAATCCATCAACTACTACCCTCTGTCTCCTTCCAGCCAGCCAATTCCTAATCCAAACCTCTAATGTATCCTCAATGCCATACCTCCGAAGTTTTAGCATTAGCCTACCATGGGGAACCTTATCGAACGCCTTACTAAAATCCATATACACAACATCTACTGCTTTACCCTCATCCACTTCCTTAGTCACCTTCTCAAAGAACTCAATAAGGTTTGTGAGGCACGACCTGCCCTTCACAAAACCATGCTGGCTATCCCTGATCACGTTATTCCTACCCAGATGTTCATAAATCTTATCCCTTACCATTCTCTCTAAGACTTTGCCCACCACTGAAGTCAGACTCACTGGCCTATAGTTACTAGGGCTATCCCTACTCCCTTTCTTGAACAATGGGACCACATTCGCTATCCTCCAGTCCTCTGGTACTATTCCCGTAGACAATGACGACATAAAAATCCAGGCCAATGGCTCTGCTATCTCCTCCCTAGCTTCCCATAGGATCCTGGGGTAAATGCCATCAGGCCCAGGAGACTTATCTATATTCATCCTTTCCAATATTCCCAAAACCTCCTCCCTGCATATTTCCAGGGCATCCATTCTAATTATTTGTGATTCCATATTCACATCAGCAACAGTGTCCTGTTCCTGAGTGAATACTGATGAAAAGTACTGATTTAACGTCTCTCCAATCTCCTCCGCCTCCACACACAACTTCCCACTACTATCCTTGACTGGACCGATACCTACCCTAGTCATCCTTTTATTCTTGACATACCTATAGAAAGCCTTTGGGTTTTCCCTAATCCTACCAGCTAAAGACTTTTCATGTCCCCTTCTCGCTTCTCTTAGCTCCCTCTTTAGCTCCTTCCTGGCTACCTTATAACTCTCAATCGCCCCAACTGAACCTTCACGCCTCATCTTTACATATGCCGCCTTCTTCCCTTTCACAAGGGACTCCAATTCCTTACTAAACCACGGCTGCCTCACAAGGCCCTTTACACCATGCCTGACTGGTACATACCTATCGAGGACACGCAGTAGCTGCTCCTTGAACAATCCCCACATCTCATTAGTGTTCTTCTCTTGAAGCCTGTTTTTCCAATCCACACATCCTAAGTCATGCCTCACTGCATCATAATTTCCCTGCCCCCAGCTATAGCTCTTGCCCTGCGGCGCACGATTATCCCTCTCCATCACTAAAGTAAAAGTCACCGAGTTGTGGTCACTGTCCCCGAAGTGCTCACCTACCTCCAAGTCTAACACCTGGCCTGGTTCATTACCTAGAACCAAATCCAATATAGCCTCCCCTCTTGTTGGCCTGTCGACATATTGTGTCAGGAAACCCTCCTGCACACATTGTACAAACACCGACCCATCTAATGAACTCGAGCTATAGCTCTCCCAGTCAATAATTTCTTTATCCTCTTCTAAGGATTCACTTCTAAGGATATACCTGACATATGCTTCCTTCTTTTTCTTAACCAAACCCTCAATTTCTTTAGCCATCCAGCATTCCCTATACCTACCAGCCTTCCCTTTCACCCTGACAGGAATATACTTTCTCTGGATTCTTGTTATCTCATTTCTGAAGGCTTCCCATTTTCCAGCCGTCCCTTTACCTGTGAACATCTGCCTCCAATCAGCTTTCGAAAGTTCTTGCCTAATATCGTCAAAATTGGCCTTTCTCCAACTTAGAACTTCAACTTTTAGATCTGGTCTATCCTTTTCCATCACGATTTTAAAACGAATAGAATTATGGTCGCTGGCCCCAAAGTGTTCCCCCACTGTAACCTCAGTCACCTGCCCTGCCTTATTTTCCAAGAGTAGGTCAGGTTTTGCACCTTCTCCAATAGGTACATCCACATACTGAATCAGAAAATTGTCTTGTACACCCTTAAGAAATTCCTCTCCATCTAAACCTTTAACACTATGGCAGTCCCAGTCGATGTTTGGAAAGTTTAAATCCCCTACCATAACTACCCTATTATTCTCACAGATAGCTGAGATCTCCCTACAAGTTTGTTTCTCAATTTCCCTCTGACTATTGGGGCTGCTGTCTCATTAGAGAGAGAGACAACTGATGGTGGTTTAACCTGAGGGTCACCCACACCTCAGGTAAGGGGAGATGTTCAGAAGGAGAGTCATTCATGGTCACCTCCGCTGGTGTGGGGATTGAACCCATGTTGTTGGCATCACACTGCTTCACCTACCAACCGTCCAGTCAACTGAACTCCACCCCTCCCCCCAATCCCTCCACCACCAACACTCAGTAGCAGCAGTGTGTACTATCTACAAGGTGCATGGCAGAAATTCACCAAATATCCTCAGACAGCACCTTCCAAACCCATGACCACTTCTTTATAGAAGGACAAGGGCAGCAGATACACGGGAACACCACCCCCTGCAAGTTCCCCTCCATGCCCTCACCATTCTGACGTGGAAATATATCACCATTACTTCACTGTCACTGGGTCAAAATCCTGGAATTCCCTCCCTAAGGGCATTGTGGGTCAACCCACAGCAGGTGGACTGCAGCGGTTCAAGAAGGCACCTTTACAAGGGGTAAGGATGGGGGTGGGTGGGAACTTGATTAAAACTTACAGGAAACTGAGAGGCCTTGGTAGAGTGGACATGGAGTGGTGTCCCGAGTAGTGGGTGGGACTCGTACCTGAGGGCACAGCCTCAGAGTGAAGGGATGACCCTATGCAGTAACCATGAGGAGGAATTTCTCCAGCCAGAGGGGAGGTGACTCTGTGGAATGAGCTGCCACAGAGGGCTATGGAGGCCAAGTCATTGAGTGAATTTGAGACAAAGATGGATAGGTTCTTGACTGGTAAGAGGATCAAAGGTTAAGGGAAGAAAGCAAGAGAGTGGAGTTGAGAAACATCAGCCATGATCAAATGGCGGAGCAGACTGTATGGGTGAGGCTGGTACAATGACAACATTTTTAAGATATCTGTATAGGTATATGAATAGGAAGGTTTTGGGGGGATATGTGCCAAGTGCTGGCAAACGGGACTAGATTGCGTTAGGATATGTGGTCTGCATGGACGGGTTGGACTAAAAGGTTTGTTTCCGCGCTGTACATCTCTATGACTTTATGACAAAGACCGTGCAGAACTGCTTCAGTAATTGCCTATGTACATAAAAAAATTATTTACAATGGATAAAGTGTATTCTTGCGATAAATAAAAGGCTTTGCTTACTTCTTGGTTCATAAAGCAGTACAACACTCCAACTATAAAGCCCTGTGTAAGAACAGAGAAGAGCAAACCCATTACAACGCAATCAGGAAAATATTGACATTGCTTACTCAAATGGCTGGTTAAAAATAAAAGAAGCATTTGTGTAGCACCTTCCACAGCCACCAGGTGTCCCAAAACACTTCAAAGCCCAACGAAGGACTTCTTAAACTTTCCGGCGTTTGAAATGTTGGAAATGCCGATTTACACGGACAGCATCACCCCCACATTCCCCAATGGGACATGGCCAGATTCTCTGGTTTTACAATGTCACTGGGACACCAGGGGGAGCTCCCATCACCTTTTTCTATAATGTCAGTGGATGATTTATGTTCACCAGGGAAGGTCAAAAGCACCTCAGTCTAACATTGCATCTAAAAGATAGAATCTCTGATAGTGTGGCACTCCCTTTGTACTCTCCTGCAGCACTCACTTGCATTTGGATAGCCCCCATTCAACATCCTGAGGATACCACTGACCAGACTCTGAACTGCACCAGTCAGGCAAACCCTGTGGCTAAAGAGCAGGGCAGAGACAAGGAAATCTACCCTCCTGACTCCCCAAAACCTGTCCACCATCTGCAAGGCACTAGTCAGGAGGGTGATGGAGTACTCCCCACTTGCCTGGATGGGGGCAGCTCCAACAACACTCAAGAAGCTTGACACCATCCAGGGACAAAGCAGCACCCGCCTGACTGGCACCACATCCACAAACATCCACTCCCTCCCACACCGACGCTCAGTAACAGCAAGGTGTACTATCTACAAGATGCACGGCAGAAATTCACCCAAGATCCTCAGACAAAGATCCTGCAGTTATTGTAACAAGGTCAGCCAGGTGGATCTCATAGAATCTGAGTCCCCTGATTGGAGCTGCTAATCGGGGAGCCCTGGCTGACAGATAAAAAAGAGCATTAGAGATTTTTCTTTCTTTATTCATTCACAGGATGAGGGCATCGCTGTCCAGGCCTAGCATTTATTGCCCATCCCTAATTGCCCAGAGGGCAGATAGGAATCAACCACATAGCTGTGGGTTTGGAGTCACATGTAGACCAGACCAGAAAAGGATGCCAGTTTCCTTCCCTAAAGTACATTAGTGAACCTGATGGGTTTTTCCAACAATGGATTTATGGTCATCATTAAGCTCTTAATTCGAGATTTGTATCGAATTCAAACTCCACCATCTCCCATTCAAACTCAGGTCCCCTGAACATTACCTGGATCTCGAGATTAATATTCCAGCAATAATTCCTCCACGTGATAGCGAGACACGGAATAGGGAGAGAGAGCAGCTGAACACGTAGCTGCCGGGTTGGTGCAGGAGGGTGGATTTCAGGTTTACGGATAATTGGGGCTCATTCTGGGGAAGGTGGGACCTCTACAAACCAGAAGGGTACTAATATCCTGGGTGGGAAATTTGCTGGTGCTATCCGGGTGGGTTTAAGCTAGCTCAGCAGGGGGGTGGAAACCTGAGGTGTAAGTCCAGTGCACAGGAGGATGAGAGTAGGGAGGGCATGGATAGGGTTTCACAGTCACAAACTGGTTTGAAGTGTGTCTACTTCAACGCCAGAAGTATCCGGAATAAGGTAGGTGAGCTTGCAGCATTGATAGGTACCTGGGACTTCGATGTTATGGCCATTTCGGAGACATGGATAGAGCAGGGTGAGGAATGGATGTTGCAGGTTCCCAGGTTTAGATCTTTCATTAAAAAACAGGCAAGGTGGTAAAAGAGGGGGAGGTGTGGCCTTGTTAATCAAGGATAGTATAACGGATAAGAATTATAAAGAACTTTTGGCGAGGACTCATCTACTGAGGTAGTGTGGGCTGAGGTTAGTACCAGGAGAGGAGAGGTCACACAGCTGGGAGTTTTTTATAGGCCTCTGCAGAGTTCCAGGGAGGTGGAAGAGAGGATTAGCAAAACGATTTTGGATAGGAGTGAAAGGAACCGGATGGCCATTATGGGGGACTTTAACTTCCCCAACATTGACTGGAAATGCTATAACTCTAGTACGTCGGATGGATCAGTTTTTGTCCAATGTGTACAGGAGAGTTTCCTGACACAGTATGTCGAAGGGCCGACAAGAGAACACACTAGATCTGGTGCTTGGTAATGAACCAGGCCAGGTGTTTGATTTAGTGGTAGGTGACCGCTTTGGAGGAGTGACCATAAATCAGTTATGTTTAGTCTAGCATTGGAAAGGGATATGCTGCAGGGCAAGAGTTATCGAGATGGGAAGTGCAATTATAATGCAATTAGGATGCATAGAATGGGGTAGCAAAATGTAGGAGATGGGGCCAATCGAAATGTGGAGCTGGTTTAAGGAACAGATATGTCTTTGATAGGTATGTCCCTGTCAGGCAGGGAGGAAGTGATAAGGAAAGGGAACCGTGGTTTATTACAGAAATTGCGTCTCTTGTTAAACGGAAGAAGAGGCTTATGTGACATTGAGATGAGATGGTTCAGATGAGGCGATGGAGAGTTACAGATCAGCTCGGAAGGATTTAAAGAAGGAGTTAAGAAGAGCAAAGAGAAGACATGAGCAGTCTTTAGCAGGTAGAATAAAGGAGAACCCTAAAGCTTTTTATAGGTATGTGAGGAATAAAAGGATAACTAGGGTAAGAATAGGGCCAGTCAAAGACAGAAGTGGGAAGTTGAGTGTGCACCCTGTGGAGATCGGAGAGGTGCTAAATGAATATTTCTCATCGGTTCTCACTCAGGAAAAGGAGAATATTGTAGAGGAGAAAAATGAGGTACAAGATATTAGATTAGAAAGGATTAAGGTTAGTTAAGAACAGGTGCTATCAATTCTAGAAGGAGTGAAAGTAGACACGTCCCCTGGGCCAGATGGGATTTATCCGAGGATTCTCTGGGAAGCTAGGGAGGAGACGGCCGAGCCTTTGGCCTTGATCTTTGAGTCGTCATCGTCTACAGGTTTAGTACCAGAGGACTGGAGGATTGCAAATGTTGTGCCCTTGTTCAAGAAGGGCAGTAGAGATGACCCAGCTTATTATAGACCAGTGAGCCTTACTTCTGATGTAGGAAAGGTTTTGGAAAGGTTTATAAGAGATAACATTTATAATCAGCTAGCAAGCAACAATTTGATTGCAGATAGTCAACATGGTTTCGTCAAGGGCAGGTCATGTCTGGAATTTGATAGAGACATACAAGATGATCAGAGGAGTAGATAGGGTGGACAGTGAGAGTCTTTTTCCTAGGATGATGTTGTCAGCTTGTGCGAGGGGGCATAACTACAAACTGAGGGGTGATAGATTTAAGACAGATGTCAGAGGCAGGTTCTTTACTCAGAGTGGTAAGGGCGTGGAATGCCCTACCTGCTAGTGTAGTTAACTCAGCCACATTATGGGCATTTAAACATCCCTTGGATAAGTACATGGATGAAGATGGGATAATGTAGGGGGATGGGCTTAGATTAGTTCACAGGTCGGTGCAACATCGAGGGCCGAAGGGCCTGTTCTGTGCTGTAATTTTCTATGTTCTAATACCGCTAAGCCATTGCCTCCCCCAGCTGAGATACTGGCACTCTGACAGCTGACTCTGAAGGGGCTGCATTAGAGTCAAGGGCTTTTCACATGTAAGTAGAGGGAGACTTGGTGATAGGATACTGGCCTCTGTGAAGTTATTTCAGTCTCAGATTCCGGCAATTCAATCATATTGGAGAAGCTGGGATCTTTCTCCAGAGGCCAGAGAAGGTAAAGCGGAGATTTATTCTCAACTCACTCACAGGATGTGGGCATCGCTGGCTGGGCCCAGCATTTATTGCCCGTCCCTAGTTGCCCCCTTGAGAAGGTGGGGGTGAGCTGCCTTCTTGAACCGCTGCAGTCCACCTGCTGTGGGTTGACCCACAATGCCCTGAGGGAGGGAATTCCAGGATTTTGACCTAGCGACACTGAAGGAACGGCGATACATTTCCAAAAACACTTGGCAAAAACATAATGTAGGAAATTGCGAAGTCACTCTGTTTGGGAGGAAGAATAAAAAATGCAGTTTATTACTGGAGTGGAACATTCTGGAAAAGTGCTGTGCAGAGGGATTTGGGTGTTCTTTCGAGTGAAACACAAAATGTTAGCATGGAGGTGCAGTGAGTAATTAAGGAGGTAAACGGAATTTTGGGCTTTATTGCTAGAGGATTGGAGTTTAAATTAGAGGAAGTCTTGTTACAACTGTACAGGACGTTGCTGAGGCCATACCTGGGGTATTGTGTACCATTTAGACCCTGTGTCTGAAAAACAAATATACCAGCAATAGCAATAACTCCAAAAGAGATTCGGTCAACTGATTCCTGGGATGAGAGGATTGATTTATCAGGAATGTCGAAACAGATTAGGACTTTACTCATTTGAATTTAGAATAGTGAGTTTTGATCTTATTGAAACAGACAATTCTGAAGTGACTTGACAAGATAGGTGTAGGGAAGATGTTTGGGGAATCTCAAACTCGCGAACACAGTTACAGAATAAAGGGACACTCATTTAAGACTGAGATCCAAAGGAATTTCTCCTCCCAGAGAGTAGTGAATGTCTGGAATTCTCTACCCCAGAGGGTTCTGGAGGCTAGATCACTGTAAGTATATCAAGAGGAGGGAGACAGATTTCCAACGGATCTGAGGAGCTGGGTTGAAGCCAGCGCACATTAGCCATGGTCATATAGAATGGCAGGGTGGGCTTGAGGGGCTGAATGGCCTGTGTGTGCTGCTAACCCATATGTTTTGCATTATTTTACGACAGATTGTCAGATCCCAAGATTGATTCTGCCGTCAGCGGTAATCGTTATGGCACTCCCCAGCAACAAACGGTGACCGTCCCTGCACAGTTCAAAGTTCGCCGTACCTGGAATGACCCGATGCAGAGGTCAAGATAAAGTCTAATGGCTAGCACGGCCCCGTCAGGAGGGAAAGCACAGACGATGTAGTGTACACCAAAGAGAGGGACCAGCAGCAGGGTTGACTTTGTCAGTCGCCTGTGTAGAGGAGAACAATTCAATGAAACACTGAGAATGGCAAATCTTTCCTTTTTCATCCTGAAGGATAAATTCTGCAATGCTTCCCAGATCCTTACAGCTCAGGGCTGCCCTAGGCACGGAACAGGAAACTTGCTATTAGGGGTCATGGTTCTGAAAGCGTTGATGTTGGAGTTGCATTAGCTCCAACAGTCCTTCAGTGGTTAATCTTATTGGGATCCTAATGGAGACAGGCAGGAGGCTGGAAGAACACAGCAAGTCAGACAGCAACAGGAGGGGAGAAGTTGAAGGCTGAAGAAGGGTTACACCCGCAACATTGCCTTCTCCACCTCCTGATGCTGCCTGGCTTGCTGTGTTCTTCTAGCCTCCTGCCTGTACAGATTGGATTCCAGCATCTGCAGAGTTTTTTTTGTCTCTAACCAAGGGGTCCTAATGGAGACAGACATAATTTACCTGGCTACATAGACTGCCTCCATTTGGACATGCAGAGACTTGGGATGTGCAGTTGGTGAATGTAACTGTAGTTATACACAAATATTATACAAGGACTTGTGAGGCAATGTTGTGTAAGGGTTCCGAACGAGTTACATTGAAGGTCCATGTGTTGGCACCAAACCTGATGGTGCATTTGGATGGAGAAACAGTCTGCCCTGGAGCTGGATATATTGTACCCAACCCCCAACAGTTGTAATTGTGCCTAACTAGTTAACTTCTGGAAAAAGAAACATTTTGCCAAACTTCTTTGTGTTGTGCTCATCAGGACAATTTGCAAGAATACCAACTCAAGACAAAAAAAAAGCATTTATACGGGAGGCAATGGCCTGCTGGTATTATTGTTAGACTGTTAATCCAGAGACCCAGGTGATGTTCTGGGGACCCGGGTTCAAATCCCACCAAGGCAGATGGTGTCATTTGAACTCAGTTAAAATCTGGAAGTAAGGGTCTAATGATGACCATGAATCCATTGTTGGAAAAATCCTTCTGGTTCACTAATAGCCTTTAGGGAAGGAATCTGCCATCCTCACCTGGTCTGGCCTACGTGTGACTCCAGACACACAGCAATGTGATTGACACTTAGCTACCCTCTGGGTAATGAGGGTGGGTAATAAATGCTGGCACAGCCAGCGTTGCCCTCATCCCGTGAACGAATTAAAAACTGAAATGCATGAGAGGAGAGGGTTAATTGGTCGGCAAGTGAATTCTGAAGGGGTGGCACAGTGGCTTAGTGGTTAGCACTGCTGCCTCACAGCGCCAGGGTCCTGGGTTCAGTTCCAGTGTGGAGCTGCGAGGGTTTCCTCCGGGTACTCCGGTTTCCTCTCACAGTCTAAGGATGTGCAGTTTAGGGCGAATTGGCCATGGGAACAGGAATAGCCATGGAATCAGTGGGAGGACAATGGTGTTCTAACTGGGGCCAGTGGCCATGGTGGTACCCAGGTTTGCCCAATGACATTGTCTTCCTGCCATCTTTATGGACCTGGACCCAGGCTGTGTAGAAGCTGCAGCTTCTGTCCAGTGGGAAGCAGCCCAGACTGACGTCCTCCCCACCCTCGCCCCCAATCAGGATGGTCCCTCCATGACCAGAGGTGAAAGGATCTGCAGTGCTGGGCTACACACACAGCGAGTGCCTTCTGCTAGCACCTACCTGTATTGTGAGGAGATAGCTGTGTGGACCTCCCTCGGCATCACCTTCCGCACCAGGATCCGGATGATGTTAATGAAAAGCACGAAGTTGATCTGCAGAAGGAGAGGAAAAGGTGTGAGAAGCAGGAATAGGCCATTCAGCCCTTCCAACCTGCCCTGCTGTTCATTCAATTGATCGGAGTCAAGCAATTGTAGTTAATTAAATGATTATCTTGTGGTTGAGGGTTCAATATCAGCCAAGATAGCAAGGAAGGTGAGCCTGTTCTTTGACATCAGGCCATGAGATTATTTCCAGAAGAGGACAGACCAGGGCCTTCATTTAACTGATAGGAACAGGAGTAGAGCATTCAGCCCCTCGAGTCTGTCCCACCACTCACAGCTGATCTGTGGGCTAACTCCATATACCTGCTTTGGGCCCATATCCTTTAATATCTCCGCTTAATGGAAACGTAGCTATCTCAGATTTAAAGTGAACAACTTGATCCACTGTTGTTTCTGCCATAGAGTTCCCAAACGTCTCCCACCCCATTGTGTTTAAGAAGTGCTTCCTAACATCTCTCCTGCACAGTCTGACCTGAATTCACAGACTGTGCCCCTAGCTCTGGAATCCCCAACCAGTGGAAATAGAATATCTTTTCAAGTTAATATCCTGAGACTTCAATCAGATCACTCCTTCTAAATTCGAGAGAAAACCGACCGAATTTGTGTAATCCCTCCTCACAACATTAAAAAAGAACAGTGTCTCTGACTTGGATAAAACTGACTTGGGGGAAACACACTTGATACTGTGTTGAAATCTCTAGATCAGACATTGGGCCAGAAACCCTGGCTAACCCCACGAGGCTGAGATAGAGACGAAAAGCAACACCTCTGTCCACCTCTGCACCAAGAGCTGGCAGACTGGTATCATGATACGGTCACTGGACAAAGTAACTCCAGGCTGATGTTCCGGAGATGTTGGTCTGAATCCCATTACAGCAGATGGCTAAGCCTTGTCAGAACGGAAAAGGTGAGCCAAATCCCAAACTTGTGTCAAGAGTCCAATGTGGTTAGCTTCAACTTAAGGAGGGGATAGATTCTTAATGAGAAATGGATTTGAGGGTTATGGGGAACGGGCAGGTGAGGCCAAGGTGAGATCAGCCATGACCATAATGAATGGGGGAGCAGGCTCAAGGGGCTGAATGGACTCCTGGCTCTTGTCTAAAAGGCTGATTAAAGGCTTACTCTAATCACTTACTGCAATAGACGCCACAATTGGTCCTTTGATTATCCACCAGTACGGAGAACCTTCAATAACATCCCAGCACCTGGTAATGTAACACAATGTCAATGGGAAACTGCACGCAGCATTCTCTCCTTCGGTTTGGTGACCAACACTACACCGCAACGCCCCACTTTTACCATCGACAACCATCGAGATGAGGAAGTGAAGTAGGCACATTGGTCTTACATCATCATTCTGTCACCAAGGCCTGGCATTCCCTCCCGAATGACATGATGGGTGCAGAGTGCAGCGGTTCGAGAAGGAAGTTCACTACCACCTTCTCAAGAGCAACAGGGGACTGATGGTAAATGTTGACCCAGCCAGTGATGCCCACATCCCCTGAGTGAATTAAGAATAAATCTCCTCTTCACCTAACACTAACCCAGCGAACCTGCACAACTCTGGACATTATGGACAATTTAGTATGGCCAACCCACACATCTTTGGTCAGAAGTCACATGACACCAGGTTATAGTCCCTCTTTCCTGATGAAGGGATTATGCCTAAAACGTCGATTCTCCTGCTCCTCGGATGCTGCCTTGCTTTTCCAGCACCACACTCTCGACTCTGAGCTCAAGCATCTGCAGTCCTCACTTTCTCCTTATAGTCCAACAGGTCCGTCTGAAATCACAAGCTTTCAGACCAACACCTCCACACCTTTGGACTGCGGGCGGAAACCCACACTGACACAAGGAGAACGTGCAAACTCCAAACAGAGAGTGGCCCGAGGCTGGGATTGAACCCAAGTCCCTGGTGCTGTCAGGAAGCAGTGCTAATGGCTGAGCCACCAGGCTACCAGACAGTTGCTCACCAATAACCTGGTTCTATCAGGTCCCCATTCGCCTCCTGATCTCTCATTACAACCTTGGTCTGAACATTATATGAGCTAAACTCCAGAGGTAAAAATCTGGTAAATGGAACATAAGCTGGGAAAGAACGAAATAGCACAGATTGCAGGAATGATAGAAAAGACGACTGCATTGAAATGGTGAGAGATTGCAGATCTCTGAGCTGCAGGGGGATCTAGGTGTCCCAGAGCATGAATCACAAAAGGTACGGCAAGTAATTCAGAACATGAATAGAATGTTATCCCTGATCTTGGAGATTATTTGAATAAAAACGGTAACATTAGAGAGGTTGTGCATGGAATATTGTGCACAGTATTTGGCACCTTATATAAGGGAGACTGCAATAGCATTGGAAGCATTTCAGAGAAGGTTTAGATTAGATTAAATTCCCTATAGTGTGGGAACAGGCCCTTCAGCCCAACTAGTCCACAATGACCCTCTGAAGAGTAACCCACCACCCCTAACTAATGCACCTAACACTAGGGGCAATTTAGCGAGGCCAATTCACCTGCACATCTTTGGATTCTGGGAGGAAACCGGAGCACCCAGAGGAAACCCAAGCAGACACGGGGAGAATGTGCAAACTCCACACAGAGTGTGGGAATTGAACCCAGGTCCCAGGCGCAGTGAGGCAGCAGCGCTAACCACTGAGCCACCGTGCCACCCCTGACTAATCCCTGCCCGTTTACCAGACTAATCCCTGCATTTGGTGACTGAACGCACCCATATAAACACTGAGACTACAAGAGCAGGTCAGAGGCTAGGAATCCTGCAGTGAGTAACACACCTCCCAAGTTTCTAAAGCCTGTCCACCATCTCCAAGGCACAAGTCAGGAGTGTAATGGAATACTCCCCACATGCCTGGATGGGGGCAGCTCCAACAACACTCAAGAAACTTGACACCATCTAGGACAAAGCAGCCCCTGCTTGATTAGCACCCTTTCTGCCATCTTCAACATCCACTCCTTCCATCACTGATGCCCTGTGGGAGCAGTGTGTTCCATTTATGAAACAGAGTCAGAAAGTCATAAAGCTGTATAGCACAAAAACAGACCCTTCGGTCCAGCTCATCCATGCCGACCAGATATCCTAACCCAGTCTAGTCCCACCTGCCAGCACCCGGGCCATATCCCTCCAAACCCTTCCTATTCATATACCCATCCAAATGCCTTTTCAATGTTGCAATTGTACCAGCCTCCACCACTTCCTCTGGCAGCTCATTCCATACACATACCACCTTATGCATGAAACAGCTGCCCTTTAGGTCCTTTTTATATCATTCCTCTCTCACCTTAAACCTATGCCCTCGCGTTATGGAATCCCCCACTCCAAGGAAAAGACCCCCATGTCCATTTGCCCTATCCATGCCCCTCAAGATTTTTTAAACCTCTGTAAGGTCACCCCTCAGCCTCCAACGCTCCAGGGAAAACAGACCCAACTTATTCAGCCTCTCCCAATAGTTCAAACCTTCTAACCCTGGCAACATCCTTGTAAATCTTTTCTGAACCCTTTCAAGTTTCACAACATCCTTCCAATAGGAAGGAGACCAGAATTGCACGCAATATTCCAACAGTGGCCTAACCAATGTCATGTACAGCTGCAACATGACCTCTCAACTCCTGTACTCAGCACTCTGACCAATAAAGGAAAGCATACCAAATGCCTTCTTCACTATCCTATCTACCTGCGACTCCACTTTCAAGGAGCTATGAACCTGCATTCCAAAGTCTCTTTGTTCATCAACACTCCCTGGGACCTTACCATTAAGTGTATAAGTCTTGCCCTGGTTTGCCTTTCCAAAATGCAGCCTCTGAAATTTATCTGAATTAAACTTCATCTGCCACATCTCAGCCCATTGGCCCATCTGATCAAGATCCTTTTGTAATCTGAGGGAACATTCTTCGCTGTCTAATACACCTCCAATTTTGGTGTCATCTATAAACTTACTAACTGTACCTCTTATGCTCACATCCAAATCATTTATATAAATGATGAAATGTAGGGAACCCAGCAATGATCCTTGTGGCACGCCACTGGTCACAGGCCTCCTCTGAAAAACAACACTCTACCACCACCCTCTGTCTTCTACCTTTGAACCAGTTCTATGGCTAGTTCATAGAATCCCTACAGCTGGGAAACAGACCCTTTGGCCCTACTAGTCCACACTGACCCTCTGAAGAGTAACCTACTCAAACCCATTCCCTACCCTATATTTACCCCTGACTAATGCACCTAACACTAAGGGCAATTTTGCACGACCAATTCGCCTAATCTGCTCATCTTTGGACTATGGGAGGAAACCGGAGCACCTGGAGGAAACCCACGCAGACACGGGAGAACATGCAAACTCCACACAGACAGTCACCCAAGGCTGGAATCAAACCCAGGTCCCTGGCGTTGTGAGGCAGCAGTGCTAACCACTGAGCCACCATGCTGCCCCTGTATTCCATGTGATCTAACCTTGCTAACCAGTTTACCATGAGGAACCTTGTTGAATGCCTTACTGAAGACCATATAGATCACGTCCACCGATCTGCCCTCGTCAATCCTCTTTGTTACTTCTTCAAAAAACTCAATCATATCAGTGAGGCACAATTTCTCATGCACAAAGCCATGTTGACCATCCCTAGTGCACTAAAAAACTCAACAAGCCCTTATAAACAGCACCTTCCAAACTTGTAAACTTTATTACCATAAAGAACAAAGGCAGCAGATATATGGACCACCACCTCCTGCAAATTCCCCTCCAAGCCACTCACCCTCCTGACTTGGAAAGATGTCACTGTTCCTCCATTCACTTCAGATCTACATTCGCTGGTTCACCCTCATCTCACTGTTTTAACTTTGTGCACTGACCTTTAACTTAATCAAAAGAAATACTCACTCGGTATTTTCAAATTGAAGTTTTGTAATCATCCAGGCAACAGTGCACACAGTGGGAACACCTTGAAGAAAAGAAATGGTTCTGTTAGTTCTGACAGAGGCTGCAGGTTACAGGAGTTAGGAGCTGGACAGTTCCTGAAGTGAAAATCAAATCACAGACACTTACAGCAGAGAGTACCAGGTGACAGCAGCTACACTGGCAGCATGAGAGATTAATTCATTTCACATGTTTAAGCTCTTCGTGTTTAACAGTGACTGGGGAGGCCTTTCGTGGTACAGTGGTAGTGTCCCTCCTCCTACTATTGGGACGCCCAGGTTCAAGCCCCACCTGCCCTAGAGCTGTGTAAATACATCTCTGAACAGCGTCGCTAGAGGAAAGAAAAGGTTAATTTTTTTAAAATAGCAGAAACTGAAGGGTCCTCCTGTGGCACAGTGGTAGTGTCCCTGCCTCTGAATCAGGAAACCCAAGTTCAAGTCCAGAAGTGTGCCGTGCCATCTCCTAACTAGGGTGATGGGAGTTTGTTTCTAGCAGCGTTTGACAGAATCAGGAAACCAGGGGAATGTCGGAATTGTACAGCACTGAAGGAGACTATTCTGCCCAACTTACCAGTGCTATCCAATACAACCCTACTCTTTGCCCAGAGTCATAGAACCCCCTACAATGCAGAAACAGACCATTCAGCCCAACACGTCCACACCGACGAGTAACCCACCCAGACCCATTCCCCCATTACACTACATTACCCCTGACTAATGTATCTACCCCACGCATCCCTGAACACTTCAGCACAGCCAATCCCCCTAACCTGCAGGTCCTTGGACTGTGGGAAAGTACCAGAGCACCCGAAGGAAACCCACACAGACACGGGGAGAATGTGCAAACTCCACACAGACAGTCTCCCGAGGGTGGGATTGAACCCGGCTCCCTGGCGCTGTGAGGCAGCAGTGCTAACCACTGAGCCACCGTGCCACCCTGCAGTAGACTCCTTTTCTCCTTCACCTATCCAGCTCATGTTGTTAACCCTGAATCTGCTTCCGTTTCCCAATCCGAGATGCACCCATCCACATCCCATTCTCTCTGACTGGTGGAGTTAACTGTTTGCAGATGGTTTCATTCATTTCTTCATTGGCCAGCATTTATCGCCCATCCCTAATTACCCAGAGGGCAATTAAGAGTCAACCACATTGGGTCTGGAGTCACATGTAGGCCAGACAAGGTAGGGATGGCAGTTTCATTCCCTAAATGGAATTAGTGAACCAGATGGGTTTTTCCAACAATTGACAATGTTTTCACAGTTATCATTAGACTCTTCATTTCAGATTTTTCTTGACTTCGCATTCCATGATCTGCTGTGGCAAGATTTGAACCCAGGTCCCCAAATCATTTCCTCGGCTTTGACATTAATAGTCCAGCTGTAGTGCCACTAAGCTATCACTGTCCATCACAGAAATGAGCAATGTGGTATATGAATTTTAATGCCTGTGTTGCCAGGTTTGAAGGTAATACATCCCAAAGACTGGCTTTCACATCAAGTAGCAAATCCAGCAAGTAAGGTTAGTGACTGCATCCAATCAGATGGCCCGGGGAGTTGAGAACCGGGGTCAAAGTCTCAGGATATGAGGTATGCCATTCAGGACTGAGATGGGGAAAGGTTTCTTCACTCAAAGGGGTGGGAATTCTCTACCATAAACAGCTGTGGAGGTCAATTCACTGAATATATTCAAGAAAATGATGTTTTTAAGATTTTAAAGGCATAAAGGGGCATGGAGAGAAAGCAGGAATACGGCATTGGGATCGAGGGTCGGCTGTGGTCATATCGAATGGTGTAGCAAGCTCGAAGGGCCAAATGGCCTACTCCTGCTCCTATTTACAATATTTCTGTTTTAGATGGTGCTTGCAATACATTCAATGCAGCTCCAAAATACAGCTCATTCTGCTACAACGCGCGTTTCGTTAACACTAATGCGTTGAAATGCATTCGGCGACTTGTGAACAGTGTTTCTAAAGCTGTGCTGGCTTTATAACGAGTGCTGGCTGTAACACGGGTTACATCACCAAAAACTTTAAGCACTGCTTCTAAAGAGTGATTGTTCTCTAACACGGCAAAGCACAAGAACGCAGCCATCGCGTTATAGAGGAACTACCTGTACTTGTTAAACAGTCCCGAGTGTGCTAAGGATTACACTGACTACCAGGTTAGGACCATCCATCTGGCTTGCAATGGGCAGCCCTTGTGTGTACTGGGAGCTGCATTTATTAATAGGCAGGGTTCTGTATTTTGCATGTAAACACACTTTATTTGCAACAAATTAGGTGACAGTTATTCATTGGGGCCCGGAGACAGTTTAGGGAGTGGTCTCCCCTGATATCAGAGTTAGTAAAATATTAATGTCTAGGAGGAGGGGCGTGAATGCACTGTGCTCTGAAAATGAAGCAAAAACACAGACTATCGAGTCATTATTCGATTAGATTACTTACAGTGTGGAAACAGGCCCTTCGGCCCAACAAGTCCACACCGACCCGCCGAAGCGCAACCCACCCATACCCCTTACCTAACACTACGGTCAATTTAGCATGGCCAATTCACCTGACCCGCACATCTTTGGACTGTGGGAGGAAACCGGAGCACCCGGAGGAAACCCACGCAGACACGGGGAGAATGTGCAAACTCCACACAGTCAGTCGCCTGAGGCAGGAATTGAACCCAGGTCCCTGGCGCTGTGAGGCAGCAGTGCTAACCACTGTGCCACCGTGCTGCCAGCCATCTTTCTTTGCGCCGTGCTTCCTCCCCAGTGACACCAACCAATGTTTCAAAACAAACGCCGCCATGAGGTTGTGAAGGGTGCTACATGAATGCAAAAAGCAGTTGCTGTGGAAGTGGGCTTGATGCAGCACTGGCCTCGGTGCTCCATTACCTACCCCATCCCAGGACGCTCCACCACCAGAAGTAACCTTTGCCGTAGGAGAAGGGCACCACCAGCAGAGAGCTGAGGTACAGGGCCTCCACCAGCAGCCAGAAGTAATTGGTCAGCATGCAAAAGTACCAGAACACCACTGAAATCTTACAGCCGGCCTGCAACGAGAGAACAACCACAAAGCAGTTAGTTCCTATCGAGATTGTTACAATACGGCAGTAAACCATTCTGCTAATTAAACCAAATTCACAGAAAAGCTGATCTCACCCCATAATCTGTTAAATAATGAGTGATAGGGAACTACCTAAATTCCACTATTTAAAAGAAAAATAACAATTTTATTATTTAACTCCAAAAGCAAACATTAAACAACAACTAATTACACTTTTAAGCCTCCTTTGTCTTAAAGATTTTAGATTAGGTTAGATTACTTACAGTGTGGAAACAGGCCCTTCGGCCCAACAAGTCCACACCGACCCGCCGAAGCGCAACCCACCCATACCCCTACACCTAACACTACGGGCAATTTCCCATGGCCAATTCACCTGACCCGCATATCTTTGGACTGTGGGAGGAAACCGGAGCATCCGGAGGAAACCCACACAGACACGGGGAGAACGTGCAAACTCCACACAGTCAGTCGCCTGAGTCGGGAATTGAACCCAGGTCTCTGGCGCTGTGAGGCAGCAGTGCTAACCACTGTGCCACCGTGCCACCTCATTTGTTGCATACCTCCAACTCTATAACAGTATATAGATCCAATAAAGCCCCTATTAAATTTACAGCAAATCAGTTTTCAAAACCAGACACTGGTGTTGATCTTCCTCTGTTTGTAGATCTCCCTGGGTCGTCTTTGATCTTATATTGCACAGATTTTTCATATGAAAAAGTACCTTTGATAGTGAGGTTTCGGGCAGTCTGTCTGACAATGGCAGAAGGTTGCTCTGTCTCTGGCTAACTGTCTAAAATGCCTAATGTTTCTACCCAAAAACATTAGATTGTCTCATTGGTTCAATGTTGTCAAAACAGTAAAATTCAAATTCGATTGGGTTTTAGTTCTTGGGGCATAATTTAAACTAGATTAGTTTCCCCACCAAACTCACCTCCCAATACCTCGACACGGTCCTGTCCCCTTTAGTCCAAGAACTCCCCACCTACGTTCGGGACACCACCCACGCCCTCCACCTCCTCCAGGATTTTCGCTTCCTCGGTCCCCAACGCCTTATTTTCACTATGGACATCCAGTCTCTGTACACCTCCATCCCCCATCACGAAGGACTCAAAGCCCTCCGCTTCTTCCTTTCCCGCCGCACCAACCAGTACCCTTCCACTGACACCCTCCTTCGACTGACTGAACTGGTCCTCACCCTGAATAACTTCTCTTTTCAATCCTCCCACTTCCTCCAAACTAAAGGAGTTGCCATGGGCACCCGCATGGGCCCCAGCTATGCCTGCCTCTTCGTAGGATATGTGGAACAGTCCATCTTCCGCAACTACACTGGCACCACCCCCCACCTTTTCCTCCGCTACATCGATGACTATATCGGCGCTGCCTCGTGCTCCCACGAGGAGGTTGAACAGTTCATCAACTTTACTAACACCTTCCATCCCGACCTGAAATTCACCTGGACTGTCTCAGACTCCTCCCTCCCCTTCCTAGACCTTTCCATTTCTATCTCAGGCGACCGACTCAACACAGACATCTATTATAAACCGACTGACTCCCACAGCTACCTGGACTACACCTCCTCCCACCCTGCCCCCTGTAAAAACGCCATCCCATATTCCCAATTCCTTCGTCTCCGCCGCATCTGCTCCCAGGAGGACCAGTTCCAACACCGCACAGCCCAGATGGCCTCCTTCTTCAAGGACCGCAGATTCCCCCCAGACGTGATCGACGATGCCCTCCACCGCATCTCCTCCACTTCCCGCTCCTCCGCCCTTGAGCCCCATTCCTCCAACCGCCACCAAGACAGAACCCTACTGGTTCTCACCTACCACCCCACCAACCTCCGCATACAACGTATCATCCGCCGCCATTTCCGCCACCTCCAAACGGACCCCACCACCAAGGATATATTTCCCTCCCCTCCCCTATCAGCGTTCCGCAAGGACCACTCCCTTCGTGACTCCCTCGTCAGATCCACACCCCCCACCAACCCAACCTCCACCCCTGGCACCTTCCCCTGCAACCGCAGGAAATGTAAAACTTGCGCCCACACCTCCACACTCACTTCCCTCCAAGGCCCCAAGGGATCCTTCCATATCCGCCACAAGTTCACCTGTACCTCCACACACATCATCTATGCATCCGCTGCACCCGATGTGGCCTCCTCTATATTGGTGAGACAGGCCGCTTACTTGCGGAACACTTCAGAGAACACCTCCGGGCCGCCCGAACCAACCAACCCAATCACCCCGTGGCTCAACACTTTAACTCTCCCTCCCACTCCACCGAGGACATGCAGGTCCTTGGACTCCTCCACCGGCAGAACACAACTACACGACGGCTGGAGGAGGAGCGCCTCATCTTCCGCCTGGGAACCCTCCAACCACAAGGTATGAATTCAGATTTCTCCAGTTTCCTCATTTCCCCTCCCCCCACCTTGTCTCAGTCGGTTCCCTCAACTCAGCACCGCCCTCCTAACCTGCAATCCTCTTCCTGACCTCTCCGCCCCCACCCCACTCCGGCCTATCACCCTCACCTTGACCTCCTTCCACCTATCCCACCTCCATCGCCCCTCCCCCTAGTCCCTCCTCCCTACCTTTTATCTTAGCCTGCTTGGCTCTCTCTCTCTTATTCCTGATGAAGGGCTTATGCTCGAAACGTCGAATTCTCTATTCCTGAGATGCTGCCTGGCCTGCTGTGCTTTGACCAGCAACACATTTGCAGCTAGATTCCCCACAGCCTGGAAATAGGCCCTTCAGCCCAACAAGTCCACACTGACCCTCTGAAGAGTAACAACCCAGTTCTCTCTGACTCATGCACCTCACACTACAGGCAATTAAGCATAGCCAATTCACCTGACCTGCACAGATTTAGACTGTGGGAGGAAACCCATCCAGATACAGGGAGAATGTACAACTTTCACACAGACAGTCCCCCGAGGCTAGAATTGAACCTGGGATGCTGGTGCTGTGAGGCAGCAGTGCTAACCACTGAGCCACGGTGCCACCCTAGTTAAATTTGAACTGCTGTGAAAACAATCCAGGTATCCAGGTTACAACAATATGTTACATCTTTCAATTTTCCAGTGCACTGTGTGACTGCGAGTCAGTCACTTGACAGCAGCTTTACTGCTTTCGCTTTCTCTTAAAGGTACAGCACACGCCTTAAACTTCAGAACAAGAGAAAATAGGAGCAGGAGTAGGCCATTCAGCCCGTCAGACCTGCTCCGTCATTCAGTACAATCTCTTTCTGATCATCCGACTCGATCCCTGTTTCTGCTTCCTGCACCTCCCCGATACCCTTTAGCCTAGGAACTATATCGAACTCTGTTCACGCATGCTACCATAACCTGCTGAGATTATCCAGCACTTTTTTTATTCTTTTATTACTAATTCCATTGGCCCCACCTGGGGAAATAATGGGACAATAATGGAGAGTTGCAAATAGTTTAGGGACCACCCTCCCCCCACCTCATCTAAGGATGAGGCTGGCATCAGAGGCAGTCCTTAGGAGGTTCACTCAGCTGGAGCCAGCTATGGAGGGACTGTCTTCTGAGGAGGGGTTGAGTAGGTTGAACCTGTACTCGTTGGAATTTCGAAGAATGAGAGGCGACCTTATTGAAAGGTACAAGAGTCTTAGGGGGCCTGACAGGGTAGATAGCAAAGGTTCTCTCTCCTTGTGGGGCTGGGGATACAGTCTCAGGATGAAGGGTCACACATTTAAGATGGAGATGAGGCGGAATTTCTTCTCTCAGAGAGGGATGTAAATTTGTGGAATTCTTCACCTCAGAGGACGGGTCATTGAGTGTATTCAAGGCTGAGACGGATTTTTAATCAGGAAGGAAATCAAGGCTGATAGGGAAAAGGCAGGAAAGTGGAGTCAAGGGCTATCAGATCAGCCATGACCTCATTGAATGGTGGGACAGACTCAATGGGCTGAGTGGCCTACTTCGGCTCCTACATCTTATGTTCTTATAGGTGCGATGGCAAATGTTGGAATTCGAATTTAATAAAAATCTGGAAATGAAAGTTGGCCTAATGCAAGAAGCCATCTAACTCATTGACACACTGTGCTAGAGACAAACCAAACTGCAGATGCTGGAATCCAAGGGAGACAGGCAGCAGGCAGGAGGAACACAGCAGGCCAGGCAACATCAGGAGGTAGAGGAGTCAACATTGTCCTGAAGAAGGGTTACACCCGAGACTTCTCCCCCTCCTGATGCTGCCTGGCTTGCTGTGTTCCTCCAGCCTCCTGCCTGTCAACCATTGGCACACTGCCAGTCTCTTAAGTGCTCTCTGAATTGACCCTAGTAACACCCTCAGCGCCAAGGTGATGAGAGATGGAAATCCAATACAAATGCTTGCCTTGCCATAGATGTTTGGAAATGCCCATTTCAGAGGGCAGTAATGGTGTTAAAATGGAGTCACGCTTTGCAATATTCATCCACAGGATGAGGAGGTCACTGGCTAGGCCAGAGGGCAGATAAGCGTCAACCACATTGTGGTGGGTCTGGAGTCACCTGTAGTACAGACTGGGTAAGACTGGCAGCTTCCTTCCCTAAAGGGCATTAGTGAAACAGGCGGGTGACTCATGGTCCCCATGTGATTCTTAATTCCAGATTCATATTGAATTCAAACTCCAGCATCAGCCAGGGCAGGATTCGAACCTGGGTCCCTGGATTAATACACCAGCGATATTACCACACAACAGTCACAGCCCCATGGTCTGATACAGACCAGGTAAGCAGAGGCAGAATTCCTTCACTAAAGGGCCAGAAGAGATGCAGATGGATTCTCATCAAAGCTGAAAAATGTGGTGCTGGAAAAGCGCAGCAGGTCAGGCAGCATCCGAGGAGCAGGAGAATCGACGTTTCGGGCATAAGCCCTTCTTCAGGATTTTCATCAAAGCCTTTGAATCACGTTTTTAAAAATTTAATTGACTTAAACCTTCAGGAGCCAGCTGTGATGAGATTTGTACCTCAGAGCCGAACGTATAAACCTGGGCATCTGGAATACTGGAGCGAAGTGGGTACTGCGAATGCTGGAGATCAGAGCTGAAAATGTATTGCTGCAAAAGCGCAGCAGGTCAGGCAGCATCCAAGGAGCAGGAGAGTCGATGTTTCGGGCTCACAGAGAGGTACAGCACAGAAACAGACCCTTCGGTCCAACTCGCCCACTTTAGCTTTCAGTTCAGACAAATGTCCTGGACAACGGTTTCAATAGGAATTGACCTGGACATGGGTCAGCCCTGTGTGTGTGAGGGACAGTGAGAGAGAGAGAGAGGAGAGAGAGGTAGAGAGAGAGAGAGAGAGAGAGAGAGAGGGAGAGAGAGAGAGAGTATGTGCGTGTGTGAGAGAGAGTGTGTGTGTGAGTGAGAGATGGAGAGAGAGAGGAAGAGTGTGTGTGTGTGTGTGTGTGTGCGCGCGCGAGAGTGTGTGTGTGAGAGAAGAATGTGTGTGTAAGTGAGTGAGAGTGTGTGTGAGTGAGAGTGTGAGTCTGAGAGAGAGAGTGTGTGTGTGTGAGAGAGAAAGTGAGAGTGTGTGCACATGAGTGTGTGTGAGAGAGAGAGAATGTGCGTGTGAGTGAGTGAGTGAGAGAGAATGTGCGTGTGAGTGAGTGTGCGTGCATGCGTATGTGTGAGTGAGAGAGTGTGTGAGTGAGAGTGTGTGTGCATGTGTGTGTGAGTGAGAGATAGAGTGAGTGTGTGCATGTGTATGTGTGCGAATGTGTGTGTATGCACGCACATGTATGTGCGCGCGTATGTGTGCATGTGTATGTGTGTGAATCTGTGTATCATCCTATGTGTGTGTGTATGTGAATGTCTGTGTATGTGAATGTCTGTGTATGTGAATGTCTATGTATGTGAATGCCTATGTATGTGAATGTATATGTACGTGAATGTCTGTGTATTTGTGTTTGAGAGTGTGTTTGAGAGTGTGTGAGTGTGTGTGTGAATGTGTGTGAGAATGTATGCATGAATGTGTTCATGTGTGTGCGCGAATGTGAGGGAGAGTTTGCATATATGTGAGTGTGAGAATGTGTATGTGAATGTATGCATGCATGTGTATATCCCGTCAGGCCCGGGGGACTTGTCTACCCTCAAGTTTTTCAAAACGCCCAACACATCTTCCTTCCTAACAAGTATCTCCTCTAGTTTACCAGTCCGTTTCATACTCTCCTCTTCAACAATACGGTCCCCTGTGTGTTTGCGTGTATGTGTGT
The DNA here is from genome assembly GCF_020745735.1 of Hemiscyllium ocellatum. Taxonomy (NCBI): domain Eukaryota; kingdom Metazoa; phylum Chordata; class Chondrichthyes; order Orectolobiformes; family Hemiscylliidae; genus Hemiscyllium; species Hemiscyllium ocellatum. Next base: position 130,742,980 of record NC_083405.1, read on the forward strand.
GTGTGTGCATGTATATGTGTGTGTGCGAGTGTGTGCGTGTATATGCGTGTATGTGTGTGTGTGCGTGTGTGTGCGTGTATAGGTGTGTGTGTGCGAGTATGCGCCTACATGTGTGTGTGCACGTGTATATGTGTTTGCAAGTGTGTGTATGTGTGAGTGAGTGTGTGTGCAAGTGTGTGCATGTATAGGTGTGTGTGTGTATATGTGTGAGTGTGTGCACGTATATGTGTGTGTACGTGTATGTGTGTGCAAGTGTGTGTGTACGAGTGTGTATGTGTGTGTGTGTGTATGTGTATGTGTGTGTGTGTGTGTGTGTGTCAAGAGTGTGTGTTGCTGGAAAAGCACAGCAGTTTAGGCAGCAGCCAAGGAGCAGGAGAATCGACGTTTCAGGCATAAGCCCTTAATCAGGAATGAGGCTTGTGGGTCAGAGCTGAGAGATAAATGGGAGGGGGTGGGGCTGAGGGGTAGCGATAGGTAGATAGGTAGATGAAGATGAGGGAGAAGGGGATAGGTCAGAGGGGAGCGTGGAGCGGATAGATGAGAAGGAAGATGGACAGGTAGGACAGGTCAAGAGGGCGGTGCCGAGTTGGAAGGGTAGAGCTGCGATAATGTGGGGGGAGGGGAGATGAGGAAGCTGTTGAAATACACATCTATTCCGTGTAGTCGCAGGGTCCCAAGGCTGAATATGAGCCGTTCCTCCTCCAGGCCTCGGGTGGTAACGGTTTGGTGATGGAGGAGGCCCAGGACCTGTATGTCCTTGACAGAGTTGGGGGCGGGGGGGGATGTTGAAGTGTTCAGCCACAGGGCGGTGGGGTTGGTGAGTGTGGGTGTTCCAGAGATGTTCTCTGAATCGAACCGCAAGAAGGCATCCTGTCTCCCCGATGTAGAGGACACCACACCAGGTACAACGGATGCAGGAGATGACATTGGCAGAGGTACAGGTAAATTTCTGACTGATGAGGAAGGACCCCTTGGGACTTTGGGCAGAGGTGAGGAGAGTGCTGTGGGCACAGGTTTTACACTTCCCGCAGTGGTAGGGAAAAGTTCCAGGAGTGGGGTGTGGGCTGGTGGGGGGTATGGACCTGATGAGGGTGTCGTGGAGGGAATAGTCTTTTTGGAACGCTGATAGGGGGTGGGGAAGGAAATATATTTCTGGTGGTGGGGTCCGTTTGGAGGTGGTGGAAGTGGCGGAGGACGATGCGCTGTATGCAGCAGTTGATGGGGTGGAAGGTGAGGACAGGGTTGGGGGGGGAGGGGGGAGGGATTCAGTCCTTGTTGAATTGGGAGGGGTGGGGTTCAAGGGCGATGGTGCATGAAGTGGAGGAAGTACACTGGAGAGCATTGTCAACCACACAGGAAGGGAAGTTGCAATCATGGAAGAAGACGTGAGTGTGTGTGTGTGTGTGTGTGTGTGTGTATGTGTGAGAGTGTGTGTCTGTGTGTGTGTGTCTGTGTCTGTATGTGTGTGGGTGAGAGTGTGTGTGTCTGTGTGTCTGTGTCTGTATGTGTGTAGGTGAGAGTGTCTGTGTCTGTGTGTGTATGCGCAAGGGGGCATAATGGGCTTCACCTCACGTGAGGTTGGGACAGTACCCTACGTGAGTAAGTACACAGTTGGAGGGGGGGGGGGGTGCTTGCGCTGGAGCACAATGCGATTTGCCCCCAAAGAGAAAACTGGTTTCTGGGTCCCACAGTCCTCTCGGGGTGAGTCCAAATGAAGGTGGCTGTTACCTAGGCAACAAGGAATGGCCTGTAAATAATGGCCCAGCCAGAAATTCACTGAATGAACGGTTTTTACAGACTGATTCAGGGCCACACCGAGAGGTGCGGTTAGTGAATGACACAGATTGTCTGAAGGTGGTTTTCCAGGTAATAAAGCATTCCCCACCTCACTGCCTGAGGGAATGAGAGGTTTAATTATTATCAAAGGCAAATTAGAGCCTCATCACAAACACATTATGGATTATATCTGAGATATTGTAAACTACAAACCACTAACAGCTTCCTGGGAGAAAGTGAGGACTGCAGAAGCTGGAGATCAGAGTCGAGAGTGTGGAGCTGGAAAAGCCCAGCAGGTCAGGCAGCATCAGAGGAACAGGAGAATTGACGCTCCAGGCATAAGCTTTTCTTCAGGAACAGCTTCCTGTTTGGGTATCAGTCTTAAACAAGGATGCCTACACTCTCGCAACAGGCCATTCTACCCATTGGCACCCTGCATCATTCTCTGTAAGACTCACCTTGATCAGGGTGGAGCCAAGATTTAAGTCCTTGGGTTGAGGGATACAAGGAGACTGTGAGGAGAAGCAATTTTCCGCTCCAGGGCGTCCTTGCTGTCCACACACTCAAATCAGAGACAATAAATAATTACAACAGAAAATTGGTGGACACTTGAGGAACTGAGCTAAACTGGGAACTGCAGATGCTGGAGATTAGAGTGGTGCTGGGAAAGCACAGCTGGTCAGCAGCATCCGAGGAGCAGGAGAATCGACGTTTCGGGCAAAAGCCTTTCATCAGGAATGGTGGGAAACATGAGGAACTGAACCTGCAGAGCTATTGTGGTCGCAAAATGGCCTTTAGAAATCCCGCATTGATCCGATGGGTCAAATGGCCCTCTTATGTGCCAAAATGACTCTATAAGATTATTATTTAAATTATTGTTTCTAGCAAGGACTGGGCCCAGCATTTATTGCCCGTCCCTATTTGCCCCTTGAGAAGGTGGGGGTGAGCTGCCTTCTTGAACCGCTGTAGCCCATGTGCTGTAGGTATTACCCACAATGCTCTTGGGGAGGGAGTTCCAGGATTTTGACCCAGTGACAGTGAAGGGATGGCGATATATTTCCAAGTCAGGATGTTGACTGGCTAGGCCCCTGTGCATCCACTTTCATTCTGAGTTGAGCTCCCTGCACCAAACCCACAAGCTACACGACCCAGAGGTCAAAGGGCGGTTACCGTGGAAAAGGTGCAGTGGTCAATATCGGCATCGCCAAAGAGGACGGCATCCTTAATGAAGACCGACAAGCTGCGAAGGATAAAGGTGGCAAACAGCTGGATGTGGATATAATTCCTGGTGCAGTGCAACCTCCTAGGAAAAGAAGAGATTGTCCAAGTTTTACATTTTATTCATTAAGAAGATTTTATTTTTTAAATTTGTTCATAGAAAGAGGACATCAATGGCTAGGCCCAGCATTTATTGTCCATCCCTAATTGCCAGAAGGCCATTAAGATTCAACATTGCTGTGGGTCTGGAGTTACATGTAGGCCACACCAGGTAAGAATGGCAGTTTTCTTCCCTAAAGGATATTAGTGACCCAGATGGGCTGTGAAGACAGCTCTTAGTTCCAGATATTATTGAGCTTAATCTACACTTTCCACCTTGAACTCATGTCCCGCTAAGACCGTTAGCCTAGAGTTCTCGATTACATGCCCAATGACATGCCACTATACAACTATTCCCCAGGATAGACATTGAGAGATTATTCCTGCTGTTCAGGGAATCAAAACACAGACACATAGTCACAGGGTAAGGGAACAATCGTTTGCAATCCCCTCCCGATCCATAAGATCGTGCCTGAACTAATAACTCTGCATTTCCAACTACCACTCCAATAACCTTTCAACCCTCTGCCTTTATCTGAGGCGATGCTGTCACTTTAAGAGGTCATGGTGAAGAAAGGTTGTAAGGCGGAGGCATCAGCTGTCCCTGAGAAAGTAAACAATTCATGAGGCCTTGGGTTTTTTTGAATGGAAGCCGCCTGGCTGAGTGTGGCCAGTTCTCACAGGCCAGACTTTCTAGTTTGCGTTTTTAGTGTTTAGCTATGGTTTTAGATAGAAACAACTGGGGGTCTCAACATCAGCGTTTCCATAATGAAGATGATAGCAAGACACCCCCCACCACCCCCCATCCCAGGGGCATAATGATGAACAAGCAAAGTATCTATAGATCACACAGGAAGGCCGCAAACTGGAAGCCTATCGATGTGCGTTTAGCTATTCCTGTGGATCGATTCAAAACCAGCCCTCACCATTTCTGTGACTGATATCTCTCAACCAACAAGCATTGAAATTTGATGACACGGTCATTTAAATCATCTGGGATCTTGCTTTTTATAGCTGAAAATGTGTTGCTGGTCAAAGCACAGCAGGTCAGGCAGCATCCAAGGAACAGGAAATTCGACGTTTCGGGCCGGAGCCCTTCATCAGGAATGAGGAGAGTGTGTCCAGCAGGCTAAGATAAAACGTAGGGAGGAGGAACTTGGGGGAGGGGCGATGGAGATGTGATAGGTGGAAGGAGGTCAAGGTGAGGGTGTTAGGCCGGAGTGGGGGGGGTGCGGAGAGGTCAGGAAGAAGATTGCAGGTTAGGAGGGCGGTGCTGAGTTCAAGGGAATCGACTGAAACGTCGAATTTCCTGTTCCTTGGATGCTGCCTGACCTGCTGTGCTTTAACCAGCAACACATTTTCAGCTCTGATCTCCAGCATCTGCAGACCTCACTTTTTACTCTTGCTTTTTATAAACTGGCTGTCGTGTCATTAGAATAGCAGAGTGCAGAGTAATTCGGGTGAGTCTGGAGTCCATAATATGATGAGACCTTAAGATCTCGAAGCAGAATTAGGCCATTCAGCCCATTGAGTCTGCTCCCCTATTCGATCATGGCTGATACGCTTCTCAATCTCATTCTCCTGCCTTCTCCCCGAAAGCCACATATCTCCCCTCACTAATCAAGGTTCTATCTCTCTCTTGTTGAAAATGTGTTGCTGGAAAAGTGCAGCAGGTCAGGCAGCATTCTGAAGAAGGGCTCATGCCCGAAACGTCGATTCTCCTGCTCCTTGGATGCTGCCTGACCTGCTGTGCTTTTCCAGCAACACGTTTTCAACTCTGATCTCCAGCATCTGCAGTCCTCACTTTCTCCTCTATCTCTCTCTCTGTTTTAAATACACTCAATGACTTGGCCTCCACAGCCATCTGCAGCAATGTGTTCCACAGATTCCCCACCCACTGGCTGGAGAAATTCCTCCTCATCTCAGTTCTAAAGGGACGTCCCTTCACTCTGAGGCTGTGCCTTCGGGTCCTAGTCTCTCCCACTAGTGGAAACATTTGCTCCAAGTCCAATCTATTCAGACCTCTCAGTTTTCTGTGAGTTTCAATCAGATCCCCTCCCCCCATCATCCTTCTAAACTCCATCATGTACAGACCCAGAGTCCTCAACTGCTCCTAACATGCCAAGCCCTTCATCCCTCGGAACACTCTTGTAAGCCTCCTCTAAACCTCCTCCAGTGCCAGCACAGCCTTCCCTAGATTTGGAGCTCAAAACAGCTCACAATATTCCAAATACAGTCTAACCAGAGCCTTACACAGTCTCTGCTCGTGTATTCTGCCTCTCTTGAAAATCAATGCTAATATTGTCTTTGCTTTGCCAACTGCCAATTGAACCTGTATGTACACCTTCAGGATTCAGGACTCTGTTACAGCCCTTTGTAACTCAGATTCCTGAAGCCTTTCCCCATTTAGAAAATAGACTATGCCTCTATTCTTGGTATCAAAGTGCATAAATCTCACTCACTTTCCCACATTATGTTCCATCTGGCACTTTTTTTTCCACTTCCTTCTGCAGCCTCCCCACCTCCTCAACACTACCTGTCCCTGCACCTACCTTTGCATCATCTGCAAACATTACAACAATGCCCTCAGTTCCTTCATACCGATCGTTAATGTATAACGTGAAGACTTCTCACACGTATCCAGACTGGGTAAGGAAGCCAGATTGCCTTCTCTTTATCAATGACAGTTTCAAGGCCACCGTGATAGATTCTAGCTTCAGGATTCCTGATTTTTAAATTTAAGTTTAAATTCTAATGGGGTGTTAGATTGGGCCATCAGATTGCTAGTTTGGTGACATCACCCGTTTGAAATGCATGGGCTTTGTCTGAGAGCCCAGTTTAAAAACTGAAAATATTTTTCAGGAAAGGAAGTAAGAGCAACACAAGTGCAGTTTCACTGTTACTCCGTAATTAACCCTTAGCTATTGTTACAGACAGAATTGTAGGGTCACAGTTACTCCGTAATTAACCCTTAGCTATTGTTACAGACAGAATTGTAGGGTCACAGTTACTCCGTAATTAACCCTTAGCTATTGTTACAGACAGAATTGTAGGGTCACAGTTACTCCGTAATTAACCCTTAGCTATTGTTACAGACAGAATTGTAGGGTCACTGTTACTCCGTAATTAACCCTTAGCTATTGTTACAGACAGAATTGTAGGGTCACAGTTACTCTGCAATTAACTCTTAGCTATTGTTACAGAAAGAATTGTAGGGTCACAGTTACTCCGTAATTAACCCTTAGCTATTGTTACAGACAGAATTGTAGGGTCACAGTTACTCGGCAATTAACTCTTAGCTATTGTTACAGACAGAATTGCAGGGTCACAGTTACTCTGCAATTAACTCTTAGCTATTGTTACAGACAGAATTGTAGGGTCACTGTTACTCTGCAATTAACTCTTAGCTATTGTTACAGACAGAATTGTAGGGTCACAGTTACTCTGCAATTAACTCTTAGCTATTGTTACAGAAAGAATTGTAGGGTCACAGTTACTCTGCAATTAACTCTTAGCTATTGTTACAGAAAGAATTGTAGGGTCACAGTTACTCTGCAATTAACTCTTAGCTATTGTTACAGACAGAATTGTAGGGTCACAGTTACTCCGTAATTAACTCTTAGCTATTGTTACAGACAGAATTGTAGGGTCACAGTTACTCTGTAATTAACTCTTAGCTATTGTCACAGACAGAATTGTAGGGTCACAGTTACTCTGTAATTAACTCTTAGCTATTGTTACAGACAGAATTGTAGGGTCACAGTTACTCTGCAATTAACTCTTAGCTATTGTTACAGACAGAATTGTAGGGTCACAGTTACTCTGTAATTAACTCTTAGCTATTGTTACAGACAGAATTGTAGGGTCACTGTTACTCTGCAATTAACTCTTAGCTATTGTTACAGACAGAATTGTAGGGTCACTGTTACTCTGCAATTACCCCTTAGCTATTGTTACAGACAGAATTGTAGGGTCACAGTTACTCCGTAATTAACTCTTAGCTATTGTTACAGACAGAATTGTAGGGTCACAGTTACTCTGCAATTAACTCTTAGCTATTGTTACAGACAGAATTGTAGGGTCACAGTTACTCCGTAATTAACTCTTAGCTATTGTTACAGACAGAATTGTAGGGTCACAGTTACTCCGTAATTAACTCTTAGCTATTGTCACAGACAGAATTGTAGGGTCACAGTTACTCTGTAATTAACTCTTAGCTATTGTTACAGACAAAATTGTAGGGTCACAGTTACTCTGCAATTAACTCTTAGCTATTGTTACAGACAGAATTGCAGTTTCACAGTTACTCTGTAATTAACTCTTAGCTATTGTTACAGACAGAATTGTAGGGTCACAGTTACTCTGCAATTAACTCTTAGCTATTGTTACAGACAGAATTGTAGGGTCACGGTTACTCTGCAATTAATTCTTAGCTATTGTTACAGACAGAATTGTAGGGTCACAGTTACTCTGTAATTAACTCTTAGCTATTGTCACAGACAGAATTGTAGGGTCACAGTTACTCTGTAATTAACTCTTAGCTATTGTTACAGACAGAATTGTAGGGTCACAGTTACTTTGTAATTAACTCTTAGCTATTGTCACAGACAGAATTGTAGGGTCACAGTTACTCTGTAATTAACTCTTAGCTATTGTTACAGACAGAATTGTAGGGTCACAGTTACTCTGCAATTAACTCTTAGCTATTGTTACAGACAGAATTGCAGTTTCACAGTTACTCTGTAATTAACTCTTAGCTATTGTTACAGACAGAATTGTAGGGTCACAGTTACTCTGCAATTAACTCTTAGCTATTGTTACAGACAGAATTGTAGGGTCACGGTTACTCTGGAATTAATTCTTAGCTATTGTTATAGACAGAATTGTAGGGTCACAGTTACTCTGCAATTAACTCTTAGCTATTGTCACAGACAGAATTGTACGGTCACAGTTACTCTGAAATGAACTCTTAGCTATTGTCACAGACAGAATTGTAGGGTCACAGTTACTCTGTAATTAACTCTTAGCTATTGTTATAGACAGAATTGCAGTTTCACAGTTACTCTGTAATTAACTCTTAGCTATTGTTACAGACAGAATTGTAGGGTCACAGTTACTCTGCAATTAACTCTTAGCTATTGTTACAGACAGAATTGTAGGGTCACAGTTACTCTACAATTAATTCTTAGCTATTGTTACAGACAGAATTGTAGGGTCACAGTTACTCTGCAATTAACTCTTAGCTATTGTCACAGACAGAATTGTACGGTCACAGTTACTCTGAAATGAACTCTTAGCTATTGTCACAGACAGAATTGTAGGGTCACAGTTACTCTGTAATTAACTCTTAGCTATTGTTATAGACAGAATTGTAGGGTCACTGTTACTCTGAAATTAACTCTTAGCTATTGTTACAGACAGAATTGTAGGGTCACAGTTACTCTGCAATTAACTCTTAGCTATTGTTATAGACAGAATTGCAGTTTCACAGTTACTCTGTAATTAACTCTTAGCTATTGTTACAGACAGAATTGTAGGGTCACGGTTACTCTGCAATTAACCCTTAGCTATTGTTACCGACAGAATTGTAGGGTCACAGTTAGTCTGGAATTAATTCTTAGCTATTGTTACAGACAGAATTGTAGGGTCACTGTTACTCTACAATTAACTCTTAGCTATTGTTACAGACAGAATTGTAGGGTCACAGTTACTCTACAATTAACTCTTAGCTATTGTTACAGACAGAATTGTAGTGTCACGGTTACTCTGGAATTAATTCTTAGCTATTGTTATAGACAGAATTGTAGGGTCACAGTTACTCTACAATTAACTCTTAGCTATTGTTACAGACAGAATTGTAGGGTCACAGTTACTCTGCAATTAACTCTTAGCTATTGTTACAGACAGAATTGTAGGGTCACAGTTACTCTGCAATTAACTTAGCTATTGTTATAGACAGAATTGTAGGGTCACAGTTACTCTGCAATTAACTCTTAGCTATTGTTACAGACAGAATTGTAGGGTCACAGTTACTCTACAATTAACTCTTAGCTATTGTTATAGACAGAATTGTAGGGTCACAGTTACTCTGCAATTAACTCTTAGCTATTGTTCCAGACAGAATTGTAGGGTCACAGTTACTCTGCAATTAACTCTTAGCTATTGTTACAGACAGAATTTTAGGGTCACTGTTACTCTACAATTAACTCTTAGCTATTGTTACAGACAGAATTGTAGGGTCACTGTTACTCTCCAATTAACTCTTAGCTATTGTTACAGACAGAATTGTAGGGTCACAGTTACTCTATAATTAACTCTTAGCTATTGTTACAGACAGAATTGTAGGGTCACTGTTACTCTCCAATCAACTCTTAGCTATTGTTACAGACAGAATTGTAGGGTCACAGTTACTCTGCAATTAACTCTTAGCTATTGTTCCAGACAGAATTGTAGGGTCACAGTTACTCTGCAATTAACTCTTAGCTATTGTTACAGACAGAATTTTAGGGTCACTGTTACTCTACAATTAACTCTTAGCTATTGTTACAGACAGAATTGTAGGGTCACTGTTACTCTCCAATTAACTCTTAGCTATTGTTACAGACAGAATTGTAGGGTCACAGTTACTCTATAATTAACCCTTAGCTATTGTTACAGACAGAATTGTAGGGTCACTGTTACTCTCCAATCAACTCTTAGCTATTGTTACAGACAGAAATGTAGGGTCACAGTTACTCTACAATTAACTCTTAGCTATTGTTACAGACAGAATTGCAGTTTCACACAGGGCATCAATGAGTCCACGATTGTAATTTTGACACAAACTGATTGCTGAATGCAATGTATTCTGATATCTTTCAGAATGGCAAGACAGTCAGGAAGTGGATGAAACAGATTTAAGAGACAGAAAAGGAACATGGAACCAGGAGAGAAAATGATATATTTGTTTCTTAAAAAGGACAAGTTGTTGTGTACTGAACTGTACATCTGCAGGGATAGATGAAGCAGTGTCAACAGTGAATAAGTACTGGAACTGAAGAGTCTGCCGAGCTTTGGGAATACAGCAGCGATGGTGGGGTGGAGGGTGCGCGCAAATTGTAATAAAGGTGAAATACTGCAGATGCCGGAAGTCTGAAATCAGCACAGAGAATGCTGGGAGGTACGAGGACTGCAGATGCTGGAGAGGTCAGAATTCAATAACGAGTGGCCCTGGGAAAAGCCCAGCAGGTCAGGCAGCATCTGAGGAGCAGGTGAGTCAACGTTTCGTGCAGAACCCTTCTTCAGTTCTGATGCTCGAAACATCGTCTCTCCTGCTCCTCAGATGCTGCCTGACCTGCTGTGTTTTTCCCAGCGCCACTCTTTATTGACACGGAATGCTGGAGAATCTCAGGAGGTCTGGCAGCATCTGTGGAAAGAGTGTCATAGGGTCATAGAGATGGTCAGCATGGAAACAGAATCTTCGGGTCCAACTCGTCCATGCTGACCAGTGTTAGGACGGGCTACCGTCCCCGTGTTCGTTTGAAGGAGAGAAACGCTGGATCTGATTCAAAATATAAGCTGTTTTAATGAGAGAGAGCCGTACAAAATACAGTGAGGTTTGCAGCTCACTGGAGAAAGCGCCTTCTGTCTATTGTTCTCTTTGTCTAGCTTTTTAGCCCCTCGCATCCCAGTGCTACATCCTTATTTGGTAAAACTCAGAATTTTCATATGTGATTGGGTCTCGCCTGATAACGTTCTATTACCTCAGTTTGAGCTACGTGTATCTAGACACGGCTCTAATGTCCTGTTATCTCTCACCCTCCCTGGGGCCTCTTCAGGCTATGCCATCAGCTTTTCAGTCTGTTCTTAGTGTAACATAATGGCTTACTGTTGTCTAGTGAAGCTAACAAGTTCCAGACTTGTTAATACTACCTTACGTGAGCACTACCTAACAATAAAGTTTCTTACACTGCCTAACCTTAATAATGGATCCCAACACCAGCTACCCTAATCTATTCTAGTCCCATTTGCCAGCACTTGGCCCATATCCCTCTAAACTCTTCCTGTTTGTATACCCAACCAGATGCCTTTTAAATGTTGCAGTTGTACCAGCCTCCACCACTTCCTCTGGCAGCTCATTCCATACACGTACCACCCTCTGTGTGAAAAGGTTGCCCCTTAGGTCTCTTTTATATCTTTCCCCTCTCACCCTAAACCTATGCCCTCTAGTTCTGGACTCCCCCACCCCAGGGAAAGGACTTTGTCTATTTATCCTATCCATGCCACTCATGATTTTATAAACCTGTATAAGGTCACCCCTCAGCCTCCGACGCTCCAGGGAAAACTGCCCTCGCCTGTTCAGCCTCTGCCTATAACTTAAACCCTCCAGCCCTGGCAACATCCTTGTAAATTTTTACTGAACACCAGAGTAAACAGTCTGTGAGGCCTTGGGTTTTTTAAAAAAAACATTTGATCAAACATAGTCTCTGATAAATGAACTTCAACTTTCTTATTCTTTGATTTCTCCTCCTATTTGAACCTGTGACCTTACTACCACACAGTCAGGAATGATCCTGGGACATATATTTCCTGTAACACCTCAGTTGCCTGATTTTCCACTGGCTTTTCAACCCCAGTAGACATCCATCTTGAAAAGGTCTCAGTTTAGTGTCTCATTTAAATATATTCCTTCAGCTTGTTCTATTTTAAGACCCACATTACCATAGCTCCATGTTAGTGACATCTGTCCCTCCCCTGTTTTATTCACTGAAGCAGATCAATGTGAAGATATTGAGCAGTTAAGGAAAGGCCCCAAGTTCCCAGAGCATTAACTCAGGGTTCCACATTACTTTGAGCCTGTTCTGCTGTTTAATATGATCGTGGATGATCATCCAACTCCCAGTCCCCTGCTCTTGTTTTCTCCTCATACCCTCTGATTCCTTTAGCCCAAAGAGGTACTGCTGCCTCACAGCGCCAGGGACCCAGGCTCGATTCCAGCCTCAGGTGACTGTGTGGAGTTTGCACTTTCTCCCCGTGTCTGTGTGGGTTTCCTCTGGGTACTTTGGTTTCCTCCCACAATCCAAAGATGTGCAGGTCAGGGTGGATTGGCCATGGGAAATTGCCCCATAGTGTCCAGGGATGTGCAGGCTTGGTGGGTTAGCCCTGGGGAAAGTGCAGGGTTAGAGGGATACAGTGGGTCTGGTGCGATGCTCTTCAGAGAGCCGGTTTGGACTTGATGGGCCGAATGATCTGCTTCCACACAGTATGGAGAATGTATGAAAATAGAGGGCTTAGGTTTAGGGTGAGAGGGGAGAGACAGAAAAGGATCTAATGGGGCAAGTTTTTTTCACACAGGGGGCGGTGAGAGTCTGGAACGGGCTGTAGAGGAAGTGGTGGAGGGGAGTACAATTTTCTCATTTAAGAAACATTTGGGACAGGTACATGGGCTAAGTATGGAGGGACAGTGACCAAACACAGGCAAATGGGACTAGATTGATTGTGAAAACTGGGTGGCATGGACAGGTTGGGCCGAAGGGCCTGTTTCAATGCTGCAGACCTCTGTGACTCGATGACAACTCCTTCTTGAAAGCCCTCAGTGTCTCGGGCATGGCCCCTTTCTGTGGCTAGGACCCATCCTGCAATTCTCCAGCCACTGAAATGATGGGCATTAACCTATCAGTGTGGGGACAATCATTCAGCAATAAATCATTCAGCAATATCTACGTTCCCATGTCTCCCCTTGACGACGAGAACCCAACAACCTGCCTCAGGTGCTGGAAAAGCACAGCCGGTCACGCAGCATCCGAGGAGTGGGAGAGTCGACATTTCAAATGTAAGGTCTTCATCAGGAATGTGGTGATACAAGCCCTTTGTCAGCAGCCCTTCACAGTCCTGATGCTGAAATGTCGTTTCTCCTGCTCCTCGGATGCTGCCTGACCTGCTGTACTTTTCCAGCAACACATTTTTCAGCTCTGATCTCCAGTGTCTGCAGCCCTCACTTTCTCCCAATACACCTCAGCTATAGATCAATCCATCCCCCTCCTCAGCTACTCTTTACTCTCCTCTCTCTGGGGCCACTCTTCTTTTGGCTCTCGTCCTGAGGTTGTGCACTGAGGGGGAGAGATGCTTCTGATTTCCTGCCGTCTTTGATACACGTGACTCATGCCCCCACCTCTGGGCCAGTGCTCTCCATCGGCAGCTACACTGGGGGAGGGGTGCTGCACTGTCAGAGTTGCCACCCTTCAAGTCAGGCATTAAACCCAGGCCTCCCCCTCTGGTCGATGCCAAATATTGCCCAGGAATCATTTCAACAAATGAGCTTCAGCAAAGATCTGTCCCTCGGTGATGAACAGAATCGATGATCTGTTCACCACTTTAGTTCTCCTTGTGGGAGCTTGCTCTGAGCAAATTGATTGCCATATTTCCGGCATCACACTAATGACTCAGTGAGACAAAGTTAACTCTTTGAGGAGCCTGAGGGTCACGCAGGAAAGGTGCTATATAAATGCCTTTCTTCCTTTTCTGTCCACATGGATTTGGCACATCGATGATTGGTTCCATTAACCAAGTTAATTGCTCAAATCGATTCTGAGGAAGGACCTGAAACATTAACTCTGCTTTCTCTCCCCACAGGTGCTGCCAGACCTGCTGAGTCGTTCCAGCAATTTCTGATTCTGATTTCCAGCACCCACAGTTCTTTTGTTTTTTTTTATCATTTTGTCTGTTAAATTGGAAAGGTTTGACTGACAGACAGAAACGGTCGGTGATTAAATCGCGTGCCGGTGTGGTCTGGGTGTGAGTGGGAGTAACTCACCGAAACATTAACAGGATGAAGACAGCGACAGACAGTACAGCCAGCGACAGGCTATAGCCCACTGTGTAGATGGTCTGGATTGTTCCATAGTACGATGCCTGAGGTTAAAAACACATATCAGTGCAGGATTCAGGTCAGTGCGGCCACACCACCAACAGCTGACAGGGGCCTCTGTAACTGAGCAGCAGTTTGGAGGCGCTATGAAAATGCAAGTCTCTTCTTCTACATTCCACCCTCTCACTCATACCACTTCTAGAGTTCCAGTCCCTCAACCCCTCCCCTCGGACTCCCCCAGAGTTCCCCTCTGTCTATTCCCCTCACCCCGGACTCCCTCTCCCCCACTCCCAGCCACGCCGGACTCCCTCTTTCTCCCCCTCCCCCCAGACATTCTCTCTCTCTCCCCCGATCCATCCGGACACCACCCCCTCTCTCTTTCTCCCCCTAAATCTACTCCCATCTCTCCCTCCCACGGACTCACGCTTTCTCTTTCTCCTCCCCTGGCAAAAATCCCCTCTCTCCCTCTCCTCCCCCAGACTCCCCCTCTCTCCCTCCCCTCTCCGAGATTCCTTCTCTCTGTCTCCCTCCCCCAGATCCCACTTCTCTCTCCCTCCCCCGCTTATCCCCCTCTCTCCCTCTCTCTCTCTCTCCCTCTCCCAGACTCTCTCTCTCTCTTTCCCCAGTTCCCCTCTCTCTCCTCTGCAGATCCCCATCCCTCCCTCCTCCAAACACTCTCTCTCCCTTCCCCAAGATTCAACCTCCCTCTCTCCTTCCCCTCGAATCCCCCTCTCTCCATTCCCCAGACTCCCCCCCTCCCTCTCTCTCTCTCTCTCTTTTTGTCCCCCATACTGCCTGTTTCTCTCTCTTTCTTCCCCCCAGACTCCTGCCAGCTCTCCATCCCCCAGACTCCCTCCTCCTCCCTCCCCAACATCATTTTCTCTCAAGCTCCCCAAATCTTTCTTCCCTCCTGCTTTCTGATTCCCCCCCTCTCCCCAGGTATATTTCCCCTCGCCCACTCCCCCATTCCTTCCCACTCCAGCACCCCACCCCCCCAATCCATCCATCATTTTCCCTTCCTTCTCATTAGTCAATTCCCCCACCACTCCCACTCTCCTGGTCACCGCCTCACTCCTAGCCCCAGCATTACCCCTTTCCTACTACTGTCTCTGACTTCCTCTTCCCTCCCCACTCCCTTGTCCTTTCACACTCACAATCCACACTCATGTCCTAATTGACCCTCTCTGTCCCCAAGGGCTGTGGGGACTAGTCTTTGAACATTAAGTCTTTGAACACCACAAAAAATTACAGGGAGTCCAAGGACACCATCTACATTTCACTGCTTTGAAAAAGCAGCCAACTTCATCGAAGACCCCTTCCACCCTCTCTCCCACCCTCTTCCATCGGGCAGAAGATACAAAAGTTTGAAAACACATAGCAACAGATTGAAGAACAGCTTCTTCCCTGCTGTTATCAGATTTATGAATGTTCCTCTCATATATTAGAGTTGATCTTTCACTGCACCTTCTCTGTCGCTGTTACTCTATATTCTGCGTTCTGTTCTATTAGAGTTATAGAGTCATAGAGATGTACAGCACAGAAACAGACCCTTCAGTCCAACCCGTCCATGCCGACCAGATATCCCAACCCAATCTAGTCCCACCTGCCAGCAACCGGCCCATATCCCTCCAAACCCTTCCTATTCATATACCCATCCAGATGCCTTTTAAATGCTGTAATTGTACCAGCCTCCACCACTTCCTCTGGCAACTCATTCCATACACGTACCACCCTCTGTATGAAAAAGTTGCCCCTTAGATCACTTTTATATCTTTTCCCTCTCACCCTAAACCTATGCCCTCTAGTTCTGGACTCCCCCACTCCAGGGAAAATAACTTGTTCATTTACCTTATCCATGCCCCTCATGATTTTATAAATCTCAATAAGGTCACCCCTCAGCCTCCAATGCTCCAGGGAAAACATTCCCAGTCTGTTCAGCCTCTCCCTATAACTCAAATCCTCCAACCCTGGCAACATCCTTGTAAATCTTTTCTGAACCATTTCAATTTCACATCCTTCCGATAGGAAGGAGACCAGAATTGCACGTGATATTCCAACAGTGGCCTAACCAATGTCCTGTACAGCCGCAACATGACCTCCCAACTCCTGTACTCAATATTCTGACCAATAAAGGAAAGCATACCAAGCGCCTTCTTCACTATCCTATCTACCTGCAACTCCACTTTCAAGGAGCTATGAACCTGCACTCCAAGGTCTCTTTGTTCAGCAACACTCCCCAGGACCTTACCATTGAGAGTAGACGTCCTGACCTGATTTGCCTTTCCAAAACACAGCATCTCACATTTATCTACTACCCTCATATTTATATTGCCAATGTACTTATTGTAAGGTGTGACCTATCTGAATAACACACAAAACAATATTTTTCACTGTAACATGGAAAATGGGACAATAATAAATCAAATCAAATCAAATCAAACTAAATGTTTGAGGTAGAAATGAATAGGTTTCTGATCTAGTATAGAAGTTGAGATGTCATGTTGGGGATGTACAGGACATTGGTTAAGCCACTTTTTGGAATACTGTGTTCAATTCTGGTCTCCCTTCTATAGCAAAGATTTGAAAGGGTTCAGAAAAGATTTACAAAGATGTTGCCAGGGTTGGAGGATTTGAGCTATAAGGAGAGGCTGAACAGGCTGGGGCTGTTTTCCCTGGAGCGTCGGAGGCTGAGGGATGACCTTATAGAGGTTTATAAAATTATGAAGGGCGTGGATAGGGTAAATAGACAAGGTCTTTTCCCTGGAGTAGGAGAGTCCAGAATTAGAGGGCATAGGTTTAAGGTGAGAGGGGAAAGATTTAAAAAGGGACCGAGAGTGTGGTGCTGGGAAAGCCAGCAGGTCAGGCAGCATCCAAGGAGCCTGAAATGTTGGTTTTCCTGCTCCTCGGATGCTGCCTGACCTGCTGGGCTTTTCCAGCACCACACTCTCAACTCTAATCATCAGCATCTGAAGTCCTCACTTTCTCCTAAAAGATATAAAAGAGACCTGAGGGGTAACCTTTTCACACAGAGGGTGGTACGTGTATGGAAAGAGCTGCCAGAGGAAGTGGTGGAGGCTGGTACAATTGCAACATTTAAAAGGCATCTGGATGGGTATGTGAATAGGAAGGGTTTGGGGGGATATGGGTCAAGTGCTGGCTAATAGGACTTGATTAATTTAAGATATCTGGTCGGCATGGACGAGTTGGACCAAAGGGTCTGTTTCTGTGCTGTACAACTCTATGACTTACCCACGGAGTACGGAGAAATGGGAATGGGAATAGTAAAAGATATTGAAATGTTCGATCTGATTCAATAGTGTGGAATGGTGGGGCTGGTTGGATAGTTCTGTTCCCGTGTTGTTTGTGAACTGAAACAGTGGCTTGCATCGATTGGAACGTTTCAGATGTGAGAGGGATAAACCTGTGATTGTGCAGCATTTATAAATGAGAGATCTCCGCCAAAGAATAACACTGTCTCTCCAATAATGAGCACTTGGGAAGGTACACAATAAAGTGGAGTGCTGTTCACAGCTTCCTCGTCGTGTTAAAACCATCACTAAAAATACACTGAAAGAACACAGACTCACTGGAAGGAAACAGCACTGGATTCAGCAGGCTCTCAACAACAACAACACCCTTCAGTAGAGGAAGTGCCGTGTTCGTGGGCAGCAGCCCCACCGCTGCGCACAGCCGAGAGTGCAGAAGGTCGGAGAGCTAACGCAGCCTGAATGTGGCAAAATGAACCGTGCGCTGGAATCCCTCCCGAAGAAAAGGAAGCGAGTAAGCTGCAGACGGAAATGACTCAGGCCTTCGCCAGTCTTCCCCACTCCCGAGATCTTCACCAGGGAATAAGGGATCTTCGCATCTTCCCCAACCTCTCATCACTGACTGGCATTGGGCGTGAAGTGACCATGTGACTCTCTGAGTCATGTCCAGGGCCCTCACTTTGTGGAGGGACAACGTCGGAAACCATCAACAACGTACCAAGCTAGCAAAAAAAATGTAGGAACTAGCAGCAGGACTAGGCCATTCAGCCCGCGCTCTGCTATGCAATATGATCATGGCTGATCCTCCATCTCAATACCATATTCCTACTTTTATTGTTCATTCATTCACAGGATAAGGGCATCGCTGGCCAGGTCAGTATCTATGCCCATCTTTAATTGCCCTGTTGGCGGTAAAGAGTTAACCTTATTGCTGTGGATCTGAAATCACATGTAGGCCAGACCAGGTGAGGATGACCGTTTCCTTTCCTGAAGGGCATTGGTGAATCAAATGGGTTTTCCCAACAATCGGATTTACAATCACCATCAGACTCTTTATTCCAGGTTCTCGTTGAATTCAAATTCCACCACCTTCTGTGATGGGATTTGAACCTAGGTCCCAAGATCATTACCTGGGGCTCTGGTCCAGCAATAATACCACTAGGCCACTGCCTCCCAGTGCTGCCAATGCCTCTCAATACCTTTGTATTTTAATACATGATCCATCTCTTTCTCCAATGTATTCAGTGACTTGACCACCACTGCCTCCTGTGACAGGGACTTCCACAAGATTACTACCCTCCAGGTGAAGAAATGCTTCCTCATCTCAGTCTGGAATGGTCTACCCAAATCCCCCTAGACGGTGTCCCCTGGTTCTCAACTTCCCACTTCGGGGCAACACCCTCCCTAATTCAGGTCTGCTCAGGCCTGTTGAGAAATGTATATATTTGAGTCAGATTCCGCCCCCCCCCCCATCATTCTAAACTCAGAGACTCATTGATGAGACGGGAGGATCTCTCCAAATAAACATGAAGTTTTATTCTCAAGGACGGAAGGAGGTATCAGAGCAATATTGCTGTTTATTTCAGGGATATTGTCAGAATTGGTTGATGAGGAAAAAGTCTCTGGTCCGCCAGTTCACCCCACACCATCCCATTAGTGACAGAGTGTTCATCACTAACACATGGTGGGAGGGCTATATTACAGCTCAATAAGGGGCCTGATCTTGTTGTAGCAACGTGCAACCTTCCAGGCATGTTGTTGCCTGGAGATATGGACAGTGACGGTACAGGGTCCATTGTCTGTGGTTGTAGATAGTGATGGTACAGGCTCCATTAACTGTAGATGTGGGCAGTGATGGTACAGGTTCCATTGCCTGTAGATGTGGATAGTGACGGTACAGGCTCCATTAACTGTAGATGTGGGCAGTGACAGTACATGCTCCATTCCCTATAGATGTAGACAGTGATGGTACAGGCTCCATTGCCTGTAGATGTAGATAGTGATGGTACAGGCTCCATTAACTGTAGATGTGGGCAGTGATGGTACAGGTTCCGTTGCCTGTAGATGTGGATAGTGACGGTACAGGCTCCATTGCCTGTAGATTGGACAGTGACGGTACAGGCTCCATTGCCAGTAGATGTGGGCAGTGACAGTACAGGCTCCATTGCCTATAGATGTGGACAGTGGTGGTACAGGCTCCATTGCCTGTAGATGTGTACAGTGATGGTACAGGCTCCATTGCCTGTAGATGTGGACAGTGACAGCTCGGGCCCCATTGCCTGGAGATATTTTTGAAAGGCAAATCAGGGCAAGTCTTCTGCAATGAATGATAAGGTCCTAGGGAGTGTTGCTGAACAAAGAGACCTTGGAGTGCAGGTTGATAGCTCCTTGAAGGTGGATTGGATAGGATAGTGAAGAAGGCGTTGGGTATGCTTTCCTTTATTGGTCAGAGCATTGAGTACAGGAGTCGGGAGGTCATGTTATGGTTGTACAGGACATTGGTTAGGCCACTGTTGGAATATTGCATGCAATTCTGGTCTCCTTCCTAGTGGAAAGATGTTGTGAAACTTGAAAAGATTCAGAAAAGATTTACAAGGATGTTGCCAGGGTTGGAGGATTTGAGCTATAGGGAGAGGCTGAACAGGCTGGGGCTGTTTTCCCTGGAGCGTCGGAGGCTGAGATTTGCAAAATTGAGGGGCATGGATAGGATAAATAGACAAAATCTTTTCCCTGGGGTCGGGGAGTCCAGAACTAGAGGGCATAGGTTTAGGGGGAGAGGGGAAACATAGATATAAAAGAGCCCTAAGGGGCAACCTTTTCATACAAAGGGTGGTATATGTATGGAATGAGCTGCCAGAGGAAGTGGTGGAGGCTGGTACAATTACAACATTTAAGAGGCATCTGGATGGATATATGAATAGGAAGCGTTTGGAGGGATATGGGCCAAGTGTTCACAAATGTGACTAGATTAGGTTCGAATATCTGATCGGCATGGACGAGTTGGACCGAAGGGTCTGTTTCACTTTAGTACATCTCTATGACTCTGCATGGACAGTGATGGTATAGACTCTATTCCCTGGAGATATGACAAGTGATCATAGCAGCTCCAACATCCTTTCTATCACTTAGCTGACCAGGAATCTCTCCCACTCTTCCAGACTGCCTTTAAGACCTGTTGGAAGGATTTACAAAACTGATACTCAACTTGTTTGGCCACACTACTGAAGAAGGGCTGAAGAAGGGCTCATGCCTGAAACGTCGATCCTCCTGCTCCTTGGATGCTGCCTGACCTGCTGCGCTTTTCCAGCAACACATTATCAGCTCTGATCTCCAGCATCTGCAGCCCTCACTTTCTCCCTCACTCTGAACACTCCTTCCTTGGCTGACAAGTGTTGGAGTGGGTCTTGATCCAGGAACGTCTGTCTCGGGCACAGGGACAGTAACCAGTGTGTGCCCAGACCCCCACCCTCACCCCCGCCTGGGTGTGCAGTATAAGGCATAATGATAAGATTTGCTGATGATCCAAAAGGCAAAAGCTAAAAATGAAGAGAATACGAACAGAGCTCAGGACAAGGAAGATCAGAATTAGAGTAGGCCATTCAGCCCATCTGAATCTGCTCCATCATTGCATACAATCATAAGGGGCAGCACGGTGGCTCAGTGGTTAGCACTGCTGCCTCACAGCGCCAGGGATCTGGGTTCAATTCCCACCTCAGGCGACTGACTGTGTGGAGTTTGCACATTCTCCCCGTGTCTGCGTGGGTTTCCTCTGGGTGCTCCGGTTTCCTCCCACAGTCCAAAGATGTGCAGGTCAGGTAAATTGGCCATGCTACATTACCTGTAGTGTTAGGTGAAGGGGTAAATGGAGGAATGGGTCTGGGTGGGTTGTTCTTTGGAGGGTCGGTGGGGACTTGTTGGGCCGAAGGGCCACTTTCCACATTGTAGGGAATATCATCATCGTGACTGAGGACCCAGACAAGCTGGGGAAACTATCAGAAGCTGCTCAGCTTCTTCAGAAGAATGAGGCAGGAGATGCGGAAACAGAGCGTCACAAACAATGGAATAAGCCGAGAAGTCTGTTGAAATGGCTTCCAGCCTTCTTGGATATAAATAAAGACTTGAAGTGCAAAAAAGCGAGGAAGATATGCGAAAGCTAGCTAAAGCCTTGGTTAGATCCAGCTGGAACAGTACATGTGGTGTGATCAATTCTGGGCTCCACACTGTAGGGACAGGTTTACTGGAACCGTAACAAGAGACTTTAGTCACATCCAAAAACTGAAGTAACTGGGATTTTACCCTTTCCAGCCGGGAGTGTTGAGCAGAGGTTTGACAGAGTGAACTGTGAACTTGCGGTCATTAGCAGAAAAGGATTGCACATTTCAATGGGAATTTTCACTGTAACAAATCATTAAACCAAAACTCGAATTAGCAAACACTGTTTTGTTGGCAACTTAAATTTTAAATAGTTAAAATGTTCTATCTTTCAATGGTACTTTCTACAAAGGCACTGTTCTGATAGCAAACAGTACACAGTTCCTCCAGTTCCCCAAGTGTGTCATTAAAGAGGTGATTATTTGGGCTGAAACATTGTGCTATCTTATGCAGACTGGCACTGAGACTGGCACTGAGATGAGCTAGTGCAGTCATGATGGGCTGAAGGACTCTCTCTGCAGCACAATTATTGTGTACTACTACACGGCAAATTACTCATGCATGCCCCACACCCACTGACACACTTCCCTCTCTTTTCTCCTGTATTATTTCACAGGATGTAGGCAGGGCCAGCATTTGCTGCCCATCATCATACCCTGGACCTGAGTGGATTTCTGGGCCATGTCAGAGGGGAGTTGGGACCCAACCCCATTGCTGCAGGAGTGGAGTCACGTGTAAGCCAAACGAGGTAAGGATGGAAGGTTCCTTCCCTGAAGGACATTAGTGAATCAGATGGGTTTCTATAACAAATCAATGATAGTTTCACAGTTACCATTACGGACCCTAATTTCAACTCCCAGTTTGTTAATCAAATTTTAACTCAATGGGCGAGCACTGAGGCTCAGTGGTTAGCGCTGCTGCCTCACAGCGCCAGAGGACCCGGGTTCGATTCCTGCCTCAGGTGACTGTCTGTGTGGAGTTTGTACATTCTCCCCGTGGCTGCGTGAGTTTCCTCCGGGTGCTCCAGCTTTCTCCCCGCGGTCCAAAGATGTGCAGGTTAGGGTGGATTGGCCATACTAAATTGCCCATAGTGTTCAGGGATGTGCAGGCTAGACGGACAAGACATGGGAAATGGAGGGGTGGGTTTGAGTGGGATGCTCTTCAGAGGGTCAGTGTAGACTTTTTGGGTTGTATGGCCCTTTACTGAACCACAGGGACTCTATGAAATTGCACCCACTGCCAGGGTATGGCTTTAGCCCCTGACCTTAGAGCCTCAGCCCCCAGACCATTAACCCAGTGACAGATGTGTTCCACCACCACTTCCCCTTATCCTTGGGTCCAGTTATTGGATAGCCAGAGGAAAGCTCCCTCTCATTTTACAGTCTATTTGAATTTACAAGCGAAAGACAACATTAATGGCTGCTTCATGTTTTGGCTGTTACTCCTGCCAAACCTGACCCTTGAGGCATGAGGATTTGAACCTAAGCAGACAGAGCAGGAAGATAAAGGAGACATTCTCTCACGGACATGCTGCTGCTGCTCCTCCTCCTCCTCCTTCTTCCAGCAGCTTGCCCTACTCTGTGTCACCCTCTCTTTGTTCATGCTGCAGACCAAAAGGGAGCAAACTACCTCACCTCTGTCTGTGAGCAACTCATAAAGGAATTAATCTGCAGGTTTACAGAGTAAGGCACTAAGTATTTATGCCAATTGGCAGAGAAGAAACTGTCAGGATAGAGCAAATGGCTCCTTCTGCAAATTAATATTTGTGTGATTCCAGTTTACATTCCTACTTCACTCTAATCCCTGGACTGCCTTCAGCTTACTCCATCTTCCCATAATGATAACCACTGCCTCATATACTTTATCAGCAAGTGTGTGGAGGACTGCGTACAGAGGAAGTCAGTCCAGGCGTTTCCCAACAGGAAACCTGGATGAATCAGGACATACAGAACCTGCTAAACACCAGGTGTGAGGCATTCAGATCAGGAGACCCACTCAAATATAAGGAATCCAAGTATGACCTTCTCAGAGCCATTAAGACGCCAAGGACCAATACCGATCCAAACTAGAGAGCTGGACAGACACCTAACGACTATGGCAAGGACTGAATGACATCACAGGTTCTAAAACGAGGCAGTGCAGGATAACAGACGATGACACATCCCTCTCAGATCGTCTCAATGCCTTCTTTGCTCGCTTTGAGCAGAATTTCGGCGGAGAGGTAACACCTACTCCGACACGTTCTATCCCAACAGTCACTGCATCAGAGGTCAGATCAGTCTTCCTTCGTGTGAATCCAAGGAAAGTGATGGGAGCAGACAGAGTACCAGGCCGTGCACTCAGAGTATGCACAGATCAACTGGCAAAGATCTTCTCAGACATCTTCAACCTCTTCCTGCAGCAGGCCACTGTCCCTGCCTGTTTCAAGAGGGCCAACATCATCCCTGTGCCTAAGAAGGCTCATGCAGCATGTCTCAATGACTAACGCCCAGTGGCCCTAACTTCAGTGGTCATGAAGTGCTTTGAAAGGCTGGTCATGGCATTAATCAACTCCAGACTCCCCACTACTCTTGACCCACTCCAATTTGCCTATCGGACCAACAGATTCACATCAGATGCCATGTCACTCGCCCTTCACTCCTCCCTAGAACATCTTGACACCAAGAACGCTACAGAAGAATTCTACTCATTGAAGGCTGAACTGTAGTCAACACTCAACACTGATTACTAAACTTAGTGATCTCAGACTAAGCCCCACTCTGTGTAACTGGATCCTCAGTTTCCTGACCCACAGGCCACAATCAGTGAAGATTGGGGACAATATTTCATCCTCACTAACACTCAACACTGGAGCCCCCCAGGTATGTGTACTCAGCCCCCTACTGTACTCACTGTATACCCATGACTGCGTCGCCAAATACCAGACTAATGCCATTTACAAGTTCACTGATGACACCACCATAGTTGGTCGAATCTCAAATGGCGACGAAACAGACTACAGATGGGAGGTGGAAGACCTGGAAACATGGTGCACTGGGAACAACCTAGCTCGCAATGCCGGCAAAACCAAGGAACTCATTATTGACTTTTGGCGGGATGTTACTCATGCCCCCCTACACATTAACAGCACAGAGGTGGAACGAGTGGAGAGTGTCAAGCTCCTGGGAGTGGTCACCCACAACAAGCTTTCTTGGACTCTTCATGTGGACGCACTGGTTACAAAGGCCCAACAATGTCTCTTCTTCCTCAGGCAGCTGAGAAAATTTGGCGTGACGGCGAATACCCTTGCCAACTTTAATAGTTGCACCATCAAGAGCATTCTGTCTGGATGTATCACCACCTGGTATGGCAGCTGTACCATTCAAGATCGGAGACGGTTACAGAGAGTGGTGAACACAGCCCGGATAATCACAAAGGCCAACCTCCCATCTATAGAATCCATCTACCAGGCCCGCTGTCAAGGAAAGGCCGCCAGCATTCTCAAAGATCCATCCCACCCTGGCAATGTTTTTCTACAACCTCTACCATTGGGGAGAAGGTACAGAAGCCTGAACACACACACCAGCCGGTTTCGAAACAGTTTCTACCCTACTGTTGTTAGAATACTGAATGGACTCACAAACCCTTAACATTCACCTGTACCTGTGTCTTTAGTTTTACCGCTGTTTACCTATTATTTACTATCTACGCTACTTAACTCTGTCTGTATTGCTCTCAAGACAAAGCTTTTCACTGTGCCTCGGTACACATGACAATAAATTCAATTCAATGCACTGGCCCACATCACTCCACTGACAGGAACCACCATTAGTCAGGGTCCATGCCGACAGCTCTTGCGCTGATTAGTGTAGAGGCCAGGACTAAGTCATCCCTGAGTCATACAGCACAGATTCATACAGCACAGAAACAGACCCTACAGTCCAACTCACCCAAGCCAACCAGATCCTTCAATACCTGCCATTCCGTTCCCTGTAGACATGGGCAACTTGAAACAATTCTGGAGACAATTGGAACAGAAATCATTTGCTAGCTAGCCTCTCAGTGACTGATGAGCTCTTTCCATTTTTTTTATAGATGCACCGTAGAAAGCATTCTATCTGGATGCATCACAGCTTGGTACGGTAACTGCTCTGCCCAGGACGGGAAGAAATTACAGAAAGTTGTGAACACAGACCAGTCCATCACACAAACCAACCTTCCATCCATTGACTCCATTTATATTTCCCACTGCCTGGGGAAAGCAGCCAACACCGTCAACGACCCCTCCCACCCCGGTTATACTCTCTCCCACCTTCTTCCATCAGGCAGAAGATACAAATGTTTGAAAACACATACCAACAGATTCAAGAACAGCTTCTTCCCTCCTGTTATCAGAGTTTTGAACCGATCTCTCAAATGTCAATAACAAAAACAGAATTTTCTGGAAACGCCCAGCAGGTCTGGCAGCTTCTGAGGAAGGGTCAGTGGACCGGAAACACTAACTCTGATTTCACTTCACGGATGCTGCCAGACCAGCTGAGCTTTTCCAGCAACTTCCGCTCTTCTTTCTGATTTATAGCATCTGCAGTTCTTTCAGTTTTGCCTCAAATGTTAACATTGATCTCTCTCGCTCTCTGCACTTTCTCTGTGACTGCGACACTGTATCCTGCACGCTGTTCTGTCACCCTGATGCACTTGTACAGTACGAACTGCCTGTGTCGCACGTAAAACAACACTTTTCACTGCACCTTGGTACATATTACCAGCAATAAATCAAATGGAGCTGGTCAAATCAAACTTTGTGGCAGCTGATCCATGGGCAGCGTCATGATGTGGAGATGCCAGTGTTGGACTGGGGTGTACAACGTTAAAAATCACAACGCCAGGTTATAGTCCAACAGGTTTAATTGGAAGCACTAGCTTTCGGAGTGCTGCTCCTTCATCTGTTGGTTGTCTTCCAATTAAACCTTCGGGTAAAAAATGAGGTCTGCAGATGCCGGAGATCACAGCTGAAAACATGTTGCTGGTTAAAGCACAGCAGGTTAGGCAGCATCCAAGGAATAGGAAATTAGACGTTTCGGGCATAAGCCCTTCATCAGGAATGGGGTGTTGTACACCCCAGTCCAACATTCCGAAAGTTAGTGCTTCCAATTAAACCTGCTGGACTATAACTTGTTGTTCTGTGATTTTTAACTTCGCACTGCAACATGACAGCGTTAGTCTCTGGTTGATGCCAACATCCATCTACTCTGCTTGCCCCTGTGTGGGTATTAAATGCCCCCACCAAGGTGGCGCCTGGTGAAATTAACTTCTGAAGGATGCATGCATCCCATGGTCATGGATCAGACATCAGCACCTCCCCTTGGACATAAAGGCAGAGCTGAACATTTATGACTGATAATTCCGGAACGCGGGCAGGTTGACCAAATCGATTTCTGGGGATGGTAGGACTGACACTTAAGGAGAGATCGAGTGGGTTAGGATGGTATTCTCTGGAGTTGAGAAGATTGAGGGGGAATCTCAGAAACCTATAAACATCTGACAGGACTGGAAACATTAGACACAGAAAGGATGTAGGGGGTCGAGAGTATGGTGCTGGAAAAGCACAGCTGGTCAAGCAGCATCCAAGGAGCAGGAGAGTCGACATTTCAGGCATAAGCGCTTCATCAGAATTCCTGACAAAGGGCTTTAGCCCAAAATGTCGACTCTCCTGCTCCTCGGATGCTGCCTGACCTGCTGCGCTTTTCCAGCACCACACTCTCAACTGATCTCCAGCATCTGCAGTCCTCACTCTCTCCACAGATAGGATGTTCCCCACGGTGGGGGGTGAGGTGAGAACCAGGGGTCACAGTTTAAGGACAGAAGTTGCAGGAAAAGCTCAGCAGGTCTGGCAGCATATGGGAAGAGAAATCAGAGTTAATGTTTTGGGAAAACGTTGGTTTATACGCAGAAGGTAGGGTAGGGGAGAGGGTGAGGAGTAAACAATGGATGGGAATAGAACCCAAACAGAAGAACAATTGGACAGACAAACGAGTGGGTAATGATCCAGCTAGGTGGGTGAATAACTGTTAATGGGGACTGTTAAAGGATAACAATGGGGAGTAGTTAATTTCCCCCCTCCCCCCACCTTATCTTCTGCATATAAACCAACTTTCTCTGAGCTACCATCAGTTCTGAGGAAAGGTCACCAGCCCAGAAACATTAACTCTGATTCCTCTTCACAGACCTGCTGAGTTAAAGATCACACAACACCAGGTTAAAGTCCAACAGGTTTATTTGGAAGCACTAGCTTTCAGAGCGCTGCTCCTTCATCAGGTGGTTGGGAAGCATAAGATCGTAAGGCACAGAATTTATAGCAAACATTTACAGTGTGATTTAACTGAAATTATACGTTGAAAAAGGCCTGGATTGTTCGTTAAGTCTCTCATCTTTTAGAATGACCATGTTGGTTTCACTTCTTTCATCTGTAAATCGCAGAACGTTTTTAAAGTTCCATTCTCAAGTGAACCTTAACAATAGACCAACCAAAAGACCAGCTGAGCTTTTCCAGCAATTTCTGTTTTTGTTTCTGATTTAAAGCATTTGCAGTCCTCTCGGTTTTTATTTCGTCCCAGTTTAAGGATGTGGGATAAACCTTTTCTGACTGAGATGGGGAGAAATTTCTTCCCCCAGAGGATTGGGAGCCTGCCATTGAAAGTAGTTGAGGTCAAAGCATTGCGGTTTCAAGATGGAGGTCAATATAGCTATTTGTGGCTAAAGTGACAAAAGGGATATGTGTCATCATACCCAGGGCCATGAAGTAGACTTTATCTTAAATTCTGTTCTTTTTAAATTTCTTTTTTTTGTACTATTGTGACTGTTATTCTGAATTTATCTCTTTAGTTTTCAAATTTATTCCGATGATTTTGTCCTCTTGAAAGTCTGTATTGTCGGACTTTTTTTTTGTTTTTTTGAATTCTTTTTCCCGAAGAATTTATATTTAGACTGTGCCTCGGCATCTTTTTACCTAAGAAGGCAATTGTAAATTTTACACTGTACTCATGTGACAAGAAAGCTGATTCTAAAACATGGGGGGGAGCATGGGATTAGAGTTGATCAGCCATGATCATATTGAATGAAGGAGCAGGGTAGAGGGGTCTACTCCTGCTCAAATCTCCCCTGGTTCTAAAATTATCAGCTTGAGCAATTTACTCCTATCCTTATTTCAGGGGCATTTGAACATTGCTGGCAATCCCAGTGTTTGTTGCTTATCCCTAATCATAATTCTAACTCTAATTCACCTTCAATTAATTATGTGCATTTATTATGTGTGCCCTGGTACTTTCAGGATTAGTTTATTGTGCAAACGATGAATCAGAGCTAGGGTTCTGTCAGGAGAGTGTTGAAAACATCGGAAAATGCCAGAAAGACCTCATAAAGATGCAGATGTCTTTGAGAAGCTTTTGGACTGACCTTGGTATCAATCCAATAATCACTGGTTTCATTCTCTCAGAGAACAGCTCCACATGGAACAAGCAATGTAAATACTGCTCTTTGTTTTGATGGGTGATACTCAAATAGGAACAAAGGAATCGGCAGGCAAATAATTAAAGAACAAGGTCTATCTACAATCCTGGCTTCATTCCATGAGCCAATGGTAATCAGAGCTGGTGAATAATCACAGCAATTAATCTGCATCCATCAGTCTACAGGGACCAAGGTATGAAGGTAATGGAAAATCTTTCTAATGCTTTCGAGTTATATGCCTTAATTGTATTTACAATCCTTTTCTACCTATTCATTGTGATTCCCAGCCCACAGTCACCACCTCTACCCAAGTCACAACAGGTTCTGAGGAATGGTATTGAAAATAATAAATGCTGGAGAGTTCACTGGGGGTCAGACAGCATCTGTAAAGAGAGAGAGAGATAGAGAGAGATAGAGAGAGAGAGAGAGAGAGATAGAGAGAGAGAGATAGAGAGAGATAGATAGAGAGAGAGAGATAGAGAGAGATAGATAGAGAGAGATAGATAGATAGAGAGAGATAGATAGAGAGAGATAGATAGAGAGAGAGAGAGAGATAGAGAGAGAGAGAGAAAAACATTAACTCTGTTACTCTCTCTTCACTGAAGAAGAGTTTCTCCAGCAATACCTGTTCGCGTTTCTGATTTCCGGCATTCACCACCACCTTCTCAGGGGAAAGTTTATTTTTAATTCACACGTGGGATACGACCCTCGCTGGCTAGACTGGCATTTATCATTCCATGAGAGAACTGCCCATTCTCTTGGGAAGGTGGTGGTGAGCTGACTTCTTGAACCACGGCAGTCCCTTTAAGAGCATGCAGCTGGCCAATGGGAATGAGCTATGGAAGGCGAATGGAAGTTAACTAGGCCGAAATCCCCATTGCCTTTCTTGACCTCTCTGATGTCTTCACACTTGAAGAGGATGAGGAGGCATTATTGCAAGGAATGCCATCCTGATTTCTCTGGATAGTTTCTGTGCTGGGGACCAACTGGTTGTGCCAGAAAGGCTACGTTCAGAGGTCAGGGAAAAGACACTCACCTCAGCTGTCAGTACTGGTGCGTCCATTACACAAGTGGTCAAGTTTGCTGGTGATGGGACGGACCATCCTGCACTGGTACAGTTTCTTGTGATTGTGCCTGGCAAACAGATTAAAATGTCAGTAGCATGAAAGATTCCAGCACTGAAAATCCACAATCAATCAGCCTCTCCCCTCAAACATCCATCCCTGCCACACACCCAGGGCCAGACGGTTTTGAACATTCTCTCAAATTGGTCCAGAATTGCGTGGAAATACCCATGGTGCACTTGGTGTCCCTGACGTCATCAGGTAACCTAGCAACAAGAAGGACTGATATACAAAGTCTGATTTTTATTTTCAAAATGGTCCCTCACTCTCTACATATAAACCACAGCAGTGGTGGAGCTCTCTGTGATCAAAGGGCAAAGATATATTTTTGTTTCCAAGATATGAAAGCCTCTAGTCTTTATTGTCCATATCTCCTTCACTCTCAGATAATGGCAGGAGCCTTAAAGTGTTGCTATGGTGATACCCCCTTCAATATTCCCCGTTGGTGCCTATATTTACAACATTCCATGTCCTTGGTTCTAAACATCCTTCCATAAAACTCTGCAGCATCTCCAGAAGGAGTATGACGTGCTTGCCTTTATTGGTCGGGGAATTGAGTTCAAGAGTCAGGGGTCCTGGTGCAACTTTATAAGACTTTGGTTAGGCCACACTGAGAGTATTGCGTTCACATTACAGGAAGGGTGTGAGGGCTTTGGTGAGGGTGCAGAAAAGGTTTACCAGGATGCTGCCTGGATTAGAGGGTATCAGCTATAGGGAGAGGATGGAAAAACTCATGTTGGGTTCTCTGGAGCAGCAGAGGCCGAGGGGAGACTTGATGGAAGTCCATAAAATTATAAGATGCATGAATAGGGTTAACGATCAGAATCTTTTGTCCTAGAGTTAAAATGTATAAAACTAGACAGCGTGCATTTAAGGTGAAAGAGGGAAGGTTCAAAGGAGGTATGACGGCAAGTTCTTTTTACACAGAATGGTAGGGGTGTGAAATGCGCTGTTAGGGGTGGGGGTGGAGGCAAATACAACAGGAGCATTTAACGGGCTTTTAGATAAGCACAAGCATATGCAAGGAATGGAGGGATATGGACCAAGGGCAGGCAGAAGGGACTAGTTGAATTTGGCATCATGGTCAGCACAGCATTGTGGGCCGAAGGGCCTGTTCCTGTGCTGTACTGTTCTATGTTCAAGACTTAGAGAGTGCACTTCCTGTGGGGATCCATCCCCAACCCATGCAGGCAAGAGGATTCCAGAACATTCTTTTGAACACTCATGAATTCTGCACTGTTCTGTAATGGCGTGCCGGTCATGTCCGGATTATTTTGCTCAATAAAAGACAGGCTTGAGGCCTAACAGGAGGAAGAGAGCATATGGTATCTGAGGCTTGGCATGTAGTGAACAGAGCACACGTAGAAGGAACACATCAATTTGGAGTTAGGTTTCCAATAGCTCTCCAGCACAGAGCAGGATTCCTTGCCTGTCATTTGGATTTGTCGTAGGTTTTATCTTTGGAGAATAATTAACATAATTAGTCAGCAACACCACTCATTGTTCTATCCTTCAATCACTGGTCCACAGGAGGATGCACATTGTCTGTCTAAGTCTATCCTTCAGTTTTCCAGAATGATCTTGGCCCTTGATGTTTGCACATACTTTCAGAAGAAAATTCAAGTTTGCTAAAGTTAGGGACAAAAACCTAAACATACTCTCTCCCTCCCCACACTGTTCCATTTGAGGATTATGACTCTGGTTCTGAATCCTGGGATAGCAGGGCTGATAAATCAGGAGAGCCTGATTGTTCAGGACTATATTCCCTGAGGTTTCGGAGAATGAGGGAGGGATTTCATAGAAATTCGTACAGGCTTTATTCCCTGGAGCATCGGAGGCTGAGAGGTGACCTTAAAGAGGTTTATAAAATCATGAGGGGTGTGGATAGGGTAAACAGACCAGGGCTTTTCCCTGGGAGTCCAGAACTAGAGGGCATAGGTTTAGGGTGAGAGGGGAAAGATATAAAAAGGATCAAAGGGACAACTTTCTTTATGCACAGGGTGTAATGGGTATGGAATGAGCAGCCAGAGGAAGTGGTACAATTAGAATTAGAATGCCACACTAGACTAGTGTGGAGACAGGCCCTTTAGCCCAACAAGTCCACACCGACCCTCCAAAGAGTGACCCTCCCAGACCTATTCCCCTATCCTATATTTGCTCCTGACTAATGCACCTAACCTACACAGCCCGACAGGCAATTTAGCATGGCCAATTGACCTAACCTGCACGTCTTTAGACTGTGGGAGGAAACCAGAGCACTGGGAGGAAACCCACACAGACACGGGGAGAATGTGCAAACTCCCACAGACAGTCGCCCGAGGCTGGAATCGAACCCAGGTCCCTGGCACTGAGGATGCAGTGCTAACCACTGAGCAACCTTGCTGTGCCAATTGCAGGATTTAAAAGGCATCTGGATGGGTATATGAATAAGACGGATTTAGAGGGATGTGGGCCAAATGCTGACAAATGGGACTAGATGAATTTGGGATATCTGGTCAGCATGGACGGGTTGGACCGAAGGGTCTGTTTCTAACTTGTATGACTGTATTATTTCTCAACCTCTAGAATTCATTTCCGACACCTCTCTGCCTCCCTCCTTTAAGACACAATATCAAACCTACTCTCCGATCAAACTATCAGTCATCAGAGCTAATGCCTCCTCACAGAGCCAAGTGTCACACCTTTGTTTTATAAGACTCCACGGGGCATTTTCCTGTTAAAGGGTCTGGATCAATGTAAGTAGGAGGCTTTCAAATTCATGAGATGGGGGGAGAAGCCGTTCCCATTCGTAAAGGGTGTAACAACCAGGGGGAATGGATTTAAAAAGGTGTGCAGATGGAGCAAGGGAAAGGGAGCACCTTTCTCACCCAGCGAGCAGTTTGGGTGTGCATGCTGTGTCTGACAAGGTGGTGGAAGCAGGGTCAGTGGAGATGTTCAAGAGAGGACTGGATGGTTATTTGGACAGAAATAGTGGCCAGGGATATGAGGGTGGTGCTGGAAAAGCCCAGCAGGTCAGGCAGCATCTGAGGGTGAGAATCAACGTTTCAGGCGTAAATCCTTCTTGATGAAGGGCTTTTGGCAGAAACGTACATTCTCTTGCTCCCTCAGATGCTGCCTGAGCTGCTGGGCATTTAGAACATGGAACAATACAGCACAAAACAGGCCCTTCATCAAGAAGGACCAACCTGTGAACTATTCTCAGCTTGTCCCCCTACACTATCCCATCATCATCCATGTGCTTATCCAAGGATTGTTTAACTTTTTCCAGCACTACACTCTCGACTCTGATCTCCAGCATCTGAAATCCTCACTTTCTCCATCAGGAATATGGGACAAAGGCAGGAGGTTGGCACTAGGGTCATAGAACCAGTGAAGGCCTGCTCCTCAGATGTCGCTTGACCTGCTGCGCTTTTCCAGCACCACTCACAATGGGCCAAATGGCCTCCTCCTGTACCATAACTGCTCTTCTTAGATTGCATCTTACCTAAAGTTGGGTGGAACTGTAAGAAGATCCTTGGACAGGATACATTGACAGTCTGTCCATAAGCAGCGTAGGGCCAGCACAACACACCATCCCATACGGCCTGGCAACCTAGAGACAACAGAGTGAAGCAAGGCATGCTGGGTAAATCGGTTAGCAATCCATTTAATCACGCGCAGCTCTCTCTCAGATTCTATGAGAGTGCACAAGCAGTGGAAAGCATTAATTCTGAGGGGTGCCTGACTGAAGCAGCCCTCACGATGAGAATGTCATGTGACCTTGGTGGATGAGGATGTCAAAGGGGTAAGACTGAGGGGCCATCCATCTCCCTAACAATGCCGATCAGTGTCACCAGTACGTCGGTCACTAACGGGCAGCAAACTACGTGTCGTTTGAGACAATAGCAAGTGGACCCTGCAGATTCCAATCCTAAACGATGAAGGTGGCTGCCTCATACAGCCCAGCGATCAGCAGGGTGGACGCTGACACCATGTAAAGTTCGCCGGTATTCGAGCTGAGATTCTCCGAGCATCCCGTGTGTTGGGTTTGTTCTCAAGAGATGAAGTCCTAGCTACGTGGGTATCAGGGTGGCTCAGTGGTTAGCACGACTGCCTCACAGCGCCAGGGACCTGGGTTCGATTCCAGCCTCAGGCAACTGTCTGTGTGGAGTTTGCATGTTCTCCCCGTGTCTGTGTGGGTTTCCTCCGGGTGCTCCGGTTTCCTCCCACAGTCCAAAGGTGTGCAGGTCAGGGTAGATTGGCCATGCTAAAATAAAGAGTCTGTCGTGTTCAGGGATGTGTAGGCTCACCATGGTAACTGTGGGGATAGAGTAGGATGGGTGGGTCTATGGAGACTCGATGGGCTGAATGGCCTCTTCCTATACTTTAGGGATTCTGTAATTCTACTTCCCTTGCCTACTTCCAAATCAGCCTCAGCTCCCTGTCACTGAAACCCTCATCCATGCCTTTGTAACATGTAGCTTGGACCAGGTGAGATGTGCAGTGTTATAGCAACCTAGAACTCCATACTTTACAATAAACAGGTTCCTCACAGCTCTGCCAGTCCACCAGGAGGAAATTATCAGTCTAACATCAGTCACATCTTTTCATCATTGAATGGCTTATCAGGGGCAACAATAGGGCCTGAATAGGCCAAAGGGTGGATGGGCAGATTAATATCTCCCCAGCTCCTCACTCCCCATCTCCTCCCCACTCCCCAGCTCCTCCCATTTCCTCCCCATTTCCCCATCTCCTCCTCATCATCTCCCCATCATTCCCATGCCCACCCCATCTGCACATCTACTCCCCATCTCCTCCACAGATCCTTCCTATTTCCCCACTTCCTCCCATCTCCCCATCATTCCCTCCATCTCCTCCCTAACTCCCCACCTCCTCCCCATTTTCCCCACCATGGGGAGATCAGAGAATTAGTCTCCCAGAATCCTCCTGGAGAGCTCGATGCCGCTGAGAGAGGCGATCTGGGCGAGGCCACAGAATGAGGCAGGTACCAAGGAAATTTCTGGAAGGCCGCCGCAGTGAATACTGGGGGAGATCAGGAGAGGGACGACTGCATTTCATATGCTCGGCCCTCTCTTCAGGGCTGGTGGCTTGCTGAGTCCCACAGTGAGAGCTATCTGTGATGTTGAGGGTGCTGCAAGGTCAGAGATACTAACTTTGGCCGGAATCCAAGACCCCTCTCTGCCGAATGCTAATAACCCCATGGAGTTATATTGAGGAAAAAAAGCAGGTGTCCATATCCCCTGGGCTACTCAAAAAACATGGAAGTCTTGGTCACCCACAGCAGGTAGACAGCAGCTCCCCATCACCTTCTCAGGATGGCCCAGCCGGCAGGAACTAATTAGTCAATAAAACCAATAAAACCATGGGCAGAGTGGTCATTCAACCCGCGCTCTGGGTGTGAGCTTGCTATACACCATTTGTCTCCAGTGTCTCCTGCATTTCAACAATGTTCACATTTCAAAAATAATCCACTGGGTCTGAGCACTTTCAGTGGGTTAACAGAGCAAGAGGAAAACAGAGCTTTCTTTTAATTTGTATCCCAGAACGTATGTTTTGCTTTTTCCAGTCTCACTGTCCATCCTTCACTGTTTAATCTCCATAGCCTTCTGTTCACTTTACATTTCTTCCCCCCTCTTCTCCATCACTTCCCCCCCTCCATCTCTTCCCCCCTCCTTTTCCATCTCTCCCACACCCCCCTTCTCCATCTCTCCCCCCCCCCCCCCCCCCCCCCCCCCATCTCTCCTGTGTACTCCTATTAAATCTCCAGAAGAACGGTGTGGGAAGTCGGAAACCCCGCTGTCTCTCCAACGCCGATGCTGAGCATTTTCAGCCTTGGATTGGTCCGTTTGAGATTGTGTCAAACATCTTTGAAAACAAAGCCTGATTGATCTTCTGGCTTAAAGCCTGTGTTCAGGAAGAGGAGGCATGGGCTCTGAATGCTGAGCTGGGTTCAACAGAAAAATTGAGAGCAGTGTCGCGAAGGCACGTGTTTACACACATCGATCCTAACAAATTAAATACTGATTAACTTCAGTAATGTGAGCTGCTTACCCTGGACTGAAGCGTTGCCGTTCTCTTTAATGCTTTGCAAACATTGCTCCTCATCTCTCTTTATCTCAGTTAGAATTTCACATTCCGGATGCAATCTCCCGATGACCTAAGCGAGGTGAGACAATTCCAGTCAGCTCGACTCGCGTCCAGAAACCACGCAGTGCTGCTATTCCGTCTCGGTCACTGACCTGACTTGTTTAACCCCAGCTTGTCACAGTCATTTCTGAATCCCTCTTATTGGCAAACCACAGAAAGTCTTATTCCCTGCCAGTGAGAATTCCTGCATGAGATATTCTTGGAGGAACAAAGACCATCTGTCTCATTTGAGACCTCATCTCTCTGATAAACCAACTCTCAAACCTTATCTGTTCCTGCGTTTTCAGCGTCTTTAACAGAGCTATTCAAAGCTATCCACCTGATGAAGGAGCTAATGTGCTTCCAATTAAACCTGTTGGACTATAACCTGGTGTTGTGTGATTTGTACACCCAGCATCTCCAAATCATATTCAAAAGACAGTATCCTTTCCCTCAGAAATATCGAGGATAGGAGCAGCATTTGGCCCTTTGAATCTGCTTTTGATTTGATTTATTCTTGTCACATGTACCTAGGTACAGTGAAAAGTTTTGTTCTGTATGCAGTACAGGCAGTTTATAACCTACAAAGATCCCAGGGTGATAGAACCGAGGGAGGAATACAATCTCACTGCTGCAGAGGAGGTGTACAAAGAGCGAGGTCAACATGAAATTTGAAATTGGAGAATTGAGAGTGACCCTTCTTCAGATCAGGGTCTTGAAGGATTTTCCAGGTTGTGATGAGATGTGGGATGAGCAGCTGGATGACACTGCCACAGAGGAGAGGCTGAGAGGGAGCTATTGGTCAGGGAGAACTGGGAGACATCGACATTCCAGTGAAACCTGGCTCTGTGTTTTTAGAAGATGCTATTGAGGAGCAGTATAAGAGAAACATAGAACAGTGCAGCACAGCACAGGCCATTCAGCCCACAATGTTGTGCTGTGCGTTTATCTTAATCTAAGGTCAACCTAACCTACACTCCCCTCAATTTACTGCCATCCATGAGCTTATCCAGCAGTTGCTTGATGTCTCTGGCTGTACTACCACTACCACACCCACCACTCTCGGTGTAAAGAACCTACCTCTGACATCTCCCCTAAACCTTCCTCCAATCACCTTAACATTATGACCCCTCATGACAGCCATTTCTGCCCTGGGGAAAAGTCTCTGGCTATGTATTCTATCTGTGCTTCTCATTACCAGCTACACCTCTATCAAGTCAACCTCTCTGCCTTTATCTCTCCAGTGTGAAAAGCCCCAGCTCACTCAACCCCTCTCCTTAAGACAAGCCCTCCAATCCAGGCAGCATCCTGGTAAATCTCCCCTGCAGGGAGAAAGTGAGGTCTGTGGATGCTGGAGATCAAAGCTGAAAATGTGTTGCTGGAAAAGCGCAGCAGGTCAGGCAGCATCCAAGGAACAGGAGATTCGACGTTTCGGGCCAGAGCCCTTTTTCAGGAATGCATTCCTGAAGAAGAGCTTATGCCCGAAACGTTGATTCTCCTGTTCCTTGGATGCTGCCTGACCTGCTGCGCTTTTCCAGCAACACATTTTCAGCTCAAATCTCCGCTGCACCCTCGCTAAAGCACCTACATCCTTCCTATAGTGAGGTGGCCAGAACTGTACAGAAGGAAGAATCAAAGGCTTAATCCTTGGTGGCGGCAGAGGGTGGCTGACAGAGATAGTGGAGTGGGAAGAGAAGCCGTCGCGAATGATATCCTGAATATAATTAGTTAGATACAAGGGCTTTTGCCTAAAAGGTTGATTTTCCTGCTCCTCAGATGCTGCCTGACCTGCTGTGCTTTTCCAGCACCACTCTCATCGAGATACAAAAGGACCCAGGCAAATTCAACCACACGAATTGTGGGTAATTCTCAACTGCCCTCCAGACAATTAGGGAGGGGCACTTAATGCGGGCTCAGCCAACAATGTCCTCATCCCATTAATGAGTTAAAAACAAAACCTGCCCATGATGGAGAGGCGAAGAAGATGGGAGGAGGTGGAAATAAGGAAATAAATGGCCTCAAGGAATTTTAGTCATTCATTTAAGGGCCTTGGGCATCGCCAGCATTTATTGCCTATCCCTAATTGTCCAGAGGGTAACCACATTGCCATGGTTTGGGAGTCACATGTAGGCCAGACCAGGTAAGGATCCGTAGGGACTGACCTTACCTCCCAATCACCGCTCGTTTTAATTCCCCGTTCCCACTCCCTTTCCGACATGACCATCCTTGGCCTCCTCCATTGCCACAACAAACCACGCCACAAATTGGAGGACCAACACCTCATCAACCACCTGGACAGCCTCCAGCCCAGGAGGACTCAACACTGAGTTCTCCAATAACCTCCCTCCCCATCCCCCCGACTCCCTTCCCAGCCCCTCCCCCTCCCTTCCACTGCCACCCCAACCGGGTTCGTTCCTCCCATGGACCAACCAGGTCGTACCCTCTACCTGTCGTCACCCATCCCCACTTCACCACCTGCCTCTGCCACCCCCTTTATCTGCAGGTCCCCCTGGCACCCACCCTCAGTCCTGAAGAAGGGTTACACCTCCTGATGCTGCCTGGCACACTGTGTTCCTCCAACCACCTGCCTGTCTACTTTGGGTTCCAGCATCTGTAGTTTGTTTTTCTCTCAGACCAGGCGAGGGTGGCAGTTTCCTTCCCTCAAGGGCGTTATGAACCCGATGGGTTTTCTTTTCAAACTAACGATGGCTACCTGGTCACCATTAGATCCCAGATTTTCTTCCCTTTCTCAGTGAATTTCACCATCTCTCACTGTGGGTTCTGAGCCCATTCCCCACGGCATTAACGAGGGGGAGTTTCTGCAGTGCTGACCCCACCTTCCCCCCACCCCCCTCCCTTCCCCTGGGGGCCTGATTGGGACCCGATCCAGTGAGCTTTCTGGCTGGTCATGATGGGGAGGCATCGCAGTGTTCGTGACTCCTGCCTTCACAGGTACACTCCAACAGGGGGAGCTTCCAGGCAATGATCCCGAACTAGGGGGAAACACCAATAAACGTCCAGCAGGAGCGTTATCCGCCCCGTCCTCATCCAATCACAGGCTTTCATGGGTGGCACAGAGGGGTCCTCACCGTCCAAGTATATGGCAGAACAGCACCTAAACCAGGTTTTAAATGCTTTCCTGGATACCTGGAGATACACCACCTCTTTTCCTCAAAATTAGCTCCGTAGGATGTTTACAATGTGGATTAGGGAGTGGGGGAGGGGCATTGAGGCAACCTCCACCCTCTCCCACCTGCCACCAACTAAGACCACTCAGAGGGGCTTCCCTACCACACTTGCCAGGCCCAGGGTGTGGCCCCCACATCCTTCTGGCATGTGATCCCGATGAACCCCCCCACACCACCTCCCACAGCCCCTCCCAGATCACCCTCCTCTCTCAGTGATACCCTCCCAGATCACCCTTCTCCCTCAGTGATACCCTCCCAGATCACCCTCCTCCCTCAGCGATACCCTCCCAGATCACCCTCCTCCCTCAGCGATACCCTCCTAGATCACCCTCCTCCCTCAGTGATACCCTCCCCGATCACCCTCCTCCCTCAGTGATACCCTCCCAGATCACCCTCCTGCCTCAGTGATACCCTCCTAGATCACCCTCCTGCCTCTGTGCCACCGCTCTCTCTATTCGGCTGCTTTCAGAGCAATTGACACTCCCTAATCCGCTCCCCACCCTCTTTCCCCTGCCCCCCCAACTGCCCTTCCTCCCATCCTCTCCCCTCCCTCAACACAATTGGGTGGTAGGCCCAGATACATCAATTGCCAGAACAGATTCGTTCGAGTGAGGTACTCAGCAGGGTCTGTATGGAGAGCTGGGGCAGACATGATGGGCCTAATGGCCTCCTCCAGCCGAGTGACAGCGCTGTGATTCGGTGTCGGGGCCTGGATAATTAAAGGCAGGCCCTGAACAGGTCAGCGCTGTCCGAGGAAGGTCTCACCAGGTACTCACAGCCCGTGGTTAATAACAGAAGGAAGAGATTGGGGGTGATCTTCCCAGAAGGAATAAGGCTGAGAGGAGATCCTGACGAGGTGTTGAAAACCATGAGGGGGCCAGACAGATTCAATCGGGAGAACGTAAAGACTGCAGGTTCTGAAAGCCAGCACCAATAGATGTGGAGCTGGAATAGCACAGAATCCAAGGAGCAGGAAAGGCAACATTTTGGGCCAACACCCTTTGTCAGACCTGGTGAAAGGTCTCAGGCCGAGACATTGACACACCTGCTCCTCAGATACTGCCTGACCTGCTGTGCTTTTCCAACCTCACTTCCATTGTAACCAGGAGAAGCTGTTGTCATTCGTGAAAGGAACAGGAGGGAGACGGCGTGCATTTAAAGTGATGTGCAAGAGAAGCAGGGGCGACGAGGGTGGGGGGTGATTGTCTCCTTTCACCCAGCGAGTAGCTAGTGTCTGGAAGGCACTGCCTCGAAACGTGGTTCAACTGAGGCTTTCCTGAGGGCCGTTAGATAATTACTTGGATAGAAACAGCGTGAAGGCTTATGGGAAAGGCAGGACAGTGGCTCCAGATGATAGAACTGGAGTGGGCCAAATGGCCTCCCTCCTTGTCAGAGCTGAAAAGGTGTTGCTGGAAAAGCGCAGCAGGTCAGGCAGCATCCAAGGAGCAGGAGAATCGACGTTTCGGGCATGAGCCCTTCTTCAGGAATATTCCTGACCTGCTGCCTGACCTGCTGCGCTTTTCCAGCAACACATTGTCAGCTCTGATCTCCAACACCTGCAGTCCTCACTTTCTCCCTCCTTGTCAGAGCAATATCGCGATTTTGTGTCGAGACTTGGGCCATCAGGACCAGCAATGGTTTGGCGTTGGTCCACAGTGGGAACAACGGAGCCCCACAAACTGTCGAGCGACTAAAATCACCCAAAACGCATTAACAACCTGCCCCCGAAATGATCGATCGATCGATCTGCCTGTCCCCGGAGTCGCACTTTCTATTCACCACAAAGTGAAAATAAAACATCACAGTCCATTTCTTCCTCATTACTCTGAAGAGCGAGAGTTTCTAAGTCCTGCATTCCTTTGCAGACTAAGTTTATCTTCTTGTGAAACTTGTGTCTAAAGTCCCCTCAGTTTCCTTTGACTTCAGGTAGTCAAGCCGATCGAAATACAATGATGGACAGGGTAAAATCAATCTGTTCAGCCAACCAATAAACTTTTATCAATGTTTGTCCTTTGCAAAGCCAGGTGTTTTTATTTCTTGACAATAGGTTTCCCCCTCCTCCCCCGA
The DNA here is from genome assembly GCF_020745735.1 of Hemiscyllium ocellatum. Lineage (NCBI taxonomy): Eukaryota > Metazoa > Chordata > Chondrichthyes > Orectolobiformes > Hemiscylliidae > Hemiscyllium > Hemiscyllium ocellatum. Next base: position 130,784,327 of record NC_083405.1, read on the forward strand.
TATTACTTTTTAAAAAGAAGAAAAGATTTACAGGTTTAAATAAAACCTTTCTCGCCTCTTTCTCCCCACAGCTAGTCCCTCAAACTCTGTTTTAGCTGCTCTGGGAGGTGTGTGTGTGTGAGAGAGAGAAACTGACACTGTATCAGTGGCAGAGAATACTCACAGTAACCGCACGAAGGACCACGCACAAGGTGCAGCCCCACAGGAGGGTCTTCATCTCAGGAGCAAGCTGGTGTCCCACTAGCTCCCTTCCCTCAGGTCCATGGCGTTGCGTGGCGAGCACTGTGTCTGTCCTAGCCCCAGCCTTCCTCTGCAGCTGGGAGTGCGAGCTGTCATAATCCTGGGTCAGCCGATAACACGGGGAACAATAAAACCAGCGAAATAGGTGGCCTTAACCTTTGGCCAGTGGTGAGTGATGAGTTAACAAAAACAAAATGTCAATGGAGGGAGAAATATATTTTGATATAGGCAATCAGCGTTTGGCTTAATCATAAATCATGCCACTTTCTGGTGATCATTTACTTAAGGAGACTGTTAATGCACTGACACCTGACCACGTTAATCTTTTGCTTTCCTTCGTCGTTATGTTTACCTGCTTTCACTCCTCGCCTGCCTATCAGCCTGGAAGAGGCAGAAACCCTCCATAACATTTAAGGAGTGTTTAAATGTGCAATTATGTTCTTATATGTAATTGCGATACTGAGGAGCATGAGGTCGGAGCAAGTTGCGGCAGACCTTGGAATCTGGACGGAAAACGACAAATGCTGGAGTTCAGAGAATCCCTACAGTGTGGGAACAGGCCCTTCAGCCCAACAAGTCCACACCAACCCTCGAAATGTATCCCACCCTGGCCCATTCCCCTCCCCTATTACCCTCCAACTCACCTACATGTCCCTGAACGCTATGGGGCAATTTCCCTTGGTCAATCCACCCTGACCTGCACATCTTCGGTTTGTGGGAGGAAACCGGAGGAAAAGCACGCAGACACGGGGAGGATGTGCAAACTTTACACACAGACGGTCGCCCGAGGCTGGAATCGAACTGGGGTCCCAGGCGCCGTGAGGCAGCAGTGGGAACCACTGAGCCCCTACCACCCTCAGAGCAGGTCAAGCAGCGTCCACAGAGAGCAAGCTAACCTTTTGAGTCTACATGACTCTTGGAAAAAGGGATTGGAATAGTACAGTGATTTTACTTGGACTGACAGGCCTTTTTCTGTGCTATAGGCCTCTACAATTTACATGATTCCCACCCTCTCTCTCTGCCTCATTTCTGAGGGAATGTCAGAATGCTTTGATGTCTCTGCTGTTGTAGCCAAAGCAAGCCTCTGGTCAATGGCTCCAGCTGGAATCAGCAGCTCAGTGAGATTAAAGCCCACGCCAGCCACAACCTCAGCCGTCACTCTCAGTGCTGTGCTGAGGGAGGGCTACACAGTCAGAGGCGCTGTCCTCCATCTTACACCCAAGAGATGTTGCCAGGAAACATTGTGGAGGTGTCGGTGTTGGACTGGGGTGGACAAAGTTAAAAATCATACGTTATAGTCCAACAGGTTTATTTGGAAGCACTAGCTTTCTGAGCGCTGCTCACTAGCTACCTGACGAAGGAGCAGCGCTTCAAAGACCTGCACATCCAGATAAGCCTGTTGGACGATAATCTGGTAATGTGTGATTTTTAACACAGCCAATAAAAGCAGGGCGACTTGCTACATATTTATTCACGCAATCTCAAATCAGATGATCATGGTCATAAAGTCATAGTGTCATACAGCACAGAAACAGACCCTTCGGCCCAACCAGCCCATAATCCCAAACTAATCTAGTCCCACCTGCTTGCTCCAGGCTCATATCCCTCCAAACTATTTCCTATTCATGCACTTATCCAAATGTCTTTTAAACATTATAATTATTTGATGAAGGAAGTCTTTGAGAACATAGGAAATAGTAGGAGTAGATAATTCACCCCAAGCCAGTACCCCCATTTAATAAGAACCTGGCTGATCATCTAACTCAACTGTTTTGACCTGCACTACCCAGATTTGATTCCTTTAATATCCAAAACTCTTCATCATTGATCAGAGAATAGGTCATAGGGTCGCGACTGTGCAGAAAGAGGCCATTCGGCCGGCCAAGTCGGTAAGGACCCTCCGGATGGCATCCTACAAAGACCCATTATCACATTGTGGGATCTTCCTGTGCATTGATTGGCTGTCATGTTTCCTGGCATTACAACAGTTCGAAATGGTACTTCAGCGAGTGTAAAACCATCTGGGATGTCCCGAGGTCACAAACCTGTCACGGAAACATACAGTCTTCAAAATAACTCCCCAGAGGCCAGTATCCCATGACCAAGTCACCCTTTATTTACACGTGCACAGTGTATGCACTCTGACCTAGCTAGCTCAGAGCCAGTCCCTAGAGTGAGGAGAGCCCCTGACACTCCTGTTTGTATCTGTCAGCCAGGGTTCTCTGATTGGCACAGGTAAACAGCCCCAATCTGGGAACTCATACACAATCAAAATCAGGAGTTAGGATGATGATGATTTGTGAATCGAGAGCCAGAAAAGCATGTCTCGTTCACTGACGTCCTTTAGGGAAGGAAATTGCTTTTCCTGCCTGGTCTGGCCTACATGTGACTCCAGACCCACAGCAATGGGGTTGGCTTATAACTGCCCTCTGGGTAATTAGAGCTGGCCAACAATGCACTGATCCTGCACATGAATAAAAAAAGACCATCCCTAACAAGACTATTCCATCCTTCAGTGGTATCAGCTGATCACTCTCCCAACTCCAAATACAGTCCTAGAAATGTACAGCATGGAAACAGACCCTTCGGTCCAACCTGTCCATGCTGACCAGATATCCTAACCCAATCTAGTCCCACCTACCAGCACCCGACATATATCCCTCCAAACCCTTCCTATTCATATACCCATCCAGATGCCTTTTAAATGTTGTCATTGTACCAGCCTCTACCACTTCCTCTGGCAGCTCATTCATACACGGACCACCCCCTATGAGAAAAGGTTATTCCTTTTATATCGTTTCCCACTTATCCTAAACCTATGCCCACTAATTCTGTACTCCCACACCCCAGAGAAAAGACCTTGCCTATTTACCCAATCCCTGCCCCTCATGATTTTGCAAACTTTTATAAGCTCACCCCTCAGCCTCCGACGCTCCAGGGAAAATAGCCCCAGCCTGTTCAACATCTCCCTAGAGCTCAAATCCTCCAACTTTGGGAACATCTTTATAAATCTTTTCTGAATTGCACGCAATATTCCAAAAGTGGCCTCACCAATGTCCTGTACAGCCACAACATGACCTCCCAACTCCTGTACTCAATACTCTGACCGATAAAGGAAAGCATACCAAACACCTTTCTCACTACCATTCTGTACCTTCTCCCCGATGGTAGAGGTTGTAGAAAACCATTGCCAAGGTGGGATGGATCTTTGAGAATGCTGGTGACCTTTCCTTGACAGTAGGCCTGGTAGATGGATTCTATAGATGGGAGGTTGGCCTTTGTGATTGTCCGGGCTGTGTTCACCACTCTCTGTAACCGTCTCCGATCTTGAATGGTACAGTTGTCATACCAGGTGGTGATACATCCAGACAGAATGCTCTTGATGGTGCAACTATAAAAGTTGGCGAGGGTATTCGCCATCACGCCAAATTTTCTCAGCTGCCTGAGGAAGAAGAGACATTGTTGGGCCTTTGTAACCAGTGCATCCACATGAAGAGTCCAAGAAAGCTTGTTGTGGGTGACCACTCCCAGGAGCTTGACATTCTCCACTCGTTCCACCTCTGTGCTGTTAATGTTTGGGGGCATGAGTAACATCCTGCCAAACGTCAATAATGGGTTCCTTGGTTTTGCCGGCATTGAGAGCTAGGTTGTTCTCAGTGCACCATGTTTCCAGGTCTTCACCTCCCGTCTGTAGTCTGTTTCATTGCCATCTGAGATTTGACCGACTATGGTGGTGTCATCAGCGAACTTGTAAATGGCATTAGTCTGGTATTTGGCGATGCAGTCATGGGTATACAGTGAATACAGTAGGGGGCTGAGTACACATACCTGGGGGGGAGGCTCCAGTGTTGAGTGTTAGTGAGGATGAAATATTGCCCCCAGTCTTCACTGATTGTGGCCTGTGGGTCAGGAAACTGAGGATCCAGTTACAGAGAGTAGGGCTTAGTCCGAGATCACGAAGTTTAGTAATCAGTCTCGAGGGGATGATGGTGTTGAAGGCTGAACTGTAGTCAAGGAGTAGGATTCTTACGTAGCTATTCTTAGTATCAAGATGTTGTAGGGAGGAGTGAAGGGCAAGTGACATGGTATCTGACGTGGATCTGTTGGTCCGCTAGGCAAATTGGAGTGGGTCAAGAATAGTGGGGAGGCTGGAGTTGATTAATGCCATGACCAGCCTTTCAAAGCACTTCATGACCATCAAGTGGCTCAGTGGTTAGCACTGCTACCTCACCCGCCAGTGACCAAGTTGGATTCCACCCTTGGGTGACTGTCTGTGTGGAGTTTGCACATTCTCCCCGTGTCTGCGTGGGGTTCCCCCCACAGTCCAACAATGTGTCGGTTAGGGTGGATTGGCTGTGCTATAATGTCCAGGGATATGCAGGCAGGGTGGATTTAAATTAATGTGCCTCAGTTCATGCTGCATATATTGCCGTTCACCTTGGGATTTGGTCCTGATCAGTGCAATGCAAAAGGCCTCATGAGTGTGTCTTTTTTTCCTCAAACTTATAATGAACCAAACTTCATTAATCTCAGATTTAAAATTAACTATTGATTAAGCATCAATTACAATTTGAGGAAGGGATTTCTGAACTTATACCACGTTTTGTATATAAAAACATTGCCGCCTTCACATCAGAAAAACCTCGGTTTCTTTTTAGACTGTTCTGCCAATGAAGGAGTAAACAAAGGTTGACAAGAGTGAACCAAAACAGAACCTGCTGGAAAAGCTCAGCAGGTCTGGCAGCATCTGTTGAGAGAAATCAGAATTAATGTTTCGGGTCCGATGACCCTTCCTCAGAACAGTATCAGATTTATTTACAGGAATAAACTTCAGGGGTTGTTATGGGAAGAGACTATTCAGACTAGGCCTGATTTCTCTAGAATTTAAAAGGTTAAGAGTTGTGCTGATCAAAGTCTTCAAGATATTAACTGGAAAAGACAGGGGAGAGAAGATAAATTACTTCCACTGGTTCGGGATTTGAGAATCCGGGGCATAGCCTGAGAATTAGGCCCAGACCATTCAGGTGAGATGATAGGAAGCATTTCTACATACAAAGGATGGGAGAGGTTTGGAACTCTCTTCCACAAACAGTAGGGGATGCTGAGGCAGCTGTTAATTGTAAATCTGAGTGGCAAATCTTTGTTAATTAAGGGATACAGGCCAAAGGCAGGTGTCATAAAATCCCTGCAGTGTGGAAACAGGCCATTTGGCCCAACACATCCACACCGACCCTCTGGAGAGTAACCCACCCACACCCATTCCCCCCACTTACACCTGACTAATGTACCTAACCTACAGATCCCCGAACATTATGGGCAATTTAGCATGGCCAATTCACCTAACCTGCACATACTTGGACTGTAGGAGGAAACCCACACAGACACAGGGAGAATGTGCAAACTCCACACACTCGCCCGAGATGGGAATCGAACCCGGGTCCCTGGCACTGTGAAGCAGCCATGCTGGCCACTGAGCCACCGTGCCACATATGGAGGCATGTGGAGTTTGACCACAGATCAGCCATGATCTCATTGAATCCATTGTGTGAACCATTCACTTAACTGATTAATACCTCTTTGTAACTTTAGCTGCCATCTAAGTTGCTTAGAATTTTGCCCACCATCGTGACATCGTTAAGTTTGCCATTTGCAGGAGAGAATTCCAAACAGCTGCCATCCTCTGTGTGGGAAAATGTTTCCAAACTTTTCTCCTGGAAGCTTTGACTCTATGTTTCCAGCGTAGGCCCACCTCCCCCCTCAACATGATCTGATTGGTGAGTGTAGCTCGCAAATAGATGTGGTGTTGTTGTCGGTTAGTAATTTGGAGGTTTGAGTGACATTGCTTCAAATTCCCCTGTAGCAGATTTTGCAATTTGAATCCATTAAAACCGTTGGTCGAACTGTAACCATTTAATTCACGACTGATAGTTGTGAAAATCTCTCCAGTCCACTACTGTCCTTTCAGGTGAAGGAAATCTGCAGCTCGGAGTAAGAGTTGCACCAAACTCAAACTGTTAATTCTCTCTCTCTCCACAGATGCTGCAAAACCTGCTGAGTTTCTCCAGCATTTTTTTGTGTTTGTTTCAGATTTCCATCATCTGCAGGATTTTGCTTTTAATCTCTCACCCTTTGCCGTTCGGAGTTACATGTGACTCCTGACCCACTGCGATCTGATTGACCCTTAACTGCAGTCTGGGCAATTTCAGGATGGGCAATAAATACTGGCCTGACCAATGATGTCAACATCCCACAAACAAATAAAACAGCCAGTTGAAACCCCAGCACACTTTCTTGAGGGCTATAGGGTGGCACGGTGGCACAGTGGTTAGCACTGCTGCCTCACAGAGCCAGGGACCTGGGTTCAATTCCTGACTCAGGCGACTGACTGTGTGGAGTTTGCACGTTCTCCCCGTGTCTGTGTGGGTTTCCTCCGGGTGCTCCGGTTTCCTCCCACAGTCCAAAGATGTGCGGGTCAGGTGAATTGGCCATGCTAAATTGCCTGTAGTGTTAGGTAAGGGGTATGGGTGGGTTGTGGGTCGGTGTGGACTTGTTGGGCCGAAGGGCCTGTTTCCACACTGTAAGTAATCTAATCATATTAGCACCCCCTCCTGTTCTTTTGTGTTTATTTAAACTTGTATCCACTGGTATCTGTTCCAATCATCACTGGAAATAGAAATTCTTCACTGAGTGTATCAAAACCCCAGAGAATTTTGAAAATTTTTACTAAATCTGCCCCTAAAGTTCTATTTCTCACAACTCTTATTTTACACAGAGGGTGGTAGGTGCGTGGAACACATTGCCAGGGAAGGTAATAGAGGCAGGCACAGCCGATTCATCTCAGGTGCATCTGGACAAATGCATAAGTAGATGTGGAGCAGAGGGATACAGAGGCTTAGGAATTGGGCAACAGGTTTAGACGGTGGGTTTGCATCAGCTCAGGCTTGGAGGGCCGAAGGGCCTGTTCCTGGGCTGTAAGTTTTCTTTGTTCTTTGTTCTTCTTTCCTTAGAGCAGAGGAGCCTGAGAGGGAAGCTGAAAAGGTGTTGCTAAGGGCTTATGCTCGAAACGTCGAATTCTCTATTCCTGAGATGCTGCCTGACCTGCTGTGCTTTGACCAGCAACACATTTGCAGCTGTGATCTCCAGCATCTGCAGACCTCATTTTTTACTTGCTGGTTAAAGCACAGCAGGTCAGGCAGCATCCAAGGAACAGGAAATTCGACGTTTCGGGCCAGAGCCCTTCATCAGGAATCCTGAAACGTCGAATTTCCTGTTCCTTGGATGCTGCCTAACCTGCTGTGCTTTAATCAGCAATGCATTTTCAGCTCTGATCTCCAGCATCTGCAGACCTCACTTTTTACTCGGAGACTGGGAGGGAACACAATTGAGATGTATGAAATGATGAGGGGCTTATGGATAGTTAGGCATGAAGAAACATTGCCCTTTGGTGGCGTGATCAATGACCGGGGGAACGCATAAATTTAAGGGCAGGGGCAGAAGGTTTAGAGGGGATGTAAGGATACTTTTGTTTTAAAGGGTGGTAACAAGCGGAAACTCTCACAGCGTTTAGTAACTATTTCGATGTGCACTTGTGATGTAGGCCAAGTGTTGGAAATGGGATTGGAATGATCAGCTGGTTGTTTTAGACACTCCATGGACCAAGGGCCTTTCCTCTCTGCTCTTGATCTTTTTTTTAAGAAACCCTACAGTGTGGAAACAGGCCCTTCGGCCCAACAAGTTCACACTGACCCTCCGCAGAGCAACAGGCCTATTTACTCCGACTAATGCAACTAACCTACACCTTCCTGAACACTACGAGCAATTTAGCACGGCCAATTCACCTAACCTCCATATCTCTGTGACAGAGGAAGCCCATGCAGACACGGGGAGAATGTACAAACTCCACAAAGACAGTAACCCGAGGCTGGAATCAAACCAGGGTCCCTGGCGCTGTGAGGCAGCAGTGCTAACCGCTGAGCCACCATCTCAATGAATTTATGACACCAATCCCAGCTCCAACTCTTTCCATGTTTGGTGATAGTACTGATGTCACAGTTTGGTATTAGTACATGGCATCTAATTGATATTATCTCCATGTGATCCAGGCTCAAATCCATGAAAGGAGACCACACGTGAATCCATTGATGTTTTTTCTCGACCCTCTTCCCCCTGGAACTCAGCAGACGCCTATATAAGACGTTCGTATTAGTTTGTAATTAATTAAAACTCAAATAGAGACTGAGAGTCTACCTGGTCACTGGTCAATAAAAGTTTTATTAGGCAACGCAATCTAACCACGGCAACTATCTTCAATGTGGAGCGTATAGGGGATAAACAATCTCGGAAATTATTTACACAGTTCTGCAGAATTGATTATTAAACATACAGGGCTGAAGGCTGTCCCTATCAGACAAATCCTAGACCGGAGATTTTGAGATTGCCAGGATTACAGCACAGTATCAAGTCTTCTCTTGCGTAGTTTTATTGATTCCTGAACAGCTTTTGCCCGAAACATCGATTGTCCTGCTCCTCAGATGCTGCCTGACCTGCTGTGCTTTTCCAGCACCACTCTAATCTAGACTTGTGTAGTTTTATACCCAGATCATGAGCTTGGGTTCCAAGCAGGAATGATTGGGGAAGGCAAGATTGGGAAATGTCTCCCATCTTGGAATTCTTAATAATGTCATCTGTTAGATATTAGGGCTATATACTGCAATGCATGGTGACCAGCAATACACCAGGCTTTGTTCTTAATGTGACAGTATTGATATACTTTTCCATTAGCTGCACTGTTTACTGCTAATCTTTCTACTCCACATGCTTCTGAGCACATGTTCCTATCTCTCATTCATGCTCTATCTAACTTGCTATTTCCAAACTCTATCTTATCTCATCTCACTCTGACTTAACTTCACTGGCGCTGAGCTATTTATTCCCATGATGTGGAGATGCCAATGTTGGACTGGGGTGTACAAAGTTAGAAATCACACAACCCCAGCCTATAGTCCAACAGGTTTAATTGGAAGCACACTAGCTTTCAGAGCGACGCTCCTTCATCAGGTGATAGTGGAGGGCTCGATCGTAACACAGGATTTATTGCAAAAATTTGCAGTGTGATGTAACTGAAATTATACATTGAAAAATTGATTGTTTGTTAAGCCTTTCATCTGTTAGAATACAGTGATAGTTTCACTTCTTTCATGTGTAAATCACAAAACCCTTTTTTTAAAAGTTGCATTCTCGGGTTAGCTGTTAACACTGGTGATAGCTAGACAATATGTTGAAGGTGTTAGCCCCCTGTGTTCTCTGTCTATGACCTGATGTTTAGATTGATTCTAAACTAAAAAGTGAGATAACAGAGTTTTACATAAATTCATGCAGTTTTTGAGCTCAGAGTTCTACATGAATGTATGCAGGTTTTGAGCAAAGTGCAATGTAACTCTGCAAGTACAAATTCACCCCACAACATATATGTGTGTATGTGGGTCTGTGTGTGTGTGTGTGTGTGTGTGTGTGTGTGTGTGTGTGTGTGTGTGTGTGTGTCTGTCTGTCTGTCTGGGGTGGGAGTTGTGAGTGTGAGAAAATGTGTGTGTGTGTGTGTCTGTCTGTCTGTCTGGGGTGGGAGTTGTGAGTGTGAGAAAATGTGTGTGTGTGTGTGTGTGTGTCTGTCTGTCTGTCTGGGGTGGGAGTTGTGAGTGTGAGAAAATGTGTGTGTGTGTGTGTGTGTGTATGGGGCTGAAAAATTGCGCCATGTTCTTTGTGACCTGCAACACATTATCAATGAGGATGAGCACCTCACCAAGACCTTCCCCACACCTCCACTACTTGCCTTTAAACAACCGCCAAACCTCAAACAGATCATTGTTCGTAGCAAACTGCCCGGCTCTCAGGACAACTCCATACCGCCCTGTCACAGTGGACGCTGCAAGACTTATCAGATTGTGGACATAGATACCACTATTACACGTGGGAACACCTCCCACCTTGTACATGGCAGGTACTCATGTGACTCAGCCAACGTTGTCTATCTTAAACATTGCAGGCAAGGATGCCCGGAGACATGGTACATTGGGGAAACCGAGCAAAGGCTACGACAACGGATGAATGGGCATCGCAAAACAATCAACAGACAGGAGGGTTCCCTCCCAGTTGGGGAACACTTCAGTGGTCCAGGACATTCAGCCTCAGACCTTCGGGTGACCATCCTCCATGATGGACTTCGGGACAGGCAGCAGAGGAAAGTGGCCGAGTAGAGGCTGATAGCTAAGTTCGGAACCCATAGGGAGGGCCTCAACTGGGACCTTGGGTTCATGTCACATTATAGGTGACCACCATTGCACTAAACACACACACACAGATATTCCTACATACACACAGGTATACACACACACACACACACACACACACACACACACACACACACACACACACACACACACACAAACCCACATGCACACACATATTGTGTGGGGTGATTTTGTACTTGCAGAGTTACATTGTACTTTGCTCAAAAACTGCATACATTCATGTAGAACTCTGAGCTCAAAAACTGCAGGAATTTATGTAAAACTCTGTTATCTGACTTTTTGGATTAGAATCAATCTAAACATCAGGTCATAGACAGAGAACACAGGGGGCCAATACCTTCAACATATTGTCTAGCTATCACCATTGTTAACAGCTAACCTGAGAATGCAACTTTTAAAAAAAGGGTTTTGTGATTTACACATGAAAGAAGTGAAATTATCACTGTATTCTCACAGATGAAAGGCTTAACAGACAATCAATTTTTCAATGTATAATTTCAGTTACATCACACTGTAAATTTTTGCTATAAATTCTGTGTTACAATCGAGCCCTCCACTATCACCTGGTGAAGGAGCGTCGCTCCGAAAGCTAGTGTGCTTCCAATTAAACCTGTTGGAGAATAACCTGGTGTTGTGTGATTTTTAACTATTTATACCCAATGACACATCATCATAAGGTTGCTCCAGGGTCCTAAGCCCGTACACGATTAACATTAGTGTTGGCTTCTCTTCACTTCACTCTCTTCCTGTGTTTATCTTCTCCGCATCATTGTCTTTCCCTGTTTTCTGCCTCTGTAGTTTCGGTCAAGGAATTTCCTATCTGGGATGGATGAGTCACAGGAAACATAAGAGATACCCACTCGCACGCTGGAATGCGTTTGTGTGTGTCACAGGAGGCTCAAGAGGTAATCGCTCTCAAGTGACAATCAGGTCTTAGAGTTTATTACCTCAGCTTCTGAACTAAGCTTGACAGGACCAGGTGAAATAACCCAACTCTGCCATGTCTTTTACTGGGGCAAAGCAGTCGTGCTTAACGAGATGTTAAACTGAGGCACCATTTGTCCCATCAGGTGAACATATGCGTTCTACAGAAGAGAAACAAGGCAGTTTCCCTGATGGCCTGACTAACATTTATCCCTTAATCAGCATCATGATTGTCACATCGACATTGCTGTTTCTGGGAGTCGGCTGTATGCAACTTGGCTGCCTGGTTTCCCACATTATAGTGCAGATGTATTTCACAGAGTCATTCAGCAGGGAAACAGACCCTGTGATCCAGCCAGTCTGTGCTGAACACTATCCCAAACTAAACTAGGCCCACCGGCCTGCCCATATCCCTCCAAACCTTTCATATTCATCAACGTCGCCAAATGTCTTTTAAATGTTGTAACTGTACCTGCATCCACCACTTCCTCCGGCAGTTCATTCCACACATGAACTACTGTGTAAAAAAAATTGACCCCACATCCTTACTCCTTTCACCTTAAAAATATGCCCTGTGGTTTTGGACTCCCCCACCCCCGGGGAAAAGACCCTAGCTATTCACCTTATGTGTGACCCTCATAGAGATGTACAGCACGGAAACAGACCCTTCAGTCCAACTCGTCCACGCTGACCAGATATCCCAACCCAATCTAGTCCCACCTGCCAGCACCCGGCCCATATCCCTCCAAACCCTTCCTATTCATATACCCATCCAGATGCCTCTTAAATGTTGCAATTGTACCAGCCTCCACCACTTCCTCTGGCAGCTCATTCCATACACGTACCACCCTCTGCGTAAAAAAGTTGCCCTTAGGTCTCTTTTATATCTTTCCCCTCTCACCCTCTCCCAGTTCTGGACTCCCCCACTCCAGGGAAAAGACCTTGCCTATTTACCCTATCCATGCCCTTCATAATTTTATAAACCTCTATAAGGTCACCCCTCAACTTCTTACACTGCAGGGAAAAACATCCCAGCCGATCCAGCCTGTTTTTATAACTCAAAGCTTCCATTCCCGGCAACATTCTGGTGAATCTTTTCTGAACCCTCTCCAGTTTAGTACCTCGCCTGCAAGATCTGTGATTCAAAACACTCCCAATCACACCAACTGGATTTGTGTCATCCCAACACATCCACCATCAGGACTTTGACCAATGTCTCAATTCCCAGACAATCCCAGGTCACTTTTCAACTCTGACCTGCAGCATCTGCTGTCCTCACATTTTCCTGTAAAAGGATATCCTAATTTGCTAAAATCATTATAGATTTGCAAACTCCCTCATTCTTTGGCTGATGTGACAGGTGAGATGACTAATGATTTAAAGAGGATTTAAAATAAAGATGGTGTGTTTTATAAGCTGAACAATCGTGAAGAGGATAAAGCCCTGTGGTGCAAATGAATGGGACCATACATTTACAGGAATCTAGATTTTGATTTAATTTGTTATTGCCACACATACCTGGGTACAGTGGAAAGTTTTGTTCTGCGTGCAGTACAGGCAGATCATACCATACAAAGATCACAGGGTAATAAAGCAGAGTGAAGAGTACATAGATACAGCCGCAGAGAAGGTGCACAAACAGCGAGATCAACATTCGATTTGAAATTGGAGAGGTCCATCCAGAAGTCTGAAGCTGTTCTTGAATCTGTTGGAAGGTGGATTTAAGACTCTGTATCTTCTGCCTGACAGAAGAGGTTGATGGTGATTCGACCCAGGATGGAAGAGAGTATAACCGGGGTGGGAGGGATCTTTGATGATGTTGGTTGTTTTCCCGAGGCAGTGGGAAGTGTAGGTGGAGTCAGTGGATGGAAGGTTGGTTTGTGTGATGGACTGGGTTGTGCCCACAACACTCTGTAATCTCTTGTGGTCTTGAGCAGAGCAGTTACTGTACCAAGCTGTGACAGGATGCTTTCTGTAGGACATTTATAAAAATTGGGAAGAGTCATTGTGGAGATGCCGAATTTCCTTGGCCTCCCAAGGATGTAGAGGCGCTGCTGTGCTTTCTTGACAGATGCCACCACCTCCTAAGCATCTAAAAGAGCAGGACGTATGGGTACAAGCTCACACAGTCACCTCCATCTTCCTGTGTGTACCAACGCAGGCACTGATCAAACCACCACCTCATAGTCTCTGGGTCAAAATCCAGGAAGGACGTCCATAATTCCCCTGAGGGTGTACTGACAGCACATGGAATGCAGCAACTCAGTGAAGATAGAAACAGAAACTGGAAACAGAAGTCGGCCATTTCGCCCATTGAGCCTCTCCACCATTCAATATGTTCATGTTTTACAAGGATGTTGCCAGGGTTGGAGGATTTGAGCTACGGGGAGAGGCTGAACAGGCTGGGGCTGTTTTCCCCTGGAGCGTCAGAGGCTGAAAGGTGACCTTATAGAGGGTTATAAAATCATAAGGGGCATGGATAGGATAAACAGACAAGGTTGTTTCCCGGGTTGAGGGAGTCCAGAACTAGACGACATAGGTTAAAGGTGAGGGAGAAAGATTTAAAATGGACCGAAGTGGCACTTTTTCAGGCAGAGGGTGGTACGTGTATGGAATGAGCTGCCAGAGGAAGTGATGGAGGCTGGTACAATTACAACATTTAAACTTTCTGGATGGGTATATGAATAGGAAGGGTTTGGGGGGATATGGGCCGGGTGCTGGCAGGGTGGGACTAGATTAGGTTAGGATATCTGGTCGGCATGGACGAGTTGGACCAAAGGGTCCTTATCCGTGCTGTACATCTCGATGACGGTACGATCCTCTACCTCAGCATCACATTTCTGAAGGTGGTGCATCAACCCGGTCTCAAGGGTCAATTTGGGATGGGAGGTAATGGTAACACCACTGGGCTAGCAATCCAGAATGCCGGACTAATGTTCTTCACTGAACACATTTCGGGAGAACCATAATGGATATATTTCTAGAGGGCAGAGGTGCGGTGAGAGACTGGGAGTGTGATTTTGAGGTCGAGGTCCCGTCAAGGTCATGGTGAATGACAGAGATTGCTTGATGGGCTGAATGGCCTACTCCTATTTGTTTTGATGGCCTTGGCCAGCCCTCCTACATCCAGAGGCAGAATTGCCAATAAAGAGACGAAGAAATGAAAGAAATTGCGTGAAGGAGAAGGAGTGGTCAATCCAAACACAGCTCCGGTAATCCCAAAAATAACAGACGCAACTGTATCTCATCAGAGATAGGTTGTAAATTCTATCTCAGCAGCAATATTGATAACGATAAGCTCATGCTTGCTAGATTTGCTTTATAGCCCCAATACACTTGTACCAGAAATAGCTCTTTCTGAAATATTAGCTTGTCTTATAAAAAGGGGATGTGGCTGGCATCAGAACATTTGCTTCCCAAGGGAATTGAAAGCATTAATAAAGATTTGTGTGGCATGGGTCTATACCCTGTGGAGTTTAGTAAAGTGAGGGATGATCTTAAAGAAACACAAGTTTTTAGCGGGGTTTCATGCTGAAAGGATCTCTCCCAGTGATTGGAGACATGTGAGGACTTGTGAGGAGTCAGCCATTTTGGACTGAGCTGAGGAAAATCTTCTTCACTCAGAGGGTTATGACATTTGAGGACTCCTTACTGGTTGGAGTCACAAGTAGCACAAAGAAAGCTTTTTTTTTGTTGGACGCCAATACTTCAGCTCAGCGACTGTAGACCCAGGAGATCAGAGTCGAGAGTGGGGTGCTTGAAAAGCTCAGCAGGTCAGGCAGCATTCCGAGGAGCAGGAGAGTCGACGTTTCGGGCATAAGCTCTTCATCAGGAATTCCCGATTCTCCTACTCCTCGGACGCTGCCTGACTTGCTGTGCTTTTCCAGCACCACACTCTCGATACCAGTAATTCAGCCCCAGGATATTGTTGCAGCAATTCTCAGGGTGGAGATTGTTAATGACCCTGTTAATTATGTTGTGACCCATGTCAGGGACAGGTGGGACTTGAACCTAGACATCCTGCCCCGGGGGTAGGCACACTATCACTGAGCCACGAGACCCCTAATTCCTCAGGGTAGTGTCGTGGGTGCAATCATTTTCAACTGCTTTGTTCACTTTGATGTTGGCACTATGTTCAGCACTAGTCCTGATTCCTCAGATACTAACAGTCCATGTCTGAACACAAGACCTGGACAGCATCTGAGGAAGGGTCACTGCAACTGAAACATTAACTCTGGCTCCTCTTCACGGATGCTGCCAGACCTGCTGAGCTTTTCCAGCCAGTTTTGTTTTCTTTCTGAATTACAGCATCCACAGTTCTTTCGGTGGACAATATACAGACTTGGGATAGGTGAACTAAGCTGTGCGATTTCTGTAAGTTTTAGCATAACTTCATAAGTTCAGGTTTTGAGTTGGTGATGCATGGGTTTCCTGCATGTCTGAAGTTAATAATGAAAATGTATGCCTTCCTGTAGCCATGGTGTTTGCTCCAAAACCAGTTTGCAAGAGCCTCTTTAACAGCCTAATGGGTTTATGTTTATGATAGGATTTTAAAACCTCACAACCAACTGGTTGTACGGTGGGGTTTGGGGGTTTCGTTCCATCGCCCCTTTGCCCTGTAAATTGCTGTCTCTTGTAAACTGCTGTTCATGGTTAACTGGTTGGTTGCAAATTGTACTGTTTAATTTAAAAAATACAAACAGGGAAAGAAAAAAACCTCACAACAGAGAGAATTGTATTTTAAGGTTTTGTGGACAGGGAGATAAGACCATAAGACATAGGAGTGGAAGTAAGGCCATTCAGCCCATCGAGTCCACTCCGCCATTCAATCATGGATGATGGGCATTTCAACTCCACTTACCAGCATCCTCCCCGTAGCCCTTAATTCGGCCTTGAAGACATTTAGCGTCCCGGCCTCCACTGCGCTCTGCGGCAATGAATTCCACAGGCCCACCACCCTCTGGCTGAAGAAATGTCTCCGCATTTCTGTTCTGAATTGACCCCCTCTAATTCTAAGGCTGTGTCCACGGGTCCTAGTCTCCTCACCTAACGGAAACAATTTCCTAGCGTCCACCTTTTCTAAGCCATGTATTATCTTGTACGTCTCTATTAAGTCTCCCCTCAATCTTCTAAACTCCAACGAATACAATCCCAGGATCCTCAGCCGTTCCTCATATGTTAGATACTTTCCTTATGTTTAAGAGAAACACCCTTTAGCTGAGAATCAGAATCCCTATGGTGTGGAAGCAAGCCATTCAGCCCATTTCTATCCTTTGACGGACATCCCATCCCTCTACCCTATAGGTCTGCATTTCCCATGGCTAACCCAACTGGCCTACACATGCCTGGACACTTTCCCATGGCCAATCCACCCTAACTTGCACTTGTGCACTGTGGGAGGACACGTGGAGAACATGCAAACTCCACACACACACAGAAGCTAGAATCGAACCCTGGTCCCTGGCGCTGTGAGGTAGCAGTGTTAACCACTAAGCCATCTGAGATGATGGGAGAGCAAGGGAAGGCGGGGACTGAGGTCTAACACTGATGTAGAGAGTGTCCCAGTGGCTGCCTTTCTAACCTGCACACCTCATCCCTGCCTTGGCCACCAGAAATCCCAGCATGCCTCTCAACACTGAGTGAATGTGCCTTTGGAAATCAGGAGCATGACTTCGGAAAACGGCCTGACTGACAGCTCCTCTCCCCTCCCAACGCCAGCTGAAGAAATGAGTCATGTGCGGCTGGTCCTTGGACTCTCCATCATTTCAACATCCCAACTCCATCAGCTGCGACACCCACCAGGTTTATGGAAGCCATGCTTGTCACCTCCCTCCTTTAGCCGCGATCTGACAGCAGATAAGAGAGGTAAGAATGCGAGAACATTTAAGGAGTGCTGATTGCCATATAATGAGATTTTAAGATTATCATACAAGGCCATCATTAGGAAGAAAGCCAGTTATGTGGTAAAAGTTAAAAATCACACAACACCAGGTTATAGTCCAACAGGTTTATTTGGAAGTACTAGCTTTCAGAGTGCCACTCCTTCAGCAAGTAGACAGCTACCTGATGAAAGCTTGCACTTTCAAATAAACCTGTTGGAAAATAACCTGGTGTTGTGTGATTGTTAACATTGTCCACCCCAATCCAATACTGGCACGTTCACAGCCACAGGGTAAGGAGCGCGGATCTAAGAGAGATAAATACAGTGGTAAAAAACCAGACAGTCATTAAAGGATTGGACGCAGAAGAAATACATTTTTTTTAGATTAGATTACTTACAGTGTGGAAACAGGCCCTTCGGCCCAACAAGTCCACACCGACCCGCCGAAGCGCAACCCACCCATACCCCTACACTTACCCCTTGCCTAACACTACAGGCAATTTAGCATGGCCAATTCACCTGACCCGCACATCTTTGGACTGTGGGAGGAAACCGGAGCACCCGGAGGAAACCCACGCAGACACGGGGAGAACGTGCAAACTCCACACAGTCAGTCGCCTGAGGCGGGAATTGAACCCGGGTCTCTGGTGCTGTGAGGCAGCAGTGCTAACCACTGTGCCACCGTGCTGCCCTAATATTCTTTAGAGAATATTAAGGATTACAAGAATTCAATGCCAAGGATTAATAAAGAGGTGAGGATACATTCAAATTTAAAGCAAATGTTTTCAATTAGATTCCCTACGTGTGGAAACAGGCCCTTCAGCCCAAACCAACCCTCCGAAGAGTAACCCACCCAGCCACATTTCCCACTGACTGATGCACTTAACACTATGGGCAATTTAGCGTGGCCAATCCACTCGACCTGCACGTCCTTGGATTGTGGGAGGAAACCCACACAGACACAGGGAGAATGTGCAAACTCCACACAGACAGTCACCCGAGGCTGGAATCGAACCTGGGACTGTGAGGCAGCAGTGCTAACCACTGAGCCACCGTACCATCCACTATGCCTCCTACAATATTGTTGCACACAGAGTACAAAATAGGCATGGGCCTTTCAACCTAACTTGAATCAAAACGGGTTTATACCCCACAGGGAGCTCCTCCCTCAGTTTCTTTCATTAACCCAATCAGTACATTATTCATAAGATTGTTAGAAATCAGAGCAGGAGTAGGCCATTCTGTAAGATCGCGACTGATCAGATTGTGGTCTCCATTTCACTTTCCTGCCTCTGCCCACCCTCCCCCATAACCCCTCACTTCCTTGTCATAGAGATGTACAGCATGGAAACAGACCCTTCGGTCCAACCCATCCATGCCGACCAGATATCCCAACCCAATCTAGTCCCACCTGCCAGCACCTGGCCCACATCCCTCCAAACCCTTCCTATTCATATACCCATCCAAATGCTTTTTAAATGTTGCAATTGTATCAGCCTCCATCACTTCCTCTGGCAGCTCATTCCATACACGTACCACCCTCTGAGTGGAAAAGTTGCCTCTTAGGTCTCTTTTATATCTTTCCCCTCTCACCCTAAACCTATGCCCTCTAGTTCTGGATTCCCCCACCCCAGGGAAATGACTTTGTCTATTTACCCTATCCATGCCTCTCATGATTTTATAAACCTTTATAAGGTCACCCCTCAGCCTCTGACGCTCCAGGGAAAACAGCCCCAGCCTGTTCAGCCTCTCCCTGTAGCTCAAATCCTCCAGCCCTGGCAACATCCTTGTAAATCTTTTCTGAACCCTTTCAAGTTTCACAACATCTTTCTGATAGGATGGAGACTAGAGTTGCACACAATATTCCAACAGTGGCCTAACCACATTAAACATCGACCTGACTTGAATATATGCTCAGACCCAACCCCAGCCCCCATCATCGATGAAGTTTCCCGATCTGACTGAGTCCCAGTTGCGTGCATTTGGTCCATACCCATTTCCTATCCATGTAGCTGGTCACGTGTGTTTTACTGGATGGAGCTTAGTGTAGGTAAAAACAATGACTGCAGATGCTGAAAACCTGAATCTGGATCAGTGGTGCTGGAAGAGCACAGCAGTTCAGGCAGCATCCAAAGTGCAGCGAAATCAACGTTTAGGGCAAAAGCCCTTCATCAGGAATAAAGGCAGTGAGCCTGAAGCGTGGAGAGATAAGCTAGAGGAGGGTGGGGGTGGGGAGAAAGTAGCGTGGAGTACAATAGGTGAGTGGGGGAGGGGATGAAGGTGATAGGTCAGGGAGGAGTGGGTGGAGTGGATAGGTGGAAAAGGAGCTAGGCAGGTCGGACAAGTCCGGACAAGTCATGGGGACAGTGCTGAGCTGGAAGTTTGGAACTAGGGTGAGGTGGGGGAAGGGGAAATGAGGAAACCGTTGAAGTCCACATTGATGCCCTGGGGTTGAAGCGTTCTGAGGCGGAAGATGAGGCGTTCTTCCTCCAGGCGTCTGGTGGTGAGGGAGCGGCGGTGAAGGAGGCACAGGACCTCCATGTCCTCGGCAGAGTGGGAGGGGGAGTTAAAATGTTGGGCTACAGGGCAGTGTGGTTGATCGGTGCGTGTGTCCCGGAGATGTTCCCTAAAGCGCTCTGCTAACATCCACTAATATCATTTATTGTATCTGTTGTTCCTGATGCGGTCTCCTCTACATTGGGGAGACTGGACGCCTCCTAGCAGAGCGCTTTAGGTGTAATGTAATTGTAATTGTTGTAATTGTACCAGCCTCCATCACATCCTCTGGCAGCTCATTCCATACACGTACCACCCTCTGGGTGAAAACGTTGCCCCTTGGGTCCCTTTTAAATCTATCCCCTCTCACCCTAAACCTATGCCCTCTTGTTTTGGACTCCCACACCCCAGGAAAAGACTTTGTCTATTTACCCTATCCATGCCCCTCATGATTTTATAAACCTCTATAAGGTCACTTCTCATCCTCCGACACTCCAGAGAAAATAGATCCAGCCTGTCCAGCCTCTCCCCATAGCTCAAACCCTCCAATCCTGAATACAACGTTATAAGTTTTTTCTGAACCCTTTCAAGTTTCACAACATCTTTCCGATAGGAAGGAGACCAGAATTGTACACAATATTCCAACAGTGGCCTAACCAATGTCCTGTACAGCCGCAACATGACCTCCCAACTCCTGTACTCAGTACTCTGACCAATAAAGGAAAGCATACCAAATGCCGCCATCACTATCCTATCTACTTGTGACTCCACTTTCAAGGAGCTATGAACCTGCACTCCAAGGTCTCTTTGTTCAGCAACACTCCCCAGAATCTTACCATTAAGTGTATAAGTCCTGCCCTGATTTGCAACATCGGAGGACAAATGGCCCGTTCCTGTGCTTTACTGTTCTATGTTCTATGTTCTACGTTCTACATTCTACGTTCTATGTTCTATGTTCTACGTTCTACGTTCTACGTTCTACGTTCAAATTCTGCATCTGGATCCAGAAGTTTGCTTTTGTTTAAATTGTGGTTTTGCCTCAAAGTTGGACAATATCCCACTGTTGCAAGCATTCTTGTCCACTTCAAGATGAGGACAATCAATGGATGACAAGAAAGTGAGTATGGAGTAAGGAGAACGGTAAAGCAACAGGAGGAGTGCAGCGATAGGATTGATCATTTAGATTCAAAAGTCCGCTTGTCTGAAAGCAATTACCCTGATAATGAAGTTTACATAGCAACGCCTGAAAGCAAAACAAACCTCATTATCAGGAGCCTTTGCTTCTTAATGGGCAGACGGAAATGACTTCTGAATTGAAATGATAATTTTCCTCACTTTCCCCTTCTGCTCACCAGGCACCATTTATCTCTCCAACCAAGCGTCGAAGATAACTGTCCACTCGCCAGAGATGAGCAAACAACCTCCTGAAAATGCACCATCAGCGATTTTTCTTCCAGCCTCAGATCCCACCTCTCCCTGCCTTCCCCTTTCACCCTGCATCACATGGCAGTACCATTTCACCATCGCTTGCCCCCCCCCCCTTCATAGAATCTCCACAGTACAGAAGCAGGACTCGATGGGATGAATGGCCTCCATCTAAAGACTTAGAATGTCTTCACTTTGCTCTGTCTTCCCTTCCTCTGACAATCTCCGGAGCCAAGGGCTGCTCACTCACCTTGCCTTCTCCTGCTTCCTTGGCTAGACAGCGTTGGACATTTTAGGCCCAGGATTGAGATTTTTAAATCTCTTGCTGATGTATTTCTCCAGGCGAATGGAGCGATATCAAACTGTTCATTTTCACTGTCATCATCTCCTCAACTCTGCTGTTCACTGCATTATCCTCACAGAACTATTACAGGGTAGAAGGAGGCCATTTGGCCCATCCTGTCTATACTGGCTCTCTGAGCACTTTAATTTAGTGCCAGTCTCCCGTCCTGGCCCTATAACAAGCATATTGTATCCATTTTAATAAAATTATATTCCCTACAGTGTGGAAACAGGCCCTTCAGCCCAACCAGTCCACACCGACCCTCCGAAAAGTAACCCACCCAGACCCATTCCCCTCTGACCAATTGACCTAACACTGTGGGTAATTTAGCACGGCCTATTCACCTGACCTGCACATCTTTGGACTGTGGGAAGAAACCAGAGCACCCAAAGGGAACCCACGCAGACACGGGGTGAATGTGCAAACTCCACACAGACAGTCGCCCAAGGCTGGAATTAAACCTGGGACCCTGGTGCAGTGAGGCTGCAATGCTAACCACTGAGCTACGTAACTATTGGAAGGAATGCCTCCATTGAACCTGCCCCCAACCCCCGCAGGCAATGCACTCCAGACCATAGTAACTTGCAGCATCATTTTTTTCTCTCACTTTACATTAGTACCTTTTGTAAAATGTACTAAAACAATGCCCTGTATCCATCCTGTCCAGCCCGCTCATCATTTTGTTAACCTCTCATTATTCTTCTCTCCGAGGGAGAGCAGTCCCCACCTCTTCAAACAATCCTCATCACCGAACTTTCTCATCCCTGGAACCGTTCCTGTAAATCACTTCTGCACTCTCTCGATCTGCACATCTTCCCTGTAATGTGGTGCCCACAATCCTCCAGCTGAGGTCGAACCAGGTTGTCTGCAAGTTCAACATCACCTCCTTGTTCTTGTCCACTATGCCCTCTTACTAAAACTGAGAACACTGTGTGCTTTATTAACTGCTCTCTCCATATGTCCTGCCACCTTCAATGACATACACCCACATTCGCCCAGGTCCCTCTTGTACCTTCCTTACAATAGTAACCTTTGTATGATCTTGTTTCCCCATGTTGTTTGTATATGGTGCACCACTTCACATTGCTCTGAACTGGATTTCAATCCTATAGATGATTTGGATGTGAGCATAAGAGGTACAGTTAGTAAGTTTGCAGATGGCACCAAAATTGGAGGTGTAGTGGACAGCGAAGAGGGTTACCTCAGATTACAACAGGATCTGGTCCAGATGGGCCAATGGGCTGAGAAGTGGCAGATGGAGTTTAATTCAGATAAATGTGAGGTGCTGCATTTTGGGAAAGCAACTCTTAGCAGGACTTATATACTGAATGGTAAGGTCCTAGGGAGTGTTGCTGAACAAAGAGACATTGGAGTGCAGGTTCATAGCTCCTTGAAAGTGGAGTCGCAGGTAGATAGGATAGTGAAGAAGGCATTTGGTATGCTTTCCTTTATTGGTCAGAGTATTGAGTACAGGAGTTGGGAGGTCATGTTGCGGCTGTACAGGACATTGGTTAGGCCACTGTTGGAATATTGCGTGCAATTCTGGTCTCCTTCCTATTGGAAAGATGTTGTGAAACTTTCACAGCAGGGTTCAGAAAAGATTTACAAGGATGTTGCCAGGATTGGAGGGTTTGAGCTATAGGGAGAGGCTGAACAGGCTGGGGCTGTTTTCCCTGGAGCGTCGGAGGCTGAGGGGTGACCTTATAGAGGTTTACAAAATCATGAGGGGCATGGATAGAATAAATAGACAAAGTCTTTTCCCTGGGGTGTGGGAGTCCAGAACTAGAGGGCATAGGTTTATGGTGAGAGGGGAAAGATATAAAAGAGATTCATGCAGAGGGTAGTACGTGTATGGATGACCTGCCAGAGGATGTGGTGGAGGCATTTGGATGTATATGAATAGGAAGGGTTTGGAGGGATATGGGCCGGGTGATGGCAAATGGGACTAGATTGGATTGGGATATCTGGTCGGCATGGATGGTTGGACCGAAGGGTTTGTTTCCGTG